>NC_085053.1:22987698-23292169 GCF_963662255.1 Cinclus cinclus
GAGCTACTCACTGGGGACAAGACCCAGTGCTAAACATAGTAATTTTGTAGTTTGAACACAATCACAAACACAGTGGAGTGGTCAGTGTGGCTGCTGCACTTAAGAGGGGGTTTCTTACTAACTTTGATGAGGCCAAGACTATTCTCCTTTCACTCATGTCTTGTTTTTGTGAGACAAGGATCTGGAGAGAGTGGAGGAACACATTATACAGCATAGTTGCTAACATTAATCATAGACCTTCCACCCCTGGTCTGCTTTTTTATTTTTAATTAAGAGCTGTGCTTTGGAGTACACAAAGCAGATCCATGTAATGTGTTCCCTTATCTCCCCAAGGTTTCATTTTTCACTGGAAGAAAGAAAGAATAAACCATCAGTTTGGGTTTAACTAAAAATTATGTAAAAAAATATACGTGGTTTCCCTAAAGCATGTCCATGCACAAACACACTGCTGAAAGAATGCACTTTCTTCCTTTCTTAGTGGAATATCCCGAGGCAGACAGAAAGACACTTCTCAGCCAAATCTTGACAGCCATGTATTTTCTAACTGACCACATAAGCTAAAGTTCTCCTATTCCGTTTCAGACATCCTCATGACCCTCATCAATAATCTAAGCATCAGGTTGCATCCCTCAAAATTTAGATGAACTTGGGTGTTCCTACACAGAAAAATTATAACCTCGGATGACTGAAGCAGAAAAAATGTTTTTAAGCAAATGTTATATTCTTTATCTAGGTTTAGAGATCTACTACAAATTACTTTGTCTATTCGTTTCGCAATTCTTTGTTCCATGGCTTAGAAGGATAACGGGGTACAAAGGAGCAGGAGATAATTCCCTCACAAAGGACTTCCATTGCCAGAGCCTTTGAAGTCATGCTAAAAAAGCCTTGCTAGCCATTAGCTGACACACAGCAGAAATCTGAACTGTTTCCATGCACACTACAAGCAGAGCTATTTTCTGCACAATTAGTCATAAAAAGGGCCAATGTAAACTGTGTCGGGAGGTCTCAATTCTTTACATTCTCCACACAGTGAATCAGACATTATGTATAACGTTTTGTTGCCATTTAGACCTTGGGCTGCTCTGCAATCAGGAGGCGGCAGCCTCTGTTCCTCCTTCTCCCTCGATGCTGATTCTCAAGCCCTTTGGCAGCACCACCGTGTTTATGGTAGGAAGGCTTCACAAGAATTAGTGTAGGGAAAAATGCAAAGGGCTGACAGCTGCCCCTTCACAGTCAGGGTACTTTGTGGTTCCTTTGCCCGCTGCCTCCAAAACTGCATCTCCATTCCTCTTACCCTACAATGGTCAAAGCTGAGTATTTTGGAAGCTGAAAGATGAATTTGTCAAGATGAGGCTGTAGTTAGGAGCTACAGCAAACACTCCAGGCAATGATTTTTATATGAGTTTGCTGATTTCTCCACTACAGCGTTCCAGTCTGACCCAGAGGTCTCTGGGTAACAGCAGGAATTTACTGGGAACCACATGCCATCCCACATAACTCTCTTCTGACATGACAGATGTTCCAGAACCATGGTGGGGAATCAGTTTTGTGGATAAACCCTCCAGATTTTTAATTCCCTTTTGCTCCTTGTCCATCATGAATAACATGCTTTAAAAACTGGAGGTTCTTCAGCCTTCTTCATGATGATTCTCATTGCCAGGCAATTGCTCCTCTTTGTTCTTGAACCACTTCCTTCCTTGAAATTTCACTCTAGTGGTAAGGATGGTCTTGAATAAGTATCTTGAATGCACTTTGACAAGGAATCAATGCTGGATTTGTGCAGATCTTTTGTGCTTTTGCAAGTTGGATCTTGATGTATCTTAAAGATTCCACCAGCCTGAGTACCCCTCTGATGTGAAGTGTCTTATCACAGAATGACTCCAGGTAATGGATTAGGTGGGTGATATGCAGCACCTAGGCATAAGTATGATCTTAGGACAGCCTGAATTTGTTGATTTTAAATTTTACTGATAATGTGAACAAAATTCATGCCTGTGGGAATCCAACAGGGGAATTTTCTGGAAATGGCTTGAAGGACCCCAGTCTACCCAGCTGGAATGAAATAATGTGAGCCATACCATGCCAGAGTACAAGACATGCAGCCCTACCACACCAGACCAGATGTAACAAAACAGCGGCTGGTGTTCAGGTTTGAAACACGAGCTCTGTGAGCTTTCCAAAGAGAAAGGGACTATTAAAGGCCCCACCTTCCAGAAAAGTCTGTCACCCCAGGTTGTTGGCTTTTTCTCTGCTTCAGGACATGGTTTTGCACTTGGAAACTGCAGCATTATGCAAAAAGCTGTGAAGGAGAGCTGGAGATGCAGAGAATGAACTTTCCTCCTCCCCTGTTTGGCAGGAGTGTCTGAGCCCAAAGCATGCCTTAAAAAATACTTTGCACAATCCACGTTCAACGGTCTTGTAAAGCAGGCTTTCATCATAGAATCCTTACATCATGCCACCCGTTCTCCAAGCAGATGGAGAAATCATTTTCCCTCTTGTTTGATGTTGTTATTCTATGCAGTTGTGAGGAACTGACTCAGCCACTTCTGGACAATCACGGGAATCAGAGCAATAACACATAAAAAGCCAAAGCATGCAGCATTTCCAACGTCCAGCGATCCTCCCATGGCTCCCCTTCATTCTTTTCTTGCATGTAATCACCTCTGTCCCCTCTCACCCAAGTGCACTTACAGAACAAGCTCTGGAGAAGGGCCACACCGTAGCTGGAGGGAGAATGGAGAGATGAGGGGCCAAAAGTTGAGGGGGATATTCCAGATTGACTCCAGGCTAATAGAGCACAGATTTGTGTTTCCCTGGGGTGTCTCTGAGATCTGCCGTGCAATTCTATACTTGGAGCATCTCAATCTGAAGGACAGACAGATTCCCACAGACTTCTACTTCTTTGCTGCCCCCAAGTATAATGAACTCCTCCATGTCTCTCTGTTTCTGATCTCTCTTTCTGTGCAGCCCTTCTGTTAAGGGTACAGAGCTATTGTTGAGGCACTCAGATGGGACACTCGCCAATGGACAGGGTCAATGTACAAAATCTTGGGAACTTCACCATCCCAAACACAGCAGCAGAAGAGAAGGAGACGAGTCTGATGAAAATCTAGAGAAAACCCAGCATCTCTGAGTCTTCCCAGAGTGCTGAAGGAATCTCTGGGACCATCAGATCCCCCAAGTGCAGACAGCCTGGTGTGAAATGAACTGTCTTAATATTCTTTGCCAGTTGTCATCAACGCCTCAAGCAATGAGGAAACTGGTGAGGAAATGCAGCCTCTTTTTTTACCCAAGGTGCCTTATTAGTGCATGGACAGCCTTGCTGAAGTAGACAACCCTCTCCCACCTGAACCACAGTTATCAGCTCTTTCCTCGTAAGCTGCTGCTGGCCCCCTGGACAGCCAGTACAGGGCAAGCAGCCTCTGAGAGAAGTGTTTCATATCCCATCACAAATCCCCTGAGCCATCCCCAGTTGGTCTAGAATGCACGTGGACCTGCTTGCCAAAGCCAGGCAAAGGTCGAGGTATCGGGGAGAAACTAAATTCCCTAACTCCTGCCTTCTTTGCAAAAGAGGTGATTGTGAAAATAACACTAAAACACCTTAAGGACTTGGTGGAGTTTGAGCTCAGGGCAGCTTTGGGCTTTGGAAAGCTCCTCAGTCAGGAAGACAGATGCAAGCAGACTATCTCACTGGAACTTGTGGAGACCCAGCAAGGACCGGACCATGTGGGACCTCAGCTGCTCTCAGCACACACACAGTGTTAAGAAATGCAGTGCCTTTGCTTGACTTTACAAAGGCTTCTGGCAGGTAGTAAGGATGAACTAAATGGCTTCTTATAGGAAATAAATAGGGGTGAGGGTCATGGTCTATCATTGCAGGCTCAGTAGTGAGCTAGACTGTTGAGTGTGTCCTTTTTTGGGCTCTCATGGATGCATTTGGTTCCTACAATATACTGTGTCCACAATGCAATCAAGCCTGGTGTGAAACTGCACTTCACTGTGTTTGCTTTGAACCTGTTTCCCCCAGTTCCCCTAGTTTGCACAAGACAACTCTAAACTGAATTAAACAAAACTGTAATCTGCTCTAGTGTGAGATCAAGCCATTCCAGGAAAGTTAGTTGGGGACAATGTCAGTCGAATCTGTGAAATTACTTCAAAAGACTACAAGATGAGCTGTTATTTTCTGTTTGAAAACCACAAATCAAAGCTCCCAGTTGTCAGGACCCGGATCCTTGCTTGTCCTTTCGGGTTTTGACCTCTCAGTTAATTATTCTACAGGCTATATTGCTTTCTTCGTCTGTTCCAGGAGCCCCTTTCTGGTGGTTTATTTGGGTTGTGGATGTCTAATAAGTGAAAAACGTGGTGATGTCTTAGCACAGAGTGATTCCTCAGCAAATTGCCAGCCCCCTGGAGTTTATGGACACAGGACAAACTCCTTGCTGGAGCAAACAGCACTAATGCTTTCTACCCTGCAGACATGGAAAAACAGAAACCATTTCACCAGACTTTTTTAAAAAAGGAAACTCTTCAAGGAAACCAAAACTGAGCATCCTTAGTCAGGATTATGTTATCTATAAAAAACTTCACATTGTTAAGACAGTCTGTAGTTCGTTTTTTCCCCAGAAAAATCCAGCTGGCCACTGGATGTCACTGTTGTTGCAGAGAAACTCCCCGAAAGTTCACAAATGAGGCTGTGAATAAGGTGAGGTGTCACTCCAACCTGGAAATGGCCTTTTCCTCCAGGTTAATCAGCTCAGCACTGATGGTAGCATCTGGAGGCTGCCCAGCCAGTACAACACCTGGAGGCTGGACACCCTCCATGGTCTCCATCAGCAGCTGAGGGCAAATCCTCCAGGGAGTTCCTGGACCCTGATACACCTGTGCCCAGGTGTGTGTCCCCTCCTCTTGCTGGATCTCCTCTGTTTTAGCTGAGACATGTCCTTGCTGAGCACAACAAATCTAACCTGGTCTCCAGTTTGGGCTCAACCCTTTTGCCATACAGAGGAACATACTGCATCAGGCATGATTCCAAGCTTGTCCTTGATCATGGATTAAAGGCAATTACATGTAGTGCTGCTCTGTGGTTTTAGCTGGCGCTGCTCTAAAGGCAGTTTGGCACAGCTGCACAACTTGCAAGGGTTGAGCTAATTGCTCCATGAAAACTGCTCTGTGCTACGTAGGTCATTTGCCACCTCACAAGTTACACCAGACATCTCCAAATCCGTTCGACCACACAGCAGGAACCTGCCCTAGAAGACCATCCTCAGCCTTATAATTCAGCTAAGGATTCCTTTGCAGCATCACAATGAGCCTTGCCAGTGTAGGCAAGGGGCTTTTTCAAGGAGTGCTTTGAGGCCCAAGGCTGAGGTCCTTCCCACAGAGGGAAAGCAGGAGAAACAAGCCCCAGGAGTCCACAAAACACTATCAGATTAGGATCAGATGTTGCTGCTGTGGCATTCCAGGAGTTGCAAATGTGGACTTGTTTCCTACCTTACACTCCAAGACCAAGGTTTGCTGCTTGATTCATGCCTGTCATTGGGAAGCAAACCCCAAAACAGGGCAGATCACACCAACAAATCCTTGCCCCTGCAGAGAAAAGGAAGGCAGAAACTCACTACAGACATTTCTGAAGCTGCTGAATATGGTATTACAAGACCCTGAGATACACGTGGTGTTGGAAGACATCTGGAGCACCCACATTTGGAGCTCTGTCTCTTTTGAAATGCAAAGCATGCCAAAGATATGGAATAATAGAAAACTGGGCTAGAAAGTACCCATTTTAGTGCATCTAAACGTCATAAACCAGGATCAGCTCTACCTGGGCATGACAGATCAGATCAGATTTGACACTAAGGATTGTTGGTAAAGAAAAAGGACCTCCAGGGGACACTGACAGCATTAGGAGATTCCATGGCCATGCATTTTCTTAATTATTTTTTGTTTCTTTAAAAGCAAAACAGAAGAAAGAAATGCTCTGTGAAGGACAGACAGTCCTTTGGCTAAAGGTCCTGTGGTGGAAGGATGGGGAGTTTCCAGCAAGCAATGGCAAATGTTCTACCACAAGGGTCAGTAAATCTTATCTGTCAGAGAGACCATCTGTGTAGTGGGAAAAGAACAGAACACAGTCCTGCAGTAGTTAGAGATTCTCAGCTGCAAAGATGCTGTATGAATTCCTGTAACAACCCAGCAGACATGGGGTTCATCCTGCAAATATTTCCATTTGTAAGCTACTCTGGGCATGCAAACAGTTGTATCAAGCCCCCCCTTCCCCATGAACAAAGGATATCTTGCTCAAAAAAATAAAATTTAACTAACTAAAAGTCTTGGAAAGCTCTATTCCTCAGGTACTAATTAGTATATGTTATGTCTATGGAGAAGTTCTTATTACAAATCTATTCTGTATTAGACTATCAAATATGTCTCTACATTCCACTTACTACTAGTTATTTTTGTGAGTTTCACCTACACAGATCTATTCTCAGCAACATGGCCAAACATCCTGACTAGTTTCAATTTAGGGGTTTTTTTTAATATAAATACACAGAATTTCTATATACATCCATGTTTTGAGCAAGCAAAAATATTTTATTTGAGTTCCCACTGCAGTACTCTGGTTTTACATTGGTGTAAACACTAGTGGTTTCCACTGTTATCTCCTGCTGCCCAGCTGTTAACACTGGGGAAAAGGAGCAACAATGAAGGCAAGCACAATTTATCTGAACATCCCCTCATAATATTGGCCCAGGGAGAAGACTTCTAGTGAGACCAAAAAGAGGGAGATTCATTGCTCCTGTGAAGTTTTCCTGATACAGCTGTCCACTCTGACACATGGTCACATTCAAAAGCTGACTAAGTTATTATGGAAGTTCAGAAACCTCAAAATATACACAACAGATTTTGAAAAACATTGTGGTTGTGTGGGTTCAAGCGTGCTTGAGGAACATGTCAAAATCCAAACAAACAATCCCCGCCCCTCACCCCTTTCTGTTAACACACGAGTGTGTGAGCACATCACCAAGCTTGCAATTTGTAGCTCTGTTATTCACAGCCTTCATTAAAGAATAACAGCCCCTGCTTGAGTATCACGAGGCAAAATTGCTCGCACATGTGAACCAAACAGACACACCAAGGCTGCAGCCTTATGGTTTGTGAGTGACAAGCTTAATAAGATTATGCTTGATCTTTCTCTTAATAAAGCTGGATGACATTCAAGCAAAGCCTGGTTGTTTTTTTTTTTTTAATGGTACATTAAGGGAACCCAGAGTTTGGCACAGCTGGAGGCCTGAACCATCGAACAAAACTTGGCACTGCCAGCACTCCCTTACCATCTCAGACCTCACATAATGAATATTTATATCTATATATACAGACACACACATATATTAAATACCTATCATTAGCTGGTCAAGGTCAATGCTCTGAGTAACAAGAGCTGGATGTAATACCAAGAATGATGATGGCTCTTTTTTTTATTTTATTTTCCTGTGTTATGAATCACACAAATTAAGCAACCCACAGTTTATAGAGTCTGCAACATGATGGACTGCTTTTAAACCACACATACTGAAGGGAAGGAGAACAACTCCAAGAAATTACAAAAGCAAAAGAGAAGTGTCATCACCTTACTGTTTAAATTTGAACACAGAAGAACACGGAGATTCCTGCTCAACTTTAACAACACCAGCAGCCTCAGCCAGCTCCAGGGAAGCAGTGTTTTGGTTGAGATAAGTCAGGGCTTGTGTGTTTTGAAGCTTTATGGGTTAGCAGCTAAATAGTGTTGGCTGAATCATACTGATTTAAACCATCACTGCAAACGACCCAAAGATTACAAAAGAGAGTTCATTAAGAAATCGTTCAGAGGAAGAGGAGTAACTGAATTTTTATTGGGGGAAAAAAAAAATCTATCTAAAAGAAAAATTATCCCTCCAATTAAGACTTTAATTTGAAAAGGAAAACTTCCATAAGGACAGACTGAACATTTCCACCTTCTCTTTCCCTCATCTCTGTTGGCTATTCCCTCAAGCTGAGTGTCTGTGTATTAAGCACCAGCTCTACAGATAAATCAGTGGGTCTCTGAGAGTTCATGATGGAGCTGGTATCTACATGTACATAGGTGGGGATGGTCTAGACTCTGTAATTCATCTGTCAAAAACCAATTTTTTTTGCTAGCCAAAATAGTTCCCAAATTACATTAGGAATACTGATGAGGAATTTAAGACTACTGGAATAACGTCCTTTGCTGTTTCCAAAACATAACAAATTTTTTTAAAATCCCAGTTTAATTTCAAAGCATGCAGCAATGATTTACTGAAATGGAATATGCATACATTTAATTTCAAAACACCCACAAACACTGACACTAAATTAAGCACTTTGCAGAGCCTGAATTTTCTTCCACGTTTTTGTTTTGGTGAGAGAATGAAAACGTTTTTGTTCACCATTGACCCAACATAATTTTCCTTTCAATCATCTGGTTCAGCTGACAAAACAAGACATAAATCATCCCCACTGCCCTAGACTGAGTGCAGGTCTTGCTAATATGTGGATGAATTCCTGATCCTCGGCATCACTCTTTTTCTTGAGATCTGCTTGCAGTACCTTAAAGCCTGAACACAGTGGTGGGACCTTCCCTGGCTGTTAAAGTCAGACCCACAGACAAGAGTTTCAGAGCCAAAATACAACTGTGCAGAGTCCCATCTTCTTCCCTTAAAGTAAGTAACAAGACTCCCATTGAATCCAAGGGAGCTGATCAGAGACTTATGCTACAGAAAACTACATGAGGAAACTGTGCTTCCTTCTGTCTTCAACTCACAGCACTCAATTTGCTTCTGGGGCTGCAAACCTGTCCAGTCTAGTTCTTTGCTTTCATTTACAATGCTTTAGAGTTTCTCCTTGTGCACAACCTCACCAGAAGCTCATTGAATTCAATGAAAAATGCCTAGAAGGCATCTCTTGTGCAATGTGGGGTCCTTAATTCCAGCTGGTTTGAAGATGCCAGAGCACTGAGCACATTCAATTACAGGTGAGCAGAAGGTGAGCAGCAGACAAGATCCTCTTGCCTAAAGAGTGGCCTCTTGCCACTTGCCTCTTGTTGCAAAACTGTGCCTTCTTGAAGGAATCCAGCCCATAATTTTCCAGTTAAATAATTATCAGCCCCTTCCAGTGGATGAAACTGAGATAATCCTAACTAAATAAGAAATTAATTGCTGGCCCCATTGGCATTTTTGTGCCCAAACCCTGCAGAATTTTCATTCAACTGAACTCCACCTATGATGCTCTCACACTATATTTTGGCTGACTATTTTGGGCTATGATATAAGCCCTTTGGCACTGGTCTATCCCAGATTTCTCCCAACCTCCACACTTTTTGTCACAGCCAAGTTTCTGCAGGAAACAAACCACTTTTCATTGTGGCCAATTAGCTCAAGAATGTCAAAAGAAAAAAAAAATCAAAAGGCTTTGGGTCAGTGACAAGAGAAGTAGTGAGGCCAGCAAAATGAAAGGGACTCATTCTGAAAATGTTTTTGACTGTGTCAGAGCCAATTCCCAATGGACTGAAACAAGACAAACATTCCATGAGAGATTTGAGATCTGTCATGAATTCCCAAGGCACATTAAGAAGTCTCACTCTCCCCTCTGTCACTCCTTCCTTTCTGAGGTACATCATGGACTCAAGAAGAAGGATAAGTCTGTACATCACCCACCCATTATTATTATACAGAGGATGATAAGAGGTCTGTACTGTGGCCCCAGACATTCGAAGTCACAATGAACCAAGGGTTAGGGACTCCTACAGTAATGTTCCACAGTTTCTCATATTTTTGAGGGGAAAACAATAGGAATTAAAATTCTATTTGATAATATTTTCTTTGTGGATGAGATACTTGGACTCCTTCTCTCAGGAAACACTCACTTGGATTCCTTGCTAAGTAACTGCTTTGTGCCCCTGCTGCTCCATCCTTAGAAGAAGCATGTCTGTCTTCCTCCCAGAAGGACATATTTGTCCCATTATGTGCCTATATGTTGATAAATTTGGTGATGACTGAACTTTGGAATGAACTTCAGGATGCTGTAACCTCTGTCTTTCCCACCATCACCACAATGCTCATCACTGACTCCACATCCAGGATGAGGAGCCCAACCAGAGCAGCAGACACCTCTTTTTTCCAGACTTGGAGACATCAGATTCACAGACTTGTCAATATTAGAACCAAAGCTCACCTTTCAAGTTGTTTGAAGTATGAATTCAAAGGATTGCTAAATATCAGTCTTAGAAGGAATAAGGCATCTATAGGGGGGAAAACATCACTGATTTCCAGCTGAGCTTTATTTAATGACAGACTTCGCACTTCCTAATCTGTTTGGAAAATAAATGCCACATGGCATGTTAATATACTGAGCAAGGGACAGTCAGGCTCCCAGCAAATAATTCATAATGACATCTTTTGGGTTAGTTTTTATGACACTCTTTGTAGGACAATGCCACGAGTTGGTCTTGGATATTTCACCATGAGAACAAAATATTCCTCCTGACATCTAGCTCTGTGTTCATGAGTTCATTTTTTCTGATGATTAATTCCGAGTTCACGTAGAGTGTGTTCAAGATTACACGGATTCATATTCAGTTGACCATATCTGAGAGGATTATTTTAGTGTGCCCCAGTTTATGGCCCTTGAAACATGATCCCTCTTGTCTCTCCATGTTTCTCACTCTGCCAGCAGTACTATTCTAACAAGCAGTGCTGAGAACTTGTATTATCAGCATAAAAGCAGAAAACAGCTATTTTTCTCTATGAAAACCTGCTCTCCTTCAGTGCCTTACATTTGCTTTGCTCTCAGAGCCAACAGCCAAGCAGAAGACATCAAAATATCAAAATGTTTTGAAGGAAACACCCTTAAGAATAAATCTGCATTTTGGGTTTGCCACAGTCTCGATCACTTTTGGGGCATCTAGCACATTATTTCTCCTGTGACTATGGACAGTAACCTGAACAAGATGAAACACAGTGGAAATACCCTGATTCCACCTGAAGTCATTGTCTGTGTCTCTGAAGAGCTGTGACACATGGATTACCCTGGAAGGTGTTTCCATCTCTACCCAAGAGACTGATGCTGGCAGCTCAGTGCTGATCCTGGCAGCCAACAGGCAGATGTGCTGTCTAATAGTTTTGGCAACTTCTGACTACCTTTCCTATCATGGCATCATTATCTTGAGCTGAGTGCCAGCTGGCCTGAATGGTGCTGGATACATGAAACACAGAGAAGCTTTCAACTGACAACACCCTGTAAATTATACATAGCACTGTTATTTCATGTGCAGCCCCCAAAGATCTCAGAGCAGTTTAAGGACAGAAATCAGGTCCAAAGCTGCGACCCTTACTTAACAAGTGTTAGCTAATTAGAAAGCTGTCCCATTGAAATAAGCAGAGTTTCTCAAAGAAGTCTGTTTAATGTGCAGCTGCACAATTTAAAAAATGAAAATAAAAGTATTACTTAACACTGGGGGTGTTTCTCAAAGCCACAGTTCTATTATATCCGCTTGGTGCTGTACTAAAGTAACAGAAATATGGAGCATTTCTATTCAAGAAAACCCCATTCCAGGTCAGTAACACAGTTACTTTGGAAACAACAAATAATCGTTTCTCCAGATCTTCAGGCAACCTACAATACACTTATGTTTTGGTAAGTGGCCTAAGTTCCCACAACTCAATAGCTGAACCAGAATTTCTGCTGCACACAACCTCACCTGAAACAACAGATAATGCAACTTACTCGTGAGAAAGAGATGGATTTGAACTAAAACCTTTTAAGGAAATCCCTACAGCAATGGGCTGTAGTAGGCTACTGTTCACTATCACTACTGCTGTGACCAGAGCTGCTGGGATTTTCTGTTGGTATTATCACCCATCCCTTCCCTCACGTGTCACTGAGGCTGCTCACAGAAAGCAGAGGTTATATACACGGTTCTGTTGGAACAGAGAGTGCCTTTCACAGCCCCTCAGCAATTTTATTTTCCTTTGACTGATGCTGTCAACGCGTTATCTGGAGTCTGCCTCGAGAGCAAGGGCTCGGTGAGAGTGTTTGCATTGCACTTGTGCGTTACACTACACCCTGCTCGGGCACCCCTGCCCATCACTCACTGAGCCCACTTTCTGATCACTTGACTGCCATTTGGACAAAGCCCAACTCCAGCCCTCTCTAAGCACACAACACAGTCAAAGAAGGAAAGATGGTCTTTTCCAGTTCAGTTTTCAGCTGAAAGTCAGTGAGTTGTCTGGTTATTGGTCCTTTTACGAACATAGAGCTTTTCAGTAAATACTAGTCTTGCAGGAAAGATCAGAACCCCCTTTTTTTCCCCCCCACTCATTTCAGGGAACTTCAATACGCAGCCTGCAAAATGCTCCTTTCACAGAGAGGAACGAGACTGTCTTTCAATAACTAATAAATACAACACATACACTTTATCAAAAGATCCTGAGTACAGTACTACTGTGCAGCAGCAAATCAAGATTCCTTTTTGTTCTTGTCTCCGAACATTATTACTGTAGTTGATATATTCATGGAATTCCTTAGCTGATCACAGAAAAGACAGCACACCTTAACGTTGACTAGCTGGCAGTCTATGACAGTCAACAGCAAGGAATACTCTGTGCATCTGGAATCGCAGTGGAAATGCATCTCATCCAATTTTCCAGGAAAGAATTTGGCCAGGACATCACAGTATACAGAGTCTCTTTGCTAAGTGTGCTACTGGAGCATTACTCACATCAGCTCCTGCCCAAGGCTTGTGAATCACCACCAAAGAGAGGAGGGACCTCACCATCCCCTGACAGCACACGGCGGGATGGCCAGTGCAGATGTACAAAGTAAAGAACTACTCCCCAGCTGCCAAGAGCTCCACCAGCACCTGGTTTTCCCTGCCATGGTTTGCTTCCATCTGTAGCTTGTGCCAACTGAGAGCAGTTAATGAACAGCATGAAAGAGATTTGCCAGTCTGCGGCACTGGAGTGGCAGAAGTGAGAAGCAAGGACAGGACTGCCACAACAAGGATTTGTTTCCTTTCCATTGACGAGCTCCTTTTTTGTAACACTGCTTTGCTTTATTCAGCATCCAATACCTGGGTCCTGAAAACTAATAACACTAACAATTCCACATCCACACATTTGCAGATGTACTATACATACAGATACAAAAAGCATGTATATATTTTCCTGTAGAGGAAATATGGTATTTATGCTTTATAAGATGAACAAGGAGAAGAAAAAACCAAGAATTCTGGGCTATTGCCCAAACCACACAGCTTTGAAGTCAGTGGTGTATTGAAAAAAAACCCCACACAACAAAAAAAAAAATCCCTATGCTTCCTTCCAAGAAAAGTGTCTACGTTTTCCAATTTGTTTACGACTGATGTCTACCCACAAGAGACTAAATTCCAGGCTGGATGAGACTGGGCTGGCATGCAACACCAAAATCTCCTTCCTGAACTGGGGAACAATATCTTAAGTGTTTGTACATGGAGGCAGACCTGGTGATGCAGAACTTTTCCCCCAAACTGCTCTATCTGCTTTTAATTTCCAATGAATCGGCGAACACATCTGTAGGCTACTACTCTTCCAGACCAATGCTCTTAATTTTTTTATTCTCAGAACTCATCTCTTTTCCTGACACCTGCTCACCGCTCCCTCTGAAATACAGTCCAGAAGTACTCAAGTACTCAGAAGTATTCAAGTTTCTTTCTCTGGAAGTCTCTTAGCTCTGACTTTAATTAAGTTGTATAATATGTGATGTAGAAACAAGTGAAGTTAAAAATATAGTAATTAAGGTAACTTAACTCTCTAACAGAGAAAGACAGGATCTACAGCAATCTCTAAATGCTTAATGTAGGTGAGGAATGTGATACAGTTCTGCACAGAAACAATATCCAGATGATACAAACACAACTGCTTTATCCTTAACTGCTCCAATCTTTAGTAGTATCTAACTCTAAGAGTCTGTACTAGTATTAGCGTCATTTCTCTGGAAAGCTCAGTTATTATATACCACACTGGAAACAATCCTTAGTATCAGCTACATCTTTGCTCAGCTTTGAGCCAAGGAATCGCTTTGGTGATTCCTTCCCTAAGTCCCTAGGTCCCAGATCTGTTGAGATATTGAAAATAGACCTGAATTGCAAACACTATCACTTCCCACTTCCAGACTGCAGGCGCCAGGCCAGAGGCTGGGTTTGGAAAAATCCTGGTCTGTACCCCAGGAGCTCTGAGGGAACATCACCTACTGCTCACATACCACTACTGCTTTCAACTTAAAGCCATCAGGCAGTTGTTCTTCCTCTGAGACAACACCAGAGGCATGCTGGGGTGTCAGGGCAGAGACCAACTCCCACTAATGGCTTGTTCTTTCACCTGGGTTTGGCTGATGATGCTCCTGCAAATTCTTCTTTGGTCAGTATGCCAGGACCAGGCTGAATCTGAAGAAAGGACTTGGCCTTTCACCTCCTGCCAGTCATTGCTGGGGTCATTGCCCAAGACCTTGCAACCTCCAGATCAGAGGTGGGACTTGCTGGTGGGGAGGGCTCCATAGCAGGAAAGCAGCATTATGTAGCTCCTTGCCACCCTCCTTAACACAGTCTCCAAACATTACTGTGCCATTTATGCTTATTTTGTAATTTTTTTTTTCCTTCATTTTACAGCAGAGGAAGGAATTGAACTATCCTCATTTACCCAAGGCATAAAGAAGTTAAAAACTTGGCCCAGGACCAACAGGTGGCCAGTAGCAGAGTAGGAATAGGAATACAGCTCTCCTGAGACTGATGTCCTGAGCTCTCAGAGGATGCTCTGCACACTCACATGAAGCATGGCCTCATAACATTATGTATGACCATTTCCCTGCTTATGCTGGGGTCTTTTGTCTCTGAGACTTCACAGTCTCACTGTCCTGTGTTTAACCTTGAGCTAAGCAGATAATTTATGGCTATACCAGTTCCAAAAATGAAAAGGAAAAGCTGCAGTACTATATTTGAAGCAAAGCCTGGCAAGATGTCCTGCTCTCTCTCCACAAGTACTTTATGGCAAAGCCTGAAACGGTTTCCCGGGATGTCGTATATTTGGCATGAATCCCTGCCAGGCAAAAATCTTGTCTTGTTTAATTAGCTCTCACAAATTTTCACCATCCAGCTTTCTCACTGAGGTCTGAACTACAGCTCCTGCTGTCCAGACACCATGGGGAGCGAGACACCAAGTCCAAGGCCACTGCTGGTGGCCCGGCTGTGAAAATGCCTGATGGAAACTCATCTCATTAAACTTTCGAAAGATGGATGCTCTGGCATTGGACCAGCTCCTAGCTCTCAGCTGGAGTTTCTGCTGGCCTCCAACTCTCTCTTTGCAATATTTTAGCGTTTGCCTGTTGGAAAATGACTTGTAAGAATGCTCTCTAGTGCCAGTGTTTGGAACCAGAGCTGTTTCCAGCATACCCGAATCCTGGGATGGTCAGAGTTGATGTGCTGACTCAGATCACTTGAGACAAGAAAGTTAGTGAAAAGTTCAATCCAGTGGTAATGAGATCTAGTGGAATTAGACATCTGTGTGATTTATTCTGTGTTTTGTAATCAGTGTAGAGTGTTAATGTCATCCATTTGCTCCCAAACCCTGGCTTAGAAAAGAGCAAGGCTAGTCAAAGCAAATGGCTCCAAACCTTCTAATGCCAGCTTCTTTTCTTTGTGAAATGAGTGGTTCCAGATCTCTGCAGAGTTGCCTGGCAGTTTAATCCTATCGCCTCTATAAGTATTTCTTATTCATATTGATTACTAATTGGTTCAGCCACATGATGTTTGCCAGCTCCCTGCTGGGGAGACTGACATTTTTTATTGAGCATATCAGCCAAACTTAATCCAACAGGTGTTGAGATGAAAGCTGTGATCAGGAAATACAGACATTTTGTGAAAAATTCACCAAGTTCAACGAGTTTTGAAGATTCACTGACAGTAAATTATAGGACTTGGTGAATCCAAAAATCATCAGGGCCCCCTGCCTTCTCAGCTGCCTTCTGCACACCACAGAATCTTCACCAGTAATTCCTGGAAAACACGTTCTTGTCTCCTGAGCTCTGTGGTCTCCATTACATAGCTTTTTTAAGGCCCAATCTGTCATGTTTATAACCTAGAGAGACTATGTGATGGAACAAGAAAGCTTATGGCTGTGGTAATCTGGAAAGCCCTCTGGCACACAGCAAAACCAGGGGAGTAACACAACACTGGAGCTTGCCACAAGCGTACAAGTAGCTGGATGTGTCTGTGCATCAGGGAGTGGAGCCTTTGTTTTGTTTCCTGCAACTCAGTTGGAACAACAGCTTTTCAAAGCACAACTTCTTTCTCTTCAATTTTCATAGCAAGGCAAAGTTACACTGAATGACAATCCCTCCAACTACTCAACAGGCTTGTCTTCTCCATCAAGGCAAAGATTTGGGGCTTCTGAGGTGATTTAACTTATTTATTTAACTGAATCATACATATTTTTTGTACAAATACTTTTATCTTTTTCCCCATACTGCTTGTGATCAAATGGGAATCTTTCCTTATTTCTGCCTGCACCATTAGGTATTTCCCTTGGATTTTTTTTTTTTTTAAACTGTGTCCAGCACTTTCATAGGAAAAGAAGGACTGCTAAAAAATCCATTAGCATGGTTTGGCCAGAGTCCAAAATTTCAGCTACCAAGAATGTTAAATCCTCCATCTGTTTGCTAGTTAGATAATGTTACCTTTGAGCTTTCCTTTGGCTGCTAAAGACACTTTATCTGCCTTAAATGTTGCAGAAAATTACACTTCAGGTCAAAGCCTGTGTGCCATTAAATAAGGAGGGGGAGGGAAAGGTTCTTGCCATAAATTTCCACCTTTAGTTCCTCCTAGCTCTTGGTACATTCAGACACAGAATAGTCCTGAGCTGAGTGTAATCATACTAATGGCCTGGGTAATTGATGGTGAATGATGGATATGTTGAGCTAGACTCTAATCCACTCTTAAATATTTGCTTGACTTTTTAAAAATCAAGGGAATACCCCAAAGGGAAGGAAGTTCTTTTGCACAGGAGAAGCTAAGCAACCACGGTGCGCTCAAGCGAACATTTGGCTAAGACATTACTTTGAGCCTCAGCTGGGGATA
This sequence comes from Cinclus cinclus, assembly GCF_963662255.1. Classification (NCBI taxonomy): domain Eukaryota; kingdom Metazoa; phylum Chordata; class Aves; order Passeriformes; family Cinclidae; genus Cinclus; species Cinclus cinclus. The sequence continues at coordinate 23,004,851 of NC_085053.1, forward strand.
CAGCCCGGGCAGCAAGGCCCAGCTTGCTCCTCAGTGCCAAGTCCTGGCTATAACATCCATCAGACACCTCCAGGGAGAGGTGACTCAACTGCTTTCACTGAGGGCAGGCCAGGAGGTGAGCTTGCACAGCCCCTGCCTCCACCATTTATCTCCTCACTTCTCATTACAGCTGATGGGACACACAGCCAGCCACCTTCTCCCTGAGGAATGTACTGGATGTGGAACTCGCACGATTGACACGCATAGGAGTTTTCCTTATGGCTTCAGCCACAACCTCTTTCCACCCACTATTTCATCAGACAACCGGAGAACAGGGGTTGCTCCCAAATCACATCATAACTTTCCATCTGTCCATGCACTCCAGCCTGGCACATCAGGTGCCTTCCAGATGAGCTCCAGTGCTCCCCAAGGAGGCAGCAGCCCCTGCTGAGAAAAGCTAACAATGAACCAGAAAGCACAACTGAGTGGGACACTGACAGCTACTTATCAGGAAGGGTTAAACCCTACAGACCCCAAATCCACAGAAATTCAGGCACTGCCTGTAGCAGATCCAGCGCGTATCTGCCTCCACAGAGGTCTCCACACTACCCAGGGGTGGCTGGACAGGACTGGTCAAAAACAGGAATAAATGGTTGACTAGAACATAAAAATCTGAGGAGCAATTGGTCAAGACCAGAGGCAACTCTTTTATGTCAGCACAAGGATCCTTACATCCCATGGCTGGGAGGACAGCAGTGTGAGGCTGGTCTTGACAGTCATCAACTCCTCCTGGGTAGCCAGAAGAGCAGGGATGGGACTCCAAGCCTGAAATGGGAGGCACAGACCAGCCTGCTGCCTCTCTGCAGCTGGGAGAAAGGTTTCCATCCAGCCCTGACAGGAGTTTCCCACCATCCAGCCAAGTTTCCTCAGCAGAAGCTGTGGGACTTAACTTTTAGGGCTAGAAAGAGATTTCTAGGCAAAGAGCCCCATCTGCAGCAAAGTCAAAGTGACCCTGACAGCCACTGTGGGAGGTCAAGAGAAAAATGTCTGGAATACATGGAGTTGTCACTCCATCTTCACCATCAAAGAATGAGCTGGCAGGGAAAAAGACCTGGCTTGGCTGAACAGAGAGCTTTGGCTGGAATTCAGGAAAAAAAGAAGAGTTTATGACCTTTGGAAGAAGGGACAAGCAATTCAGGAGAACTACAATAATATTGTGAGGTTATGCAGAAAGTAAATTAGGAGTGCTAAAGCCTAACTAGAAATTAATCCGCCTACTGCAATAAAAGACAATTAAAAAAGCTTTCCATAAATACATTTGCAGCAACAAGAGGGCTAAGGGGAATCTCCAGCCTTTATTGGGTGTGAGGGGAAATGTAGTGACTAAGGAAAAAGCTGATGTACTCAGTGCCTTCCTTGCCCCAGGCTTTAATGGCAAGATCAATTGGTCTGTAGGTATCCAGACCCTTGAGCTGGAGGACAGGGATGGAGAGCAGAATGAAGCCTCCTTAAGGCAAGGGGAATGGTCAGTGACTTGCAACACCACTTCAACACACACAAGTGCTTAAATTACCTTATCACTCCCTACAGTTCCCTGTAAGAATGTTGAAGTCTGGTGGAGATCAAGCCCTTCTCCCAAGTGGCAAGGAATAGAACAAGAACAAATGGCCTCAAATTGTGCCAGGGGTGGTTTAGATTGGATACTGGAAAAATTTCTTCACTCAAAGAGTTGTAAAGCCCTGGCACAGGCTGCCAGGGCAGTGATGGAGTTACCATCCTGAAGGTATTAAATGATGTGTAGATGTGGCCCTTGGGGACATGGTTTAGAGCTGGACTTGGCACTGAAGGATTAACAGGTATCCTAGTTGATCTCAAAGGTCTCTTCCTACCAAAACGATTCTAAGATTCATTAAGGACTAAAGAAAACACCAATATAAGCGCAAAAGGCATAGAGGTGGGAGGACTGGCAAGAGACTAAAAAGGTCATCTTGCAGCTCTAAGTCACAGCTCCAAATCTGGCCTTACACAGGGCAACCACCATTCATTAGCCATTGCTGTAGTTGTGAGTGCCTTTGGGAAAAGCCTCTGGATAATCTGTAATGGAGAAACATCTGCAGAACAGTTGTGCAAGAAAGGCAGCTCCCCAGTCTGAATGATTCCCAGGTGGACACAGGGTTTCAGGGACTATCAGTCCTCTTGAGCATATCAAATGCATGAAAAAAGGAGCAAAGATAACATGTGCCTGGATTGTGCAAATCCTTTCCTCAGTAATACACAGCATAGTGTAAATGACCACAACCAGTCCTGCTCCTTCCATGGAGAAACCAAGCCTGGTTGCTACCACTGACCTAGGAAGTGTGAATGAACCATTTGTTTGGAGAGAGATGAAAGGAAGAGTGCAAATGAAGCTTGTCTCCATCACCACGACAGATTTACTTCTTCAAGTGGCCTCAAGTAGCCTTGGAAAGGAAATCTGGAATGTTGTAACATTCATAAATATTTGACTGTTCTGTCTTACCTTGAAAACAGGCAGAAACTCTATCCTAAAGAAAGCACTCCCATATTGAACAGTCATTTTGTTAAGCAGGCCATGACCTGGAGAACTAGGTATTGGTGACATTTAATCTGTATCTGTATCTATGCACATGTACAAACACACACAATAAAATGCAGTGGTTGTCCCAAGGAAAGCCTGGCAAGCATTTGAAAACAGAGCTAAATCTAAGCTTGGCTACTTAGACTTACAAATGAAGTCTTGTAAGTTTTAGAAACAAATCAGAAATATTTTAAACATGTTAGAGGCAATAAATCATTATTTCTCCTTTATTTTAGTTGCCCCCAGAAATCTAAAGTATTTAATTATTTTCATTAGAGCACAATATCCAGTGTTTTAAGTGTCTCCTATCTGATCCAACACCAAACAGTTATGCCACACTCTCACCTTTCATTCAGACTTCCCACCTCGTCACCACAGCTGAATTTGAGAATAAACAAACAAGAAGTGCTTGTGGAGAGAATAGTGAATGGGTATTTTAAGATGCACCATGTAACGTGATCTACAATCTAAAATTTGCACCACTGAGCAGATCCAACACAAACCCCTTCTGCCCCTGTTGAGATGGAGTAATTCAGTACCCGTGGTGCTGCTGGCAGCTACAGAAAAGGAGAAGAAAATAAATAAACTCAAGGACTTTCCCTTTTAAAATACTAAAGAGTATGAACACACTTACCCAATACAAATTCTCCTACTTTCAGTGGGTATGAACTGTATTTAAAACAGTTTGGTTGCTCAGCTAATGAAAGATGCTGATTCTTTAACTGAAAAAGAAGTAATTTGGATCACCAGGAGATTTCTCCTACCAGCTGGTTTTGAATGCTGTGGTACTCTCTCCTCTGGGTATAATTAGATTGCTGTAACCTAAACAGCCCTTCCACTCCCATCACTTTAATGTCCCCCAAGATGATAAACAGCATTAAGGTCTCACTTCTGCAGCCTCTAGATCAAGCAATATGTATGATTATATGTATATCTTAAATGCTTTTCCTTGTGACCACAGAATGAGCAATAATTATTTCACTGAAATGAATTGCAAAATCTGACACACTCTGCTTTAAGTCTTTCAAAAGCATATTAACACAGGAGCCACATCTTAATTAGCATAGTGTGATACCAAGCTCAATGGAGCCAGGAACCAGTCTGGCCTTCATGTCAATCAATAAAAATAATAAAGAGGAGTGCCAAAAAGGAAAAGCATTTGTCATATCCCAATTGCTTCTTTTAGGAGAAAATACACTGTGCATTGTGTACCCTGACAAATGTGCAGATACTGATTCTGCTTTTTCCAGTTCACAAACATTTTAGTAAATGAATTAAAAAACCTAAACAAGCAAACAATTAAAAAAGAAAATAAAGCAGAAAACTGGTTTTGTTTCTCCAGGACAAATATTTTGAAATGTATTTGCAAAATTATTTTTCAGCAGTCAAATCATAGATTAAATATTTTTTTCTTGGGTTTCTATATTCTCCTGCAATATACTCAGAAATTTTCTTTCATAAACTAATAACAATCGAAGTTCCTCGCTTTGAATACATCTTAAGGCATATTTGAATTTTCTGAGATACAGAAAACACGGGAGAAGGAAGATACTTCCATGATTTTTTTCAAACTCCACTCAAATTACTATGGCATTGCAAAACAGTATTTCTAGGCAAGAGAACTAGTTCTACTTTTAGTATAATTATGTTGATTGAGTAGCACTGCAATTGAATCTGATTGCTTTCAGGAATTCTCTCTGGAACAAAGGGGAAATATAAGTTACCTAAAATACTGACTTTGTGTGTCTAGAATAAAACATAATGAGCACCTTAAATCTGGAACTGATGGGAATCATTTAAAGACACTGTGGAACAAAACCCCCAACATATTAAAAAATGAACAAGCACGCTATTACATTAGGAACTTCAACAGGGTTGCCTGAAAATGTTAGGATTATGTTTTGCTGTTCTGTAGAAAAGCTTTACTATTGCCTTGTGTTTGAAAGACAAGCAGAAAAATCTTTAGATGATTTTAAAAAGGAGCAAAATAGCAAAGGAGTAGTAAGAGCAGGAAATAAGAACTTGATCTTTTGGACTTTTTTGGGGGAAGGGGTGAGATAACTGACAAGGTTGAGCCATACAAATGTGGGAATATTATTCTACAAGTGGTTTTGCATGGATATATATTTTACACAAACTATTCACATATAGGTATAGAGACATATTTTATATACATGTATGTACACACCCCCAGTTTATAGAAAGGATGCCTCTGAATTTTAACAGCAACTTTTTCAGATATTTCCCTTAGCTATAATTTTGCTAATGAAAGAGAAAACAAGCTTCTCTTTTCTGATATTTCTAAAATATTCTAAGTTACACAGACATCAAAGGCAGAAAAACTGAAGAATAGGTGGAAAAGTTTCAGATGAAGATTAGAGAATACCTTATGATTCTTCCATCTGAGCAAGGAAAACCTTTAAAAAATGGGCTCTATTTCAAGGGGAATAAGCCTTTCAGATTAACAAAACTGTTTCTTAACCACCAAAGAATTACTTTAGTGGTCCTTCAGGGTGCAATCCATCAGAACATGCTCTTGGGGTTGAGTGTTTGAACCCTTCACAAACACTGGACATGCCACAGGCTACACTGCAGGGTTGCAGAGACGAAGTCCAAGTTCTCCACCAAGATGCAAAGATCATTCTGAGAAAGAGCAAAAAAATTTGGAAAACCGAATTTGAAAAAGCAAATTTGGAAATTTGCTCCAGCCAGAGCTCCAGCCCATCATGGAGATATTGTTTCTTATTAACTATAAGGGAACATAAGATTTATGAACAAAGCTATTGATGGGACATACAGCAAATTTCATGTGAAGAAAGTTGGTTAATTAACTAGATTTAGGTAGAGGGACAACCAAAATGATTAATCAGAGGAAGACAAAAAGGAAATCACATTTAGCCCAGGAAACATATCCTGAAGGTGTATGTTCACTCACTAAAGTAATTTTGCTAAACACTCAAAAAATTTAATTGAACAAGTGAGAGATTCTGCGATAAATTAGGCATGGAATCAGAAGATTAAATCTGGACATGTGAAAAGGAAATGCATTTAAGTTTCAGTTTCCTTCTGCTGTTAAAGCACTTGGCATCACAAATACTCTTTTTCTTCTCTTTTTTTTTTTTTTTTCCAGTGTCATCTACAGCATTATAGAGTGCTCAGGATACAGGGGAAACATAAGGAAAAGTTTGTTAAAGTCAGTTCTTTTAACAGGTTAGGTGACTTTGGTTGAAATAACTAGTTTGGAATAGATCCTCGAAGAAGAACAGGATATGTTACAGATTACTCACTGAGTAGAGGAGATACTTACGAAAGGAGTAAGATAATTTGTGGCAGTCAATACATCATTAGAGAAAATAATAATGTCAAAAAAGAGTTGTTTCCTTTCTGACATTATTCAGCATTAGTTGGTAAAATGGCTATTTACAGTTGTAAGCCAAGAGAGATTAAATTTTGCTTATGGAACTAGAAATATGTAACAGTAATGGAAAACACCTAGAACAGTTTGAAAATTTACTATACTGAAAGATGTCAAAAAGTAGCTGTAAAAATGGAGAACCATATGTGATGGGAGCTTTTTCTAGCAAAAAAAAAAATTATAGGGATTGGTAGCGAGCCCAACATTAGTCAACATTTTCATCCATAATTTGGAAGTTCTTGAAATGCTGCCAATAAAATCCACATGCACGAGACAGACTGTCAGCATGATGAATTCTGAAGACATGGAGCTATCTGAACAGATTTGCCTCTTGAAGCAGGCAGGAACACACCAACACCCAGAGAGACTTTTGCAGAAGGGGGATATCAGGTAGAGCTCTTGGAAGGTTAATGTGACTCAAGAAAACTTGCTGTGGCAGGTCTCTTCAGTGTGGATTTTTTGATGTCTAATAGCAACTGAGCACACATGCTCCTGCTTTTCCTTCATTAGTGCACTAACAGGATTTCCCTCCTCTTCTTGGCTGTGTGCCTTCAGGTAAAGTGCAGCTTAAAGACCTTTAAGACTCTTCCTGGCTTTATGAAATTAATGGGGGGGGGGGGGGGGGGGAACGGGGGACACCATGCAGACACACAAATGCACTTTGAGTAAATAAGCCTTGATTTCCTAAGAAATCACAAATAGAAATTAGACCAACAGGATAATTCAAGGACCAGAAAACAAGTCTTGCAGTAGAAGATTTAAGTAGGTTGGTCAATGTAGTGTGATATGGAGATGGACTGACAGCAGTTGTGCACAAGGAAAACTTATGGAAATGGACAGATTCCTAAGTTTAGCAAAGCACGACTCAGTCAGAAGTGAGATGAGACACATGCCAAACAGAAAGAAGCTACTCCATCTATTTATTTATTTAGCCAGTTTCAAGTGAAAACTACTGGAAGAGCTCATCAAAAGGTAGGCGGAGAGAGATCCCTCCATGCCCGTAAGATGACTCCAGATGCCATGAAGACAGATTTTAATGGACTCCACACTACTGGCTATCTGCAGGGCAGGAGCAGATGCCACTGTCCCACCTGGTTCTGGTATGTGCTGTGACATCTGTCTGCCTGAATCACACAGGATGAAGCCCCACAGGGGACTCCCATGGACTCTTAGGGTCTCTCCCTGTTGTGGACTGGGACAGGGGGGTGAAGAAAGTGGGACAGCCTCTACAGTGCCTCTCTGAACACAGCAGTTCAAGGCAGTTCAACAGGAGAACTGGATTTTCTCTGGAGCTGACCCTCCAACATTTGGTCTTTGATGCCTTCCTAAGTCTTTCTATCCTGCCCCCTTCATCCTCAAAGCAACCTGACGAGTGAAGCATCATCCTGGGGATGGAAGGCAGCTGAGAAACATCCCCACTGCCACAAACAAAGCCCTGCCAATACTCAGTGCTGCTCCTGTCAATACCATTACCTCTTTTTCTAATGTTTCAAAGGGAGGAAGATCGACTCTAAATTTTTCCAGAGTAACATTGCAGAAACACAACCCTGCTAAAGAATGACTCTGATTTGTCACAGAAAAGGCCTCACAAACTGACAGTTTTAGTCAGATTTTCTCTGGGCAGTGGGGGAAGGAACATAGTTTCTCCTCCAAAAAGCATTCAGCAAATTTGTACTGCGGTCAGCTAATTTTATTACTTCTCATAAATGTCTGTTCCTGTAACGCTCTCAAGGTATTTTCATAATTCTACCCTGGGAATTACAAATCAACTTTCTCTTTGATAAAGTAACCTGCAGTATTTTATTTTATTTTTTATGTTATGAACAGCTGAAAATGTATGACATCCCATAAAATGTCTGGGTTAGGCCTTTGAATATTGCTTCTTTTAAGGAGTCTTTTAGCATTGAAGCAGAGAAATACAGTCCTAGGATTGGAGTCTATTAAGCAAAAAGAGGAAAGGAAATCCTTAAAGCCCATGTCTAGAGTGTCTTTAAAGTTGCTTTTCTGTATTCCAAAGGGATCTAACTTCCATTTAATTAAATTCTTGTTTAAGAAAAAGGAACCTGGATTATTTTATTTATTTATACATTTTTGCAGAAGTTTATGATGAAGTATGTTAGGGAGGGGAGAGGAGAGACGTGCTCCCCAAAGACAATACATATTTAAGTAATGAAGTATTTTACTAGAGAGCCTAAAAATTGGCCTCATGGCCTCAGAGGCAGAGCCACAGCGTCTCTCACATAGCAACAACTGCAAGCAGAGGAAAGAGCCCTCTACACTTAAACAAGCCAGGCTGCATTTTCATTTAATCACCTCTGAAATCACAGGTTGGAGAGCATTGCTGAGGTACTCAGCCAGTTTTCTGTCATGCAATTGTTACGAGAATTTTACAAGGGTAATTTTGACCTTTTTTGATCATTTTATATCAATTCTGACTTCAGGCAGTACCACATCTCTTTGTAAACGGGAGAGACTGTATACAGAGATAGCCAGCATTTCTTTTACTACATTTAGGGATATAAATGACACCCAAAGGATTTTATATTTTAAATTCAACAAGCAAGCCATTTTCCCCAGTAGTAACTCTGGCTCATGATTGACTCAGTATCTCGGCACTTAGAGAAACAATAGAAAAAAAAAGACATATGTCCCAGAGGAGCATTTCTCAGCATATCTTTCCACTCTCCCTGCTTCAGGGAATTGCTGAACCAGGGGTTACACCTCAATTATAACTTTAATGAGCCACTGGTGAACTTATCTTCTGTGCATGTGTCAGAACTTTCTGTGGAGTCAATAGAAAGAGAAGAGGGTTCACCAGCTTCCTCCTTTCTTGACACAACTGTCCCAAAGCAGCAATAGTCTGTGACTGCATGTTCTCTTTTGCTGAGTTTTGCATCAACAGCATAAGACGTAAAACTTCAGGTTCTCTGAAAAGATTATTCTCTTCTGTTTAAGACTCAAGATGTTACACGGTATCATATCTAGCAATAGCTCCCTCTGTCACCTACAGTGGTCACCTGGTTACTCACAACACAGTCCCACAGCTATAGCAAAGTCCAAGGATGCTTCACCACCCCTGACCCCCTTGCCCAACCCTAATGAATGTACGGCAGACCCAGTTCTTCAAATATAAATAACTTAATTGTATCATTTCTGGTGGAGGACCTACTTAAAAGTTCACAACTCTGAGAATATTTTCCTTTAAAAAAGTCACAGATCCAACCAAGCCTCCTTGTTTGGCATTATCACCATCAGCTGCATGGACCATATCAGAAGAGAAAAAAAAAATGCCCATTTGTCAAATGCTGAGAGTGGAGATACTCTGCCATCAAGTAAATCTTTGACTGAGGGATGATTGGAAAATTTCTGAAAGCCTTTGGAGTAAAAGGAAAACTAGGGATGCACACACACACACTGAGTTTTGAGAAAAGGCAGGGAATGCTTTCAACACTCCTGTTTGGAGGCTTCCTCTCTGAGGCTGCAGCCACGCCTGCACATGCCAGGCAGGTTAACAGGGCAGTTAACAGGACATCAGGTACTCAGCATCAGGACGTGCTCAGGGAGACCTCAGGAAGACTGAGAAGCCAACATGCCCTTCACTCCTCTCAGCTTGCTTTTTAAGAGTGATGGAGACATTTCCTATAAATCTGAGTTAACCCTATAAGCCTGGGGAGCCAGAGTCCCAGACTCAACTCAGGACTAGGAAGGTCTTTGCAGCATTAGCTCATTCTAAACAATCAAACCTGTTTCTTGGAACATTTGTGTAGATTTATGAGGCTCTGGTGGGTGGGGACCTGAAATAGATACCATGCTCTTCTTTTCAATGCAAGGAAGATTTATGCTGCCAGGCAGCTCCTTGGCACAAAGCCAGGACAGATCTATCAGATGTGACTAACAAATGTTGTAAAACTGAATAAACCAACTGCAACATGAGCATCAGCTCCCCGAGCACGTGGGCCCTGATGGGGAACAACAGGTGCATAACATAATTACAAGCAACGAGGAAAACAAGAGGTATGTACACAGACAAACCTCCCAAAGTTACATTCATTCCCATAAATCACTGTGACAACTACAATACCAACCAGCAAAAAAAAAAAAAAAGGATATATATGCATGGAAAAAATGTCATAGCAGATCGAACAACAGAACAACAGAATTGGAAGCAGCCGTGTTAATCCCTCATGGACTATCTCACCATAATGATTATTTATTCCTTACAAATGGGAATTCTAATCTGCTGATTTTGTGGTTGCATTTTTGTGGCTTAACATTCCACATGTCAGAAGAAACATTGGCCTCCCCACCCTGCCTAAATCCTCCCTTGGTTAAATTGATCACATGTGTGGGACACAAACTGAATGGCCACATGCAAACATCTCATCTCTGATGGGCTGAATCCTGTTTATCCTTAAAATAAAAGGGAGTCTAATCATCCTATCCTCACTTCTGCAATGTGAATTTCTTTCAAAAATGACACTGGAATGATTTTGTCCACCACAAAAAAATCCCACAGAAAAAACCAAAGAAAACACCACAACATTATCCTGGAACTCAGCAGCTATTTACTAAACATTCCTTTATCTAACCAAACAAAAAAAACCAAAAACCACTCCCTCCCTGAACACACACATGTAAGATATTTGGATGTGATTTGAGTTGGAGTGATGTTCTACTGCCTATTGGTTTGTAGCCAGGACACCACCCTGGAGCTCAATCCTTCAATGAATCCAGAATTTGACTGTCTACAATTAGACAACTGGCTTATTTGATTCCAAAATGATGAGAACCAGAGGATCAACACAGTTAAAAACCTTTCTTGCAACTCATTATACCAAGCCCCACCAACCTCACCAAGATCTACAACACCACAGATTATTCCATGGAAATTTATCCTACCAGGAGTAGCCAGGCTTGTCTCAGCATAGGCTGGAGGATGCTCAGTGCCCTGAGAGGAACATTACAGATAAATTAACACTCTCTGGAGCTTGTTTGGGTGGGAAAGGCCTCTATACATCTTGATGATGATGATGATGATGATGATGATGCAGAGCAAAGCTTACTTAGATATCCTGCTGCTGGACAGTGTCTTGCCCTTCTGGGATGAGCAATGCAATGCCTGGCTCTGCTTTTTCACACCCTCTAAAGCATGAAAGAAAACATATCTCTATTGCTCTCAGGTTTGGCAGTGTAGCACAATAAAAGCCATTTTAATAGAAAGCAGCCTCCCAAGAATCACAGAAGACCCATGAACTGACTTCCCCACACACGGTGCTCACACTTCTGGTCTTTACCACAGGGTCTGGTGGCTTTCCCTGAGCTTTGAGCCACATCAGGTGCACAAAAGCCACAGAAAAGCTCCAGCTCTGTGCTTCCTTGGTGTCATCTTGTGAACCTGCCTTTCCTGAAACAAAAAGCTGCCAGACTGATGGAGAGGTCTGATGAAATTGCCACCAGATGCCTCCCCTGCCCAGGTCAGCCAGGACAGACTGATGGGATCGCTATCTGCAAGGTCTCACAGCTGGAGGCTCTGTCAGCATGTGATGCTGAAGTACATCTGATGGTACAGAAGGGTGTGCCAAATAGCTGAATTGTAGCCTTCCTCTAACATCCCAAATAACAAGGCAAACTCAAACTAAATTAGAAGGCAAACGGTGGATTAAGTAATATAACAATCGTCATATGTATTAAATTTGGTATTTTACTACACCAGGATGTTAATAATGAAAACAATCCTTTCACTGCTCAGCCTCGTAAACCCACAAAAGAAAGTGTGTTTGTCAGATCACTCTGTCCTATCATCCAGGGGATGGTTTGTAGCAGGAGACCACATGAAAATGAGAGTAAAGATGTAGAGACAAGTACAAAGTAGGTTAAAACATTCCCAAATTAGCTGTCTGCATCCAGTTATATCAATGAGAGCATTTCCAGCCCAGCTGGTACTCAGCTGCTGGAGGACGTGGAGAAATATGCTGAACCAGAATAACAGTAATTTATTGATTAGAAGTTGCACTTCATTAAAACAATTTGCTATTAAATTCCACAGTGCTTTTCTTTTGCAGACCTAAACAGCTATTAATTTTAACAATGCGCATTGAATCTGCCTAATTAAATAATTTTAAAGCAATATTTTTCTTCTGGGAAATGCTGTCACAGCTCCAAAACATTTTGCAGATGATGCTGGTTGTGACAAAATTATTGAAAGGGAAAATTCAATTTCAATCAGTTGGAGATCCTAGCATCGCTGTTAGAATTTTCATAATTTCTAATAGCATTCATTTACTTTCTGAATAGCGCTCACTTTTGAATGGCATGTTATTTTAAAATATTAATATCAGTATAAAAATAATTCCACAGATCATACTGTTGCATGATGGCCAATCTGCTATGTTCAGTGCTTGGCAGTGTTTGGTCATTGTCAAGAGGGAAACAAAGTCAGGTTTCCACTGAGGTTCATTTTGGAACAGGCTGGAATTTTTGTTCCAAAACCTTTTAAGCATTGCTTTTTTTGATTCATCCTAGAGTACAAACACATTTCTTTCCTTGGAGAAAGCAGGATTTTTCCCTGCTTGAAGAGAAATCCCACTTTTCAACATCTCGTGCGTGTGGTGATGATAACAGCATTCATTTCCACTGATTTTCAATAATTCTGGAAGGAGTCGGAAAAAACCCATGAGGAGAATTTTCCTCTGGTGCCACAGCCAGCACAGTAATGGACACCTGCAGTTTTGGACACCTCCTTTAGCAGGCATGGCCTGGGGGTTTGCCCAAAACACAGGAACCCTTCCTACATCTCCTGTTGACTAAATTGTCTCTCCATGGAGGTGCATCCCCTTCAGGACAAGCTTCTGCAGTTGGGCATAGGGATCCCAGCACCAGGCATGTGGGAATTATGGCTGCTTCTTCACACTGAATTTTTGCATCATGTGTTAGATGCTTCAAAGTGAGATTCCTCAGGCTTTGCAGCCCCTGAAGGAGAGTTCAACCATGGGCAGCCCTGGCAGACAAGTCCAGCTACAGGCAGTGAAGAACAGACAGACAGACAGAAGAACAAGGCTTTGCCTTTTGATGAAGCAGTTTCCCGTCATATCCTACTGAAAATCACCAGATCATGAACTCTCTTTGCCTTCAAGGCTGAGGAAACCACAGTGGCCATCTCAAAGTTGGGGACAATAAAGAGTAAATGAACATGGACAGCACTTTTAATTCAGACAGTGATGAAACTACACAACTATCCAACCAAGGCAGAGCTTACCAATTTCTTTATTTGCCTTGACATTCTCTTCTACCATTTCATTAGAGCTGTTTCATAAATGTAAAGAAAGGGTCCGTGAATGAATCTGAAAGCTGCTACCCTGAGTGACAGAAGATGAGTAAACTCCAGAGCAGCTCCAAGAAAACCTTCTGTGATGCTGCCTTCATGTTGCAAGTGCAACAAACATAGAAATTATGCTGTGACATGCCACCTGCTTTATTCTCTTATAGTGTTTCTCATGTCATACTGATTGTCTTTTCAATAATTCATATAATTGGTGAGAAAGAAACATCCCTGAACACCCTACCCACTGCAAAAATCACACTGCTTGACTACGCAGGAGGAAAATACCTGTGGTGAATACAGCAAAAATAAGAAGCCTTTTACAAATGGTCCCTTTCAGAGGTAAAAGGGTGATAAAATTTATTATCAACCATCTCACCACAGGAAAAAACTCAGTATAATGCTTGTGTTTCAAAATGGGAACTGTGGAAAGGGAACTGGTACAGACTGAGCAAATTATGAGGCTGAGTTACAAATGAAGATTAGATACTTGCAGAGGGTAATTTAATACAGCTACAGTCAGCTATTTGCCAGAGACCCATAGGTCAATAAACAACCCTATCTGGTTTATTGTTAACTTTTAAAATTTTTTTTTGGTCCAGGTGTTTTTGTTCACCCACTCAGCCTTCAGCCATCAAGCAAGAAAACTTAAAAAAAAAACAAAAAAAAAAAAAACAAACAAAAAAACCCCCAAAAAACAAAAACAAAAACAAAACAAAAAAACTAGTCAAAATCCCATCTAAAATTGTTTAAAAAAAGAGGGGGAAAAAAAAAAAGAGAAAAAAAGAAAGTCCAGAGAGTTCATTGGGTTCTTGGGGAAAAGGTGAAACACATGTAGAGACACCATGGAGATTTGCAGGAGTAAACTGGCCATCACCCTACAAAATTAGATCCGGACAGCTCCCACTGCAGCCCCTTTTTTCAGAGTGTGGAGCAGATGTTGGGAGGAACTCAAGTGGTGTGGTGAAGCAGTGAGGGAGAAGCTGCAGAAAGGAAAATAAGTCTACAGCAAAGAAACAACAAGTCTATGAGGAAAAAAACACAAACAACTAAACCTCAAACCCCAACCTTTTCCAAGCACTCTTTAAACAAACAAATATTCGTTTTTAGTTCCAGGCACAGGTGTTACAGAGTAGGCCATTTTTTAGGAAAAGATTTTAGAGATATTCCCTGTCCCCTCATGAAAGCTTCCCCAAGAATCTCCCCCTAAGTTTCTGTTTAATGAGTTACAGGATTTTTCATTTTAAGAAAGGGGAGTGGGGGAAAAAAATCTAAATTATTTGTAAAAAGAGATTTTTGTTACTCATTTAGAAAAAAATAATTTGTTTATAAATTTAAAAAAAAAATCTTTCTCTTCTCGTTTCCTGATATTGTAGGTTCAAAACATCAACTGACAGGGCAGAAAAGCTGCTGTATGATTTCCAGAGAAAGCATTGGTTGTATGCTAATGGGGCTGCAGGATCTGCATGAATCCCAGAGCAAGACAAGGTATCTGCTCACTGTCTGACATCCCCATGACGGGCTGCCTGGCAGGTAAGTGGCTTCTTGAAGCAAATCGTGCACTAACACTTGTTAGCAAGAAAATAAAACCAACCATGGCAAAAGGATCTTCACGAGGCCTGAAAAAATTTGCTTTAAAGCTCTTCTTTCCTGGGATTTTCAAGCACTTATCTGTTGTATATTAGACTGTGAGAGGCTGGAGTCATGGCACGCTCCACTAAAGGCCATCAAGGCACACTAACTGGTTTGGGCCAGTGACTGTCAGTGCAAGGGCAGTAACACAGAGCTGGAATTTTATGGCTGAATCATAAAATGTGAACTGTAATTGCTGTTCAGGATGTGATCCTGCACCTGATCCAGCCGTCAGCGCAGTGACGGGAATTCGGAGGGAATTGGGAAACCCTGCCAAGCCCAGAGCACGCTGCTGCAGACCACTGCAGGGCTTCCCATTCCCTCCAGGAGGAGGTTCCCAGCACAGCCTGAGAAGCCCCCGTGGCCCCAGGGTGCCTGTGCCCTGCAGAGCTGTGGTTACTCCTTCTACCACACCACAGGCTGGTGAAAAGGGAGCCCTCAACTGCTGCCAGAGATAAGAACATAATCCATGTTCAAGTGTGGTTAAGGCATTTCTTCCTGGCAGGATTTGCCCCCCTGATTTTCACTCAACAGGACAGACCAGCTCGGAGAGGCTGGAGGCACCGGTGATGTGCACAATGAAGGTAAAAATCCCAAATGTGATGAACATCACGTGTCCTTACAATGACATTGGGACATCTTCCCCTCTGGCAAAGGCTCATACAGTGGGGTCTGCTCCCTGGGGAGAGGAAACACCTTCCTGCACCACTACAACTGGGCCCACAAACAGAAGACAGCACAGCAGCTCCAAAACAAAGCCTAGAAAGTTTTCAGCCCCACAGCCCAAATCCCTGACTTTCACCAAACGCTCATTTGCAATGGTAAGGAAGGAAGAGGGGATTAAAAACAAGCAAGAACTCTATTAACACATGCAAATGTCAGTAAACTAATGAGATTCCAAAACTACCTCGCTCCTAGAAAGAAATTACCCAAATCAGGTCAATCTGAATAATAATGAGATGACATTTTCTCCTCATGGGAGGCCGAGCCTACGCATGAAGCCCTTTACAGCCCTCTTGTCTGAATGACCACATCAACCTAATAAACTTCTGTTACATCAATATTGTTCCTGTCACTGCACTTAGCATAATTAATGCAGATGCAATCAGGATGGAGAGCAAAACACACTCTGCAAGCACCCCCCTCCCCAGTGCTGCAGTCAGGCTGGCATTTTAAAAGTGGATTTAATCAAATGTTAATCAGGAGAGAAAAAGTTCAGGCAGGTGCAGCCGCAAATAATCCAAGAGGATTAAGGATGTCTGGGTGGCTGATTACCATGCAGCACAGGAAATGCACATTGTGAGGAGGATGACAATATGTTTCCATCTCCTCCTTTAACAAGGGGCATTGTAGTTATTGAATATTTATTTTTCCAACAGGAAGCGTTTGAAACATTTTACAACATGTGACCTACCACCTCTCTTCTCCTTGTCTGTTCAAAACAACCTGAAGTTGGAGTGACCTGGTCAAAATGAATTTGTATGAGTATTTTCTCCTCCAGTCACCTGTTTGCATTATTGTTTAATGAAATTCTATTATTAAATGTATGCTATTTTCCCCTTCAGTAACTTATTATCAGTAATGTTAAGGTACAGCCACATTCAAGAGCTTCCCTGCAAGTCTGGTTCTCCAGGGAACATCACAGATGCTGCCATACTTTTGTTGGCACCCAGGGAGGAGTTTTTAACAGGTCTGAGCTCCTACAGAGACCAGAAAGGAGTGGTATGTGCAAAGCCCAATATTCAGGTCTGGGACAGTCCCTGCCCAGTGTTTATCTGCTGCACGAGACAGGGCCTGGGGACCTTTTAGCTCCTGGACACTACTGGGGCTGGTCTATGTCACCAGCTTTACAGCCTGCTCCTTGGGCTCGTTATCAGTCCTGCAGGGAAATGCCAATGAGGGAACTCTGACTGGAGCTGCAACTGAGCAAGAAAAGCTCATTTAGCAAAAGCGCCAAGGGAGGGAGGGAGCAGGGGTGGTGAGGGCACACAGACAAGTGTTCCCATTCAGATGCCAAAACACATGTGAATAGACAATTTATTTACATTAGCCTTTTTTTTGGAAGGAGAAATGGGAAGGGGAAGAGGCTGGCTTCACTGTGTGTTCTCATGTTCTGTCTCAACAGATGGAAGCTGCTGGGCCCTGCGCTGTATCCCCTTGGCACCACACCACTGCCTGATGGAGAGGGGCCAGAGCATCCTGAACAAAAGACAACAGCTCCATGGAGCCCTTCCTACCCCAGGACACTTTGCTGTTGGTCCAACCAGTCCCATCCATCTCCTTTCACACCCAGTCCCATCACTGGGCTCTCCATGGACGGGCAGGCTACCGCTGGAGGACCAGCACCGCCTTCAGGTGGAGCTTGGCTTGCAGCCTCTGTTTGCAGGGTGGGATGCAAAGCTACCAGGCTTCATCCCAGAAAGCTTTTAGATGCTTCCAGTACATCTCTCCAGGCCATTGACAAGGGGAGATGAAAAGAAGCCCTGCAGTTGGAGGGTGTAGCAACTTACTGAATGGGAAGTCACAGACCTGTGGGGGCATCAGCATCTCCCCCAGCCACACAGCCTGCACCTCAAGGAGCACCTGCAAATGGCCCCAAAACCACACCTGGGCCTTAGTTCCAGACACTTCTGCCAGGGCAAGGAGACATTGTACAGTAAAGTTACAACCTGGAGTACTCATTGCATCCCTCAAGGACCTCCTGTGAAAATAGGACTTGGCTCTAGAGCTCAGCTTCAAGCTTCTCTCAGCTTGAGGGTGCTCAGGTTTGCAGCTCCAAGATTAGGGCTATCCTAAAGCAAAGATAAGGCACAGATCACCCTACTAGGGCTCATACAAGTGGAATACAGATGAATCTTTAAAAGAGAAAAAAGAGGCAGAAAGCTCTCGGTGTGATCTGGACAAACACGCAGTGGGTACATTTATGGAAAAACTTCTTACACAAACATTGAGGACACTGCCCAGTAGAGTCAAGACAAGTTCAGATTAAAAAAACAAGCTGCATTTCCAAGATGGTGGGAATTCATGCTATTTCACCTCTCCAAGGCACGAGCTTGTCTTGGATGTATCACAGAAGGGAACAGCTAAACAGTGCCATGTGGCTGATAATGAAGAGCCAAGAAACCAGACTGATGTCTGGATGCCAAGCATCTCACAGGCCCAAAAGGATGAAAAATAGCTTTTCATGTGGATTTGTAACTAATTTTTCAAATGTGATACTGTAAAATTGAAGTTTATGATTAAAAAAAACCCCATACAGTTATAAACTAAGCCTGCTTATGCTGGTATTCCAGTAAAGGAATGCAAAACTCTTAACTGAACTTCCTTCATAAAATAAATTTTTTACCTATAAATAATTTGAATTTTAAATGAATGAAATTTTCCTAGAGAAAATTATTACCTGAAATTTTATGCATCAGGTCTCGTTTTCAGTTTGCAAAAAATAATTTTTAGAAGGAAAAAAAAATAAAACTACTAAAAACTCCCAAGTTCCCCATTAGACTTTAAATTTAGTATCTGAAGCAAATTCAGGACTTAGTGCTCCTTGTCTGATCTCACAAACTGCTGAACTCAGCTCCATAAAAGCCAGGATATCTATTCCTGGGAGAGCTCCTTGTAAATCCTTAAACCTACTGGGGACTGGACAGGTGAGGTAAGTAATAAGCATGCGGTTTTTTCATGTAATTTTTCACCATGTTTCCCAAACTCAGAATACCTCAGGGCTCCCAGTCTTCTTAGATAGCTCAGACACACACAAAGCTGCAGAAACAGCTGACTGGAGACAACAGGAACCAGAACAAATTGAGCTGGAAACAGATGCCATGAAGAATCCCAAGATCCGTGGCTATGGTGAACCCTGTGAGCATTCCCTGGGCCAATGCTGGGTCTCACCAAACTGCCCCACAGAGCCAACAGCACAGGTACTGGCTCAGAACCTGGTCCCTGGCAATAATGCACAGCATAAACGTGACATATTTTCTAGGGTGACCAGGCTGAGAAGGGGCTAAACTTCCAGCACATTCAGCCCCTTATAAAATCGAGATCAGCAAGTCTGACAGCAGCAGTTCTCTCACTAGTCTTACAGGAAACCATTTAAAATTGCAATTTAAGGAAGTTCCAGGTGTACATCTACGTCCATCCCTGGAAGTGTTAAAGGCCATGTTGGATGGGGCTCTGAGCAACCTGGTCTATTGAAAGGTGTCCTTGCCCATGGCAAGGGAGCTTGGGACAAGATGATCTTCAAGGCTCCTTTCAACCTAAACCACTCTGTGTCTCTATAATCCATCTTATCCAGCAAAGCCCATGAACACAAGTTCAACTTTAAATGATGTTTATGTCAAAATGAAGCCAAGTCGAAGGTAAGCATATGTCTGAAGTGCAGCAGGTGTTGAGGAGAGTCAGCAAAGGGGAAAGGACATCTGTCCTGGGAGTGGAATGTTTCTCGTTTTATAGTATTTCCCAACATCTAGAGTTGTAGGTCTTGCCTAGGATTTTAGCTACTCCTCTACCCTACTTAGCTACAGTTTATAAATGAGTAATTACTACCAAAAATAGAACTGCTGGGGTTCTTTTTTATTATTTATTTTTTTTTTGCCACAGCTGCATCTATTACCCAAGTGTACAAACATTGTACTAACAAGATCACCTGACTCAGGTCTGTTTTTTATCACAGCAAACATGTTACAGATCTATAATCACAACCATGCCTCTCAACAAGATTTGTGGGAACTCTGTTAAATGTTCATGCTAAAAATAGTGTTATTCTTTTAAATTTAGCAGCATCACAATATCCCACGAGACTGTCAATGTTGGATTCTTGAGAATTCAGGGCACTGCAGTTACTGGGAAGTTGAATAGAAGTTTGGGTTCATATTCCTTGATGCACTGCAAGAGCCCACCCAGGCTCTTCTCTCTCTTTCTGGGCTAAGTTGTGTTGTCAGCTTGTAGCTGATTTTGGGTACATGGGAAGGCGCCATCAGGAATAGGCTGAGCCCACCAGAAGAGCACCAGGGCAGCCCTGTAGGGATCCTTCCCCCGGATCCCCTCCCAGCCTCCAGCCTTTTGCAGCTCAGAGGCTTCCTGAGCCAAGTGAAATCTTCGGTTCCAGTAATTCTCAGTGGATTTATGTCCAATCCAACACCAGCCAAAGCTGTGTGGGACCTAACACTCTTCTTTTTTTTTTTGTGAGAAATTGTACAGTTCAATAACACCTGGTAACTGTGGCATTAGGAAATGCAGGTGTATCTTAATTTGTATGTAGACATACACACACACACACACACACACACAGAAATATCATACAACATGCTAGAAATATGTGTTTTGTTTGGAGGGGTGCAAATCCTCATCTGTGAGCAGCAGCAATGGCATGGAAACAGTTAAGGCCATAACTGGACTACAGAACACACACACGATCAGTTCCTAAATCTGCCACAGATTTTCTGGTTTGCTTTGGGCATATTAATGGAGTCTCTCATCTGTCAACTAGGAAAAATTATGTTGGTTTGTTCCCCTCATAAGGTCCATGGGGTGTACCAATTCCCAGCCCAGATTTTGCCTAACTTAGGTATTTATCCACAGCACTTCACCTAAGGCTCCATTAAAGTCAATGCAGAGAGACAGATGCTGTGAGAGTGAGACCAATCTCCTAAGAGAGATGTAGTCTTCTCTGGACAGCCTTACTTCCTACCTGCCTTATTCAGGAGAAATCCTATAATGTCTGAATAACTAATATAATTTGCTGAAGTACCTGGAGTCAGCTACCATGAATATCCAGGTCTCAGCATTTCAAACAACGAGCTAATATCAAGAAAATTTCCAACAACAGCATGGAACAACTGCATCCCACCTGCTGAGCAACAGCCCAGGGTAACTATCACTTGGAAATGCATTCATGGCAGTGCTTGAGGATAGCAGATGTGAAACCCACAAACCAAATGCATCCAGATGCAAAACACTGGCCTTTCCAGCATCACACTGACTTTCCCATTGACAGTCCCATCAAACTTCTGCCCTGAATAGAGGTTATAACTTGCAGCTTCCACATCAGTTATATTTATATTATAATAACTCAACTTTTGAAAGATTTTTGTTGGTTTAATAATACTTCTAAATAAGCACTCTGGTGCAGCTTAGGTTCATTCCAGTTGATACATACAGTCAAATCCTATACATACAATCTAGGTGTTTGTTTTTTTAAATTCTCTCACACACTCATACACATCCTTTCACACCCTTACACACTTTTACACACTCTTGCACAAACTCTTGCTCTAACAAGAGCCCAGATACTTTCTGCGAAGCCCGTGGCTAAGGCACAGATTGATGCTACATTCTCTGCCCTGCTGTTCATCTGTGGCATAGCTTGTTTATCTCCCAAAGTATGCTTTGCAACAGCCATAAATATCACCTCTTCTCAGCAAGAAGCATCTGGGCAATGCTTGGATGGGGAATTGTAAGCAGCCATGGCAAACAACAGCCACCTGGCTCATGTCCCAGTGCTCTTCCATTTGAGCAGCTCAGTTCTTTGGTGGCCACTTAGAGTTGTATTTTATTTATATAGTGCTGTTAAACCTCATCTTTATTTGTTCATGTAAATTGCCTGAGTAGCCCTGGACTTGGAAGGGAAACACATTTTCTTCCCTGACAAAGAAACTGATGATCTCACTGGCAAATGGGACACATACGGCATTGTGTTTACTTTAGAGTAAGCTCCCTTACCAATCAAGCCACTTGACTTATCAAGCTTTTTTCCCTCCCCTTCTCTATTATGAGGAAGTCTCCCATCAATGAGAAGAGGATGTTCCTTCTCCACCTCGTGCCATTGGTTGCCATGGCAGAGCTTTTTAGTGTGGTGCTGACAGGTCACACGCTGAAGAGGTCTGATCCCACCATAAAGCACATGGGAATTAATAGGATTCAGTTCCTCCTAATGAAGGCATGAACTTTCAAGACAGACTGTCCCTTTGTGCTCAACGAGCATCTAAAAAGTCTCTAAAGCCAGGCCTGCACTGAAATTCAACCAGGTTTTCCAAACTGCTGTCTAAGGGTTCAAGCCTTTGGAAAATCCAGCCCTCAGCCTCTGGTTACAGAGCACTTAACATCTATTTGATCAAAGAGTCAGATTGTCTCAAGATTTTGGATACATGGAAATCTGTCCCTTGGTACTGCATGTCCTGAACCCTATGAGCAAAGTCCTCAATTAAATTTGCTGCAATAGATAACGCAGTGTAATCTGCTATTGGAGAATGCTTCCAGAATAACTCTTCCTGTCCATGCTCCAGCCAGCCATCACCACACTCCTGCAGAAAGTACTCCAAAAGCAAGTGATGAACTCTATTTCCCTGTGTTAACCTGGGCATCAGAAATGGACCTGAGCTTCTGTTTTCCACATCACAAATGAATCTAGCCACCACCAGGCAAAGACCTATTTATGAAGGAAAAAGTATAAAGTCTCATGGCATAAAATACTGATACTACTGTGTTGTGTTTGGCACTGGAACGGGCTGCCCTGGGAGGTGGTGGAGTCACTGACACTGGAAGGTGGCTTAAGGAAAGACTGGATGTGGGACTCAGTGCCATGGTCTGGTTGACAAGGTGGTGTTAGGTCAAAGCCTGGACTCGGTGATCTCAAAGGTCTTTTCCAACCTAGTTAGTTCTGTGATTTTGTGTTTCTTTTTTCCCCTGGGGAACCTGCCCCTTATATTCCTACAAAAAGACACCATGCATTGGCACTCTGGAGTGAAGGACCATCTTGTCACAAGGTCATCTTTCAGCTCTTCCCAGGAGACTCTGGTCCTTAATGGACAAGTGGGCACCCATGACTTCCTAAACTGTGGAAGGCTCATCCTTCCATTTAACTGCACAACTTTTCTCAGCAACTCTTTTTACGTTTGGACAATCTTTTCAGCGCACAAAACATAAGGCAACCTTACAAGCCCTCTTTCCTGATTTTTCTGTTGCAGCTGATACCCACCTGACTTAAAAAGGACTGTAAGTCAATTGAATGACAGTGGAAGAAATCATAGAATCATCACTAATCTGAATCCTGATTATCCAAAATGCATGATCACACCCAGGGAATAATTTCAAACACAGTTCTCTGTTTACAGAACACGTGATCACCAGTACTCCTCTCCTAATTCACGACCTGTTGCTGTGACACTCCACACAACCTCTGTTCTTTGCTGTTATTAATTAGCAGGACAGTTTTCAGCCTGGGGACTGCTGCCATGAGTGTTACCACAGCTATGAGCTAACACATTTGGAGACTCATAGTTAAATGAATTGCACATGCTACCTGGTAGTGCCATTAGAGTCTGGGGCTTTTTACAGCTTTCTCTCCCTTTTATTTCCTCTTCTCAAGAACAGACTTTCTGGCAGTTGTAGACCTGTTGATAAAACCATGCAAAGTCTGTTCATGGGGAGGAGTGCAGAAAGGCACCTTTTGTAAGAGCTTTCACAGTTGAGTACACAGTGTTATCTCTATCCATGTGCTGATTCACTTGTTTATCTGGGTTATCCCAGCCATAAAAATATCTGTGAACACAGGAATCTTGTGCTTGTTTAAGTATCAGCATGAAAAACCTACTAGAGAGGGGACAGGACCCACAGGTCCCCAAACCACAGAGTGTGTGCCAGCTCTCCTGAAGGTACTGAAAGTAATTCTGCAGATCTAAACAAACCCCAGCACAAAATCTCCACTGCAGCTGTTCTTCTGCAACACTGGGAAGTATCACCCCCAAATATCTTTCTGACAGGCAATGTTACAGTCCCTGAAATTCATCCTGCTGTCCTTTATTATGCTGCAGTATTCAACAGAAAAAGAAAATACCAAAACTCCCCACTCCTCTGCGCATGAGTTATTGTGCAGGGTCTCGCAGGCAGAGCTCATAACATTCCTTTTATAGATCCACCTCAGCTTAAACCTGTTCCTGGGGTTATCTGCAATGCAGGGAGGAGCAGTGTGAAAACAGCTGTGGGATATGGTTGGGTGCAGAGGGATGAAGGGTTTCCTTCACTGGCATCACAACCAGTTGTGCTGTGCATTCACTTGAGCCCTGGACAAAGCTAACTGAAGCCAACAGCCAAGTCTTCTCAGCCACACAGGTCACCCACAATATCAAAAGAGCAATTGGTTGAGAGCACGTTCTGCTGCACTATTTCGGCTGCATGTTTCAGCAATCCTGACTGATCTTTCACCCAGGGGATTAGGAAGGAAAAAAAAATGGAGTAAGAAATTCCTACAACATCTGAACTGAATATATAGCTGTTGGCAGCTTTTGGTTTTGTGTTTTACCCTGAGCTTTCACTGGCAAGAGACAGTAAATTCACGAGCTTTTTCCAAGGAACCCAAGAGAGGAGGGAGTCTTCTTGACAGAGTTATATCTCTGGCAAGGAGCAGTGCTGATAATCACTTTCACTGGAGATGCTGTAAAGTGGCTCATAATTCATTTCTTTTGCACAATAAATGCAGGACAATTAAATCCAGCACTGTTCGATACTGTGCACAGAACTGTGGGACAATCCATCACTGCCTGCTTATACACAACAGCATAGAATGAACCCACCCAAAACAAAGAAGAAAAAAGCAAATGTGCTTGGGTAAACTGTCTCATCACATTTTCCCACAGTCACAGTGATCCAAGGCTGTAACTAGACTGCACTTAGCACAGCTCCTTGCCTTTTAAGACTCAGATTTTATTTTCCTGTGTTCATTTCCCTTTCTCACCCACGAGGAAGAGATTTTGAACACAACAGTGTTTGTATTTCGTTTATACAAGACCTGTGCCCCTGCCATACTGGACTGGTACCCAGTCTCCTCCCTGCTGCCCTCCTGCTGAGACCCAATCAGGAATCTCCTTCATTTCAGCCAAATTTTGGCAAAGCCTCTTTTTTTTTTGTCCTCGATATCCAATGGAAGCAGACGAGGAGCTGAGAGCCTGCCTGGCCTGAGAATCCTAAACACATAATTTTAGTAGAAATTATCATTAAAATCCAAGTCTTTTTCTTCCTGATCAGTGTAACAAGCAAAGTGTGTTTTTCCAACAGATCCATGCTTGGAGAACAAGCTCCTTTTCCAATACCTAGGAAAAAGTGAGTTTCAGTTTATATCACAATATTTTCCTGAATGGCAACATTACCAGAAGTTTCCTCCTCTTGCCAAAGTCACCTCTTTCCAAGTAGGAACATAACCACAGGAACTTCCACCTTCAATCAAAATTCCAGGGAAAACAGCCTATGAGTTGCAGAGTTCCTAGCAGAGATGAGTAGAGCTAGGCTAGTACCTCTGATGGAAACTGGAACCAAGTTTCCACCCTGACTATACCAAGTTTGAGGGCTGTCACCCCTCTGCTGTTACACTTCCCAGTCTGTCATCACTGACTTCCCCCTGAAGCTGCCCAGGGCACTTTGGTACCCAGATCTGTGCAAGAAACCTCCCAAAATCAACACATGTAAACTCCTTAAAGGCTTTTTGAGGAAATCACAGATTTTAACAAGAATCAGTCTAAGGCAGCAGTCCTTGTCCAGGGTAAGAGCTTGTCAAGACCTCAGCCAACATTGCTAAAGACAATGGTCTTCAAAGAGATCTCAAACCTGACCTTTTCAAGTAAGACATTTTTGTCACATCCAAAGAGGAGAAATAAACTATTCAGGGTCACTCAAGGCTCTGTCACACAGGTCTGCAACCAGGCTGACAGGACATGATAACCTGGGGATGGAAACTGTAATGGGAAACTTACAGCACTCCTGCTTGAGAGCATTAGAAAAAGGAGAAGGAGAAGTTTATGCAAACATATTTCAGTCTGCCTTGTTTGCAAGCTGTTGGCTTTGTGCTGTTTGCCATTCTTGGGATGCAATTAGACGTCAGCATCCCTTGGCTTGTTCATACAGTGACTAAGATTAAGAACAAAATCAAAAAGAATAACAAATAGAACAGGAACTAATGAGCAATAAAAGCACATCCACAAGCCAGTATCTTTGTGTTCCGACTGATATTGTAGAATAATTATTTTCCAACGAAGTGACATAATCACACTCTCTTTATTATTGGCAAAGACCAAAAGAAGAAAAAATAATTTTTTTAATGTTGCTTCCTACAAGAAAGAAATTCTTCAAGATGTGTTTCCATGTCAATAAAATACAAAAATTAAAAAAACCAAACCAAAACAAAACCTTTGAGAAAGTCAGATTTGTTTAATTAAATATTCTACAGGAAGAAATTACTAAAGAAATGATCGAAACCATTTGGTATCCTCATGTTGTGCAATATTTACACTACATAAATATGGCAATTTCATTTTAACATTGCTTCCAAAAACCACGATGCTTACAGGATCCTGCTCTGTCTTTTTGTCTATGTTTTTGTTTTTATGATCTCCCTTGAAATATTCTGAACCCACGGGCAAATTTCAAATCTATTAGATAGAAAAGCAGCTCTCTCCAAGAAAGCCCTTTCTTATATATTTTATGAATACAGATGACTGGATAGAGACTCACTGATCTCTCCAGTGGAAATAAAAGTTGCCGAGTGAGACTTTTTAGGGACATCAGAGACTCATAAAGATAATACAAATGCCCTAATTAATAGAAATGACTCAGCTACAGTTCAAACCTTATTAGACTGCTGGGAATCCAAGCAAATTACCTATATCCATAGAAACCAGCCTTCATTAATGTTGCTCCTCACAGTAAGTGTTTAAGGAACAGAGGTTTAAGTCCAAGTGCTTTCATGTGAACCAAAGTTTAGGTAGTTAATGCCCTCACCTTGGGATCTCACTTAATCTGTGCATCTTCTGCATCCAACCCAGATAAGTCATACCTGGGGGTCCCTCTTGGGGCTTCTCCACCTGATGTGTGCCACTGCCCCAACAAACTGCAACCTTGGGTGAGCTGTGTGAAAGTTCTGAGTCCTCATGGGCAGTACAGCAGCACTTATTTAATGCCATTTATTAGGACTGTCTTGTAAACTGAGCTTTAATATAAATGTTCAAGGCAGAACTGGGGGCTTTCCTGCAAGGGGAAAAACAGATTCCTCTGGTCTTCAGCCTTCAGTAAAACCCAACTTATACAAGTAAAAGCCACTTTTTCATTATTTAACTTCTTACTATTTTATGTTCTATTTCTTTATTTCTGATGCTCTCACTCAATACTGAAGGAGTTAAAAATTAGTACTTGTGGCCCATGGTTTGAAGTTCACAGTTAAACACATGGTGTCAGGGTCCACAAAAGAACAGGATGAAATTCCAGAAGACCAAACCAATTAATCTAACAGTTTCTTCTGGCATTAAAAATTTTGAGGCTATCTCTTGAGGGTTTTTAATTGATTGTTTCAGTTTTTCAAATACTTATAACCATCTAAAATATCATTAATTTTTCTCCTCTCATTAAATAAAAAGGCAAGTGAATATAGGAATAAGGAAATTAATCCTGGATTCTACTAAAATATCAAGATTAACTTTACCAAATGCCACTCTCCTCAAGCTGCGTGTATTTATTTAAATCATTTTGGCTAACAGTAGACTGAGGGGGTAACTTTCAGGTGAGGAGTTTTGCAAATATTTTAAATAGAGTTTTAATTGACCCAGTTTGACATTAAAAGCACTTTTTAAACTCTTGATATTGTTAGCCATTTAGGATAAGTGGCAATAAATACAGATTAATTGTAGCACAAGAAATGGAATCTTGGGGCTGTGGTGGGCCGGTGAAAAGGCTCTTTGTGAGGCAGGGAGGTGGAGGATCGTGTGCTGGGGTTAGGCTGACAGAATCCCCCATCAAGCTCAGCCAGGCTTCTGGTAGCTCAAGCTGGGACCAACTGCAAAGACAACAAACTTTGGGCAAAGGCAAGCAGGGTGATTGGCAGGGCTGAAGGAAAACAAAAGCGCCAGGACCAAGAGCTCCCTTTCGACGGGAGCGCTGTGCAAAGCAGGACTTAAAACAAAACCAACACTGGGGCTTTTATTGTGTGGGAGATGATTGAACTGGGAATGTAAATTCAGGAAGATAACTTCTAAGATGCTGGTGTTTCGGAGAAATGCTGAGTAAATACTACAGACCCAGTGAGTGACCCCACAGAGGAGACTATCTCCATAATGCTAAAATAACAAAACAGAAAACCCACCCACATGCCTTCTTATTTGCATCTGAGTCTTGCATGCAAAAAACCAGGAGATATCAGAAGGCTTTTTCAGAGAGTCTCCAGATCCAAATCAGTCCTCACTGACAGCGCTTACATGGATTTGGTCTGGCTGTAAGAGAACAGTGAAAGATCAGACACATGGGATGTCAAAATATTTATTTTTGGTTCGACTGTTTGTTTCTTCCCTAGCAAAAGGAAGATGAACAGAAATGAGAGCCTGCTCTCCTGTCTTCAGTTTTGTCTTCAGGCAGACCAGGCTGTGAATGACTCTGCTGGTACTGAAGTGGCTTTTGTTCTCTCAAGCCAAGAGGAGAGAAAAGATGGAAACTTTTACATTTCTGCATGTCCAAATCCATCTCTTCCATGCAACCGCAGAGATGGAGAGATTGGTCTGAGCATGGGGTTCACAGGGACATCTGCACAGTGGACAAAATGTTTTGTGAACCTTGGGCTCCAACCACATCACACTACAGGATAAGAAAGTTGCACATGGTTGGGTGTTACAGCTCCTTCCACCCCAAAGAAACCTAACCCTGGATGAGTTTTCCAGAGCTGGTGGCAGAGGACTTCCTTCTCCCCTTGGAGACCACACCAAGATGCTGTCCAAGGCATGATGAAACCAACCCTGTGTCAGTCTTCTGCTTGCAAATTTGCCTCAGGACTAACAATGTTCTACCATTGGCAGCAATGCAAAACGTTGCTCAGAAAGTGCTCAGTGCACCAAGCAGCTTGCTCAAGGTCAGGTAGAGGTAAGGACAGAACACCCTGAATTCTTGACTCCTGCTCTCAGGGTTCAGCAAATCCCACACATCTGAAAGTCAGGCATCTGTTGGAGGCCAGTTTTTTAGGTTTCCCCTGTGGTCAGTGGAAAGATATCTCCAGAGGGCAATTCCTTCCATCTTAAAATATGCATCTGAGGTAAGTGGGAGGATTTGTCTTCTGAGGGTTTCAAAGGAACTGATGGTCTTATATAGAACACACACTGAACTTTCAGACACCTAGAGTTCAAGAGGGAGCCAACAGCTGCCACTATTACCAAGACACTAAATACATAATTTTTAATCTCAAGCAAAAAAAAAGAGTAAAATTAAGCACTAACCCTGGCTTGGCCTTTCTGATCCCCATCTGTATTTTTCTTTGGAAAGGTTTCAAGTACTCTCCTCATCACAATGTTTTCAGAGCATCTTCTCCAACTGCTACGTGACAACCATCCCCTTGCTGGAAAAGCTAAACTTGCAAAACCCTTTCCTCCTGGTTATGCTTTACTCTTTCCTTTGTTTCTTAGTTTTGTTCCCCCCTTGCCAGTGAGCTGCTTCAGCTCTCAAGGGAATGACCTTGGCTCTGGGGAAAGTGTTCCTGAACTCTGCACAGAGGAATGCTGCCCCAGGCTTCCTCCTGGACTCACAGGAGTTTCTGATGCTCTTTTCACCCCTTGTCCACTTAAGAACATTTTTGGGCATGGTTGATGGCACACTTGGCCAATTAGCAGTAGTGAGGCTGCACAGTTTGAGTGCCCACGACTCATTAGGTTTATAGAGTCCTGGAGCCATGCCTCGGTCACATTTATTAACTTGCTCCCTGCTACTGCTCTGGCTTTGAGAATGAGCACCTCATTAGAGGGAAGCCCAGAGGTAATGTGGTTCCTCAGATATTCTAAATAGTAACTATTTGCTGTAAACATCATCATTACATTTAAACCATGCCATGTCTGATCTATTTACTACACACCAAACCCTCTCATGTGCAGAGAAACAAGAAAAATGCTGTTGTCTATAGGGATGTGGCTCACCTCTGTCTCCCATTGGGATTTTCTGAAGTCTAATAAAAGTTGAGCTCATGCTGTGTCCTTTCAGTGGACGCACACTATGAATGTCTTTTTCTTCTATCCAATCACTTATTTTCATGATGCATGCAAGAACTTGGTATCTTGGAGACTCAGCCATCTGTCAGGTTTGGTTATAATCAGCCAACAGATGAAAAATTTACGAGGGCGAAGGACATAGTCACACACACCTATATACACACACATGCATACTCACAAACACTGCCATTGCCTAAGCCTCATTTCCTTAGGAAACCGGATTAAAAATAGCATTGATGTCAATAATAAAGTCTTTATTTCTTTGGCAGATCTCTGTTCCTTTTAAACCAATCCTCCCAGTGAGAGGTACTGCAGAATTTTCAACTGGAACCAGACCAGATTGCTAAGTGATAAGAACCTCACAGCAGTTTCACTGTACCTCAAACACCTCAAGGAAAAACACAAAGTGAATGTGAATTCTGTATAAATACTGAAACTGGTGCTGAATTTCATACTGAGTTAACCCAGTGGTGGTATTTGATTTTTCTCTCCATTTACCTTCAGTGTATAAATGCTATTTTAAAAAGTTTGCAAACCTCAGTATTTAAGGTATTTCCCATAATAAAGCACAGAAAAATACTAAAAAAATACTTAAGTTATTAATTTAAATACAAGTCATGTAGGCTTTAGTCCTGCAACATTATTCCAGGAAAATGATTGGAGATTTCACTTTTCTGACAAAGAGTTCCAAAGCTGAACTCCACCAAAAAGTTGTGTTTAGATTAAAAAGGTGTTTGTAAGTTCTCTGGCAGAGTAATTGTCAGGCAATGAGCAAAATTTTATGTAAAGCTAAGCATTTGTTAGGTCTCATTGATTATCTCTTGCAAACTAGAAGTTCCAAGGTAGATTGATCTGGCCTTTTGTTTATTCACCTACCTCTTCATTCCCACTGCCTGCCTGGAGGTTGACTGGGAGCAAAGCCTGGTAGTTCTGAAATCATATTTTGCCATATTTCAGTTCAGAACTCTTTGGCAAACGTTTCTAGGAAGAAGGGCTTGTCTACCTGCAAGTCAGTCCATTTTTGCCAAGAATTACCATATTTTCCAGTTTTGTGAATATTCTCTTCAAAAACCAATTTGAAACAGCAACACTTTTCCACAGATTGAAGTTTCTTCTCACTCCTCATCAGTCCAGTCCAGATCCAGGGTTTCTACTGAAGACAGAAGAAAGGGAGCTGAGATTCAGGCACGAACCTGAACGTTTTCCAGTTTCAGATGGCAGCTCAGCTATTGGACTTGGGCATGAGCCCAGTTTCAGTTGCCACCAGAGCAATTTTGTCCAAGAGACCTCTGTTGCTTTCTGCAGGCCTCTATAAAATGCCTGAACAGTGGCAGAGTTTGTGTTTTGAATGTCTAAGAGAGGTGAATAACTGAAGTTTACGACATCTTGTCTTGCCGGCTGGAGCTTTAATTATTTCCCTTCTGCCCCTCTAAGTAATTCTACCTTCACTTTACATTTCTGATGTTTAAATATTGTTTTTGGGCAGAGGTTTACTGCGCATACATTTTCTTTTCCTTGACACATCTCTTCTGATCTACCAGAGAAAATAACAATGGAACTTGGATTTAATAGGCTTATAAAGAGGGTATTGATGTGAAAGTAGCAGCTTAGATTAAAGACTTGGAATGACAAATAAATAATGTCTCATCCAGGTGCACATGCCTGTCACCTTGATGTCAGCTGCAGAACTACCATTAATTCCATGAGAATAGGATCTGATCCCAAATCCATAAATCCTTTCTCAGCAAGTTTTCTCTGATGATATTCCTGGCACAACCATGACTAAGAAAACCTGAAACTCTCACAAGAACGCCCAGTTTAATGAGATTTCCAGTCCCAGTTTCCACACCAGTAAAAATCCTCAAGAAATCCACATAAATTACAGCCAGGCTTTCTAAAGCTTTCAGTTTCAAATCCACTTTTGCAAAACAACTGACTCCAGCCAACAGTTGTGCCCTGCCTTTCCAAGGCACCAAGACTACCACTGGTTCTTCTCCATATGCAGTCTTCCTGCAACTTGGCTCTAAAACTGGTCAGAAATGGCGTGAACCTCTAAGACACCCTCACCACAAGCAGTACAAACTGGTTCCTTAATGTCTGGTTTTACTAAATTCC
The DNA here is from genome assembly GCF_963662255.1 of Cinclus cinclus. Taxonomy (NCBI): domain Eukaryota; kingdom Metazoa; phylum Chordata; class Aves; order Passeriformes; family Cinclidae; genus Cinclus; species Cinclus cinclus. The sequence goes on from NC_085053.1 coordinate 23,036,905, forward strand.
CTTTCCAGCTTCTGCTCCAACAGCTGGAGGCTCCAAGAGTGGAGCTGCAGGGAATTCAGCTATGGTGGTCCAGGATGCCTTGGGACATCCCTCCGGAGTATGCACCCCGGCAGGAGGGGCAGAAGAAAGGAACGTGAACTCAGGCCAGCCCCATCAACTTGCATTAATTTGAAACACCACTGAAGGATCTTTGCTTGCACTCCAGGCTCTGAATTCAAGGAAAAGGAGTTTCCAGATTGCTTTCTGCTCTGGGACAGCACCAGAGAGTAGGGGGACTAGAAGTACACTTGGGTGCAGAGATATTTTAATCAGTGCAGGCAACACACAAAGGTATCCGAGCCAAGACAAGATCCTTGAATCTTTTGTAATCTGCTTGCTGTTCACAGGAGCATCCCACAGAAATCTCAGTGTTAGAGGAAGGTTGCCAGTTCTTGGGTTCACCTCACTGCTCTTATAAAATCTTCCCAACAGCACTGTTAGAGCTGGATGGGAATTTTCAGCCGAGTTTTGGGATGGGAAGTGATGAATTGTCTGGCATCCATATATTGATTTCAACACTCCCATTATGAAATCTAGAGTTATATGGGAGCTCTGCCTGGTCTCCTGAGAGCTTACAGGGTGGCCTGTGGATCCACAGCAAGCTCTTGTGTGTGTGGGGGGGGGGGGGGGGGGGGGGGTGGTGAAGAAGTATTTCATCCCATGCTTAAGCTCATTCCTGTTCAGCAGAGTGTTTAAGACTCTCATGCTTCTTTAGTTCTGAACAGAAAACTTCCCAAATTATGTCTACATTTTTTACATCTCAGATGTTGAAGAGAAATACAGTAAGGATATAGCCAAAATCCCTATAATACAGGGCAGGAGGGGCCAATAGAGTTTTCTTTCCTTTGAGAACAGAGAGGCAGAATTAGGCTTATACAGTAGAACTTGGCACAGGAATAATAATAAATATGATATGAAAATGTCAGGGACCCAGAGGAGCTGAAATTAACTCATGTGCTTCTTTAAACCCAAATCCTACAGCATACAGGCAACTTTCCCCATTCATCATGGGCAAAATTATACCAGAGGTGGTGAATGTACACAATGAAGTTTGCAAGACCCATTTTAGTATCTTTCAGCTTTTGTTTGAATATCTACAACTGGCAAAGACCCGGATCTGGGGTTGCACACACTTTCAGCAGAGCAACAATGAAAGCAGAGGTGGGCAGCAGCCAGGCAGGACTCCCTGTTGAGCATAATGAATTCTCCACCAGACCACCAAACACAGTCCAGGGCTTGTTCAGCTTACCTCAATAGTTTGGTTGATGACATACCAGAGGAAAAAACAAATTGCAACCTCAAATACTGGAGTCTTTTCTTCTACCTGCTATGTGTCTTGCCTCCCTTGATTGGTACAAGTGACAGAGGTCTCAAGCTCTCAAGGTGTCACAGCTCTTACCATTGCACAGACTATGCTATGTTTCTACAATTAATATCTTGTTATACAACTGGAGTTTCTCAAATCAAAATTGCAGGAATCAGCCTTCAGAACAGAAGTTCCCTTTTCACAAAAGGGTGGTACAGGCAGGTTTACTTTGGCCTCCCTAACTGAGGTGCTCTTTGCTGATTTAGGCTTCAGGTGAAAAGCAAATATTCAGGGACTTCAAAACCCCAGTATTATACAAGATCAATGTACATTAAAAAAGTTCCCTTGTTTTTTTGTTTTTTTTGTTTAAAGGCTGCAGGCTGGATTTACACTTGGAACAAGCTTTTCCCCAGCGGAGTATCTCCTGATTTACAACAGAGTGTCTGAAAAGAGAATCAAGCATTGACTCTTTAACGAAGACTTTTAAATGAATCAGTTGCATGGTTTTGGTTAAAATTAGCATGCACGTCTATTTCTAAAAGCAAAGTGATATTTTGCCTTAAAAACTAATAGTGAAAGAAGTCCCTACACAAAAACAGGCTGACCTCACTACAAGCATCTGGATGCCCAAATAAACACGAGCAGAGGGAATTCCAGCATCTGCAAACCGTTAATTCACCCTTTTCTTCTCTTTTGTAGGCTGGCCAAGTTCAATCTCCTGGTCGCCAACTTCTTGCTCCACCGAGACAACCCCATTGATGAACTGTACTGGTGATGTCAGTAGCACCACTAATCAGCATTGGATCAGGACGCATGACCTGGGGGTAAAAGTCTCTTTATATTCCAGCCTACAAGTGCTTTCTTTTTTCTTTCCCCCCCCCTCCTTTATTCCCTTTTGTGTTCTACAGGGGATCTGAGATGATGAGTGAAAATCGTAAAGAGCTCCACAATCCTGATGGAGAGAGGTCCAGACTTCCAATGAGTTGGCTCCCAGTGACAGAAGAGTCAATATTGCACTCAATACTGCCTCAGTTAGGAGTGCAAAGCAGCTATTTGCATATTCAACATCTGTAAATCCCCGTCCCTCCTCCCTCGGTGTGCAGTTGCACAGTGGCTTCAAGGTACTTCCCTCCTGAAAAAAAACTTCCTAGTAACACATGTGGACCCCAGTGTGAGATCCCATGGCAGGTGTTAATGGCTATCACAAAGGCTCTCAGGATTTTAATTGAGTTTCAGTTGCTCATAGTATCGATCACTTCCTTTCCTTTTCCAAACCACTGAGTAGAAATATGGTTTGCCAACAAAATCCCACTGCCACCTCTCCTCTGGCCAATTCCCCCAAAATTCAGCATCCATAATGTTCCAGCTCAGATATGGCCAGCTTGCTACCCGTAGATGAGGCATGTTCAAGCTACATCATCTGTATATCTCCTCAGACATGCTTTAGTTCTCAGAGAAAAGTATGAATATATCAGTGGTGAACAAGACTATTGCAGACTTTTGTCACCTTGGAGATGTTTGTAAGTCCTGCTCATTGCGGAAGGTGAAAAAAAGACAGTATGCTTTTGTCTTAGTATGCTTCTTTAGATACACCAAGTATCTAAAATGACATGTGCAGAAACTCCCTTGGGAATCCTCTGCAGACAGGACAAAAGGGAAAGAGCTGAGGACTACAGGAAGGAGATTTTATATTCTTGTTGTGCTCTTGTACCAGCCCCATCCTACAGAAAAGTTGTACACTTCTCTTTCCCTACTGAAAACAAAGTGTAACCCACTTCTGAGCCCCATTATGAAGTGCCACCAGAGAACACTTACTTTGAAAGCAAGTAACTGCTCTTTGAGAGCTTGGATTAGATGACCTTTAAGGGCTTCTTTCAACGCAAACTGTTCAATGGTTCCTGCTAACAGTCTAATTTATGATATTAGAATCATTCTTGATGATGCTGCCCATCCCGTAATGACTGAGAGAACTCTGAAGGATGGGCAGGGAATTCACCTGTTCTGAGCATGGAAATGATCAAATTCTACTTCTGCTGTTGCTGCTCTGCGATGGACTCTTCTGCTTCCATGGCAGCACACAGACATCGGCAGCAGAACCTGTATTTATTTCCTTGCAGAACATCTCAGAAAGTTAAACCTAATCCATCAACAAATATATACCTAAACTCAGCCACCTAAGCTTGCAGATGAGCAGGAGTGCTCTGACTTTCACACAAACAGATCTCTGTTATCACCAGCTTCATCAGGACCTGGGGGCAGCCTGGCTCCCACCACACCACAGACAACAGCTGGGTCCTCTCTGACCTCTCAGATGCTGTGGGGACAGGTGGGGTGATTTAACATGTGCTTTCCTCCACACCAGAACAGTGGTCCAGAGACAATTTGCTTCCCCTCTTGCTGTGGGAGATGTTATGATACTTGCATTTCAACTCTGTCTCAGTAAAAGAATATTCTCTATGATATATTTATTATTTTAAGAAACAAAACCCACTGCCTTAAAGCCTACTGATTTGGCTGCTAATAAACATTGCGAACTGGAGCAGCATCTGAATTTCTGAAGCAGTAAATCCAGCTCTCAGCTACAAAACTGACAGCTCTCATAAAAGAAAGAAAGAAAAAAAAATGCAAGTAAAACATCCTAAGGAAATTATCGTTCAAATTAACTGCAGACATAAATTTATCCATCTGTTATCATAAGTGTTACTTGAAAATTATTTGCCCATAAAAATGAAATAAACCAGAGTGGTTTTTTTCTTAAACATTGACTTCATGTGTATGGTCTTAGCTGCCAAAATATTAACTCTTTTTAACAGCCTGTGTGCTCTTGGCAGTGTGTCTCTTGACTGTAAATGGACCTTTATAAATTGTCTGTATAAATGATGTTTAAGGCGCTTCACTGTTACTACAGATCAATAATTCCAAGTAAACCATCATGATTTCAAAACACAAAACCCAAGCAAATGCCCAAATTTTACTGGGAAGTACCCTATTTAGTACTCATTCAAAGGGAAATGTTACCCTGCCCATTAAATGAAAAATATCATTTAACTGCATAAACAACAACTTCTGTTTCATTCCTAGGGTACAGTTACTGTGAATACAGGTATGGTAAGATTTTCATATTAAATCTGAAAATGGTAAATGCTGGCAGGAGTGGAACAAAGTCTACAGAACTGGGTACAGAGCTGCGTCTCTTTTATCCAGAGCCTGTATTTTTCTTGGAGAAGAGAAAGAAATGAAAGTAAAGAATAAATGGCTATTTTCACTTCTACGTGTTTTATAAAGAAATAAATTAAACTTCTGAATTACTCCAACACATTTAAATAATAAGTAAAGTCATGGAAGACGGAAAAGGCTGAAATCTATTGAAAAGTTTATTTCTTATTTTTAAGAATGACAGAAGACTGAAAAGTTCCTTTCAGAATTGTCTAATTTTTTTTGTTGTTGTTTTAATACTTTTGACTGGAGCAAACCCCCCCCCCATCTTTCAAAAGCATAATAAAACTTTGTTTCACTTTATGAAAAACTGTTCTATCTTGGCTGGCTTGGATATTCAAATGCCTGTCCCCTGCCCTCTCCTTTGTCCCCAGGATTTGTCTGTTGGATGTTTCACAGCCTTGTACTGTTACAGGCCAGACTCAGAACCAGCTCTCCTACGATGCACCACAAGGTCTTTCCAGCACAGCTCTAAGTGGCACACAGTGAAACTTTTAGTGGGAATCCCAGTTTACAGGACAGCAATGACACCCGAGCACCTGGGATTTTGATTGACATCTGCAAAAATGGACTTGTTTTTCTAGAAAAAAACACAAAATTTCTGTTTTCCACAAATGCCCAAAAGACCATCAGCTGAAAGATTTTGATCAGTCTTCTTTTTAACAGGAAGACAGGATGAAGAAGGGAAAAAATCTATGTGTAAAATAGTTAATAACCAGCCCATAAACATGCACAGTTGCCCAACTAAATTAATTTGCCTGCTGTATTCCAATCAGTTCAATGGCCACATCTTCCACCTGAGAGCTGAGTGGGTGTTTCCAGTGGTGACCTGGCCTCCAGATCTGCTGGGACCAGCTGTAGAATCTGTTCTTACAGGAAGATTATTTGGATCTGGTCAGAGGCGTTGCCACATCTCCCTCCACCTGGGTGAACTATGGCTTTTTCTGATGGTAAAGTGCATTTTTTGTTGTGGAGACAGGGCTTTGTACTCTGCCACCTTTCTACCCAGGAGGGATTTCTTTCCACACCACTTTCTGCTGACAGACACCTGCATCCTCCAGCTCAGTGGCACCAGGCTCCTGCAACACCAAGCTGCCAGGATATGATCACCTTGTTTTTAATCTGAAGCCACTCACTGGATTTGTCTGTGGTCTTTTGTGGGTTTTTTTCTGGTTCTACAGTCATGAAGCAGGATACACTGAGCCAAGTCTCACTGCAATTTGCAAAGACACCTGTGTGGTGCCTTCTGCCTTAGTCAGGCTTATCATACAAATTCAATATTAGATGCTACAGAATTACCCATCCATGGAATCTTAAAGTGAGGATGATGCCCCAAAAGAGCAACAGAGCCTCAGTTGCTGCATGCAGCTGTACAAAAGCCAGGTAAAATTCCTGACAGCAGCATCCACAAGGTACAGCTCCCTGCAGGAAGGCCACCAGAGGAACAGGCAGGGCTCTGCCTCAGGAGGGCTGTTTTCTGGGAGAGATCCTATTTCCCAGCCCCTTGGCTCTAGTTATATTTGGGAGTAACAGGATACCTCTGAGTCCAGGGGAATCATCCTGCAGGGCTTGGGGCACAGTCCTAGAGCAGTCCTGGTCTGTAAAACTGCATTTGTTGAAGTGTTTCCAAGGTGCTTTTCTCATAACAGGCTTATTTTCTTACTTAGGAAAATACTTATTTTCCTAATTTTATTTGGCAGCACAGTTTTATCCGATTCTGCCTTTCCCAGAAACTATGATGGAGATTATGAAATTTGGAAAACAATTCATAATACAGATATATAATTTAATTACTATTCATTCATTAGTTCTAATAGCCTCAGAATTAAGGGATTAATGCAGAGATCATGCTTGGCATAAAGGGCAATATCTTCTGAAGCACACTGTCCAGAATATTTTTTTTCAAATTATTTCCACTTCATCATCTTAGAGATGTAGAATCCTAAATTGCACTGTTCTGGGAGTAAATAAACTCCCACAGACTCTATCATGCCTATCCTAATCAAAAGTGCATTTATAAAATTTTGCACTTGAGTATTCATGGGAATATGTGAAAGCCTCAACTTTCATCAAAAATATCCTTAACTTTTATAAAAGGCAAAACCAAACCCTCAAAGTTCTATAAAACAATTTGAATTCATGACCCAACAATATACCAAAGAAAACTCTCAAAATTAATGAACTAGATATAAGGATGCAAAATAAAAATTTGTCAGTAAGCCCCACTCTTCTAACTCAGTGCATGGGGGAAAAGAGGAAACAAAAATCCTTCATGAAAAAAAAAAACAAACATATTTGAATCATAAGAGGAAATTAACTTGCCTGCACTTTCGTCACATAAAAGTTTTGACATTGAAAAAAATTAATAATTTTCTTAGTGTTTGCTGCATGAAGAAAATAAAAAAAAAAAACACCCCAGAGAAGAAAGCAGGAATTAATTGTACTTAAAGTAGGGATAGCCTGCAGGGTTGGCCCAATTTGGTGAGAAAAGCCAAAGGGTTGCTGGAACAAAGAACCCAAAACAAAAAGCTTTCCTCATCATCTCCCACATCCCAGTTTTCAATAAGTCCAGCTGTGTGTGTCTGTTCTGTCCTGCCACGCTCAGTGCTGGGGAAACAAAACAACCCAGCAACAAAGGCAGTTTTCAACATCACCAGAAAAAGGACTAAAAGACAAAATTAGACTTGCTCTTTATGAGCCAGCCTTCCCAAGGGATGCTCCCTGGGCGTTTCAGGTAAGTGCTCTCTTATGGGGACAGGGAAAGAAAGCTCAAACCTCCCAGAAGTTAAAGTGCCTTTCTAAAGAATGTAAAGTGGAATTAGCATCCATTGACTTAATTTCACTTTTCTTACTAGCACAACTTTCACTTCTGTTATTAGCACAAATAGCTGCAGTGGGTTGGATCCATGACCCACCTAGTTCATGGTCTGTTGCTGATGCCCTGAAAAAATGTGTAGAGCACAAGTGGGCAGTGATGCCCAGTTTAACCTCTCAGCTCCATTTATGTACTGGTTAAGGGATTTCCAAAACTGGAAACTGTTATCCAAGCCATCATGTTTGATAATCTCCAATGAACCTCTCTCCTTGGGTTAGACAGGTTTTTTTTATGAATGCCTGTCCAATTATGAACCATCATGATATATTTTTCTACTGTAAAAACAGTTAAGCAAAACTCCTTGGCCAGAAATATCAGCCAAGCCTGAGATTAAATAAGCTTGGGAAAATTCAGCCCGGATACACTCAAAAAATAAATACATCAAAATTCACGTGTCTCTGCTAAAACCCGCAGTCTTTAATCAAAATTCCCACTGAAGTGAGTAGCAAAAGTTGAGTTGTTGCCAAAGTTCATAGCAAGAGCCATGGGATGAGAAGCAAAGTTCTGTCAAAAATGAGAAATTGCCAAGGAGAGGGAGCAGGAGGAGCAGATCGGTTCTCAACACAGCAATATCAGGCTGCCTTGAAGTCGAGGGAGCTCAAAGAGACACTTAAGCTGGTGCACAGGATTCTGCTGAGCTGGGGCCTGAATGGTTATTATTTATACTCTTATCACACAGAAATGTGAATTCCATTGGAAAAAGGGAAAAGAAATAAAAAAGGGAGAGAAAGGACAGTAGCATGTACTGTCGCAGGCTCACAGAAGTACTGCAGACATCTTTGTTCTGCAGGCTTCAGGGAGAGCTCTTGCACAGGAAGAGGGACACTTGGGATTTTTTACTTAATGGTTTAATATGCTGGTATTTAGATAAACACACAACTCATGCACTTATGCAAAGCCCCAAACCAGCCAGTCTGTACAGACACACCACCAAAGCAGCTCAGTCACTCATTGAGAAGGTTTAACTTCAGCAACTCCAGAAGGTTTGAAATCCACACACACGTGCTTGTGTCACCAAAGGGTTTGTGTTCTGCCACTGACTGCCAGCAGTACCTGGGCTTGCAATTTCAAAGGCACCTGAACCGTTTTCTACACCTGTGGCCAAGTAGCCCACAGGTCTGGAAAGGGAACAAACACAACAGCATGAAAAGTGTTTATAGCTTCATATTTCTACAGAGAAATGGAAAACAAAGTAAGTGCAGCCTGTGTGCAGCCTGGCTGGACCTAGATCCACCTCCTACAACAACTCACTCCATTTTAGAAGTGAGTCTGCTCAAACAAAAGTCTTTCTGCTTCAAAGGGAAGCCTCATAAGAAATATTCTTGCACGCCCAGAGACCTGAAGCATTCCAAACACTTCATTTCCAATCATGGTAACAGAGTAAAACAGAAAAAATCATGCCATACCTGCTCCAAAGGCAAAGAAGAAGCTCTTGTCTCTGTTCTCCCTTAAAAGTGACATCACTCTTCTCCCCATCCTCTCATTCCTCTTGTAGATGAGCTCCTGTCTGAAGTAGCTGTCTATTTCCTGAGCTGTCACCTGCTCGTGGGGTGGGAGTGTTGTGTTGATGAAGTTTGGGACCTGAAACACAGAGAGAGAGAGAGAGAGAGGGGCCGTAGTCCAGGTGGCATTGGTCAAGAAACCCACAAAACACTGCAAGTTTTAATCCAGCATTCTTTAGGCCACCTGAGCACCCCCATCACACAAAAACCCAGCAGAGGATCGGAGCATGGGAGGTTGTTAGGAGCTCTCTCTCAAGAAAAAAAAAAAAAAATGAAATAAATTCCCTATGAATATACTTTCCTTTAAAAAGGGAAACTAGTATTTTACTAAAGGCTACTTTAGTTAATTTTGATTTTTATCTGTCCCTTCATCAAAATATAGTTTCAGGTGTTACATTTGGGAGAGTTACTTGGACCTTTACTCTCTGCTCATTAAAAAAAAAAATCTTTGGCTGTTTAATACCAAATTCCTGTGATCTGTTCTCAGGTGAGGTCACCATGAACTAAGTAAGGACTGTAGTATTTGACTTGTAGATGTAGCTTTTTAAGAACCTAACAGTTTAATTAAGAAGAGGACAGGATAGCACATGCAGATACAGGAAGATGTACACAAAGTAAACCCCCTTATCCTTACATGCTATTAGGTCTCACCAGAGAAAGCCATGAATTGCAACACATAAATCCCTGGAACATTCCTGATATATCAAACAAGAACTGCTCCTTCAGTCCCTGCTTTTGTGAGGAGAGATGTTCACAGACACAGCAGAAAGGCTGAAACCCCAAGGACATTGGTCAAGGTAGCAGAGCCAGGAATGAACCAAGATCCAAGCTGTAATGGACAGATAAACCAAAAGTCTCTGATTATGAGGACAACAAGTTGTTTTGACACAGTGAAAGTCCCAGGTGTACCACAAGGGCTTGGGAGCCCACGTGCCTTGCAGAGAGAAGAGCTGTAAAGGGGCAGTGTTTCATGAGTGCTAACAGGACCCAAGCACATTCTGGTGATTTTTTGTGCCTCACCACTGGAAAGCAGCTTAAGCTGCAAACCCCAGATTCAGATTTCTGAGTCCCTAGGTACATGTAAAACTGCCAGGATTTCCAGTGTTAATCTGAGTCAGTGGTAATGACATTGTATGCACAGCCCATGAGGGGAACATCCCTCACTCTCTGTGCTGAAACACTCAGTGCAGTGACTCTGTTACTTGGGTTAATCCCATCTCTGTTTTTTACTATACAAAATTCCTGTACTCATTTTCTAAAACTTGCCTTTAGCTTTTGTTTTTCCACCCACCTCTTCCCGTTCCACTTGGTCACATGGTTTTATCACAACTTTTGTCTCTTCCCACTCTCTTTTCTCATAATGCTTCTCCAAAAGTTTTCAGCAAGTCTTAGGGAGAAAAACTGATTTCCATCTTCCCAGTGACTCTCCTTACAGCTTTTTCATTGCAGCCCCATCTGCATCACTCCTAATAGATGCGAGGGACCAAGCAGCAGAGATTTCTCACCATGTATTATGCAGGATGAGTCTGCACCTCACTCTGGATTCACACTAAAAGCTGCTCCCAGTTGAATGAGACAGGAAAGGGGACCACATCTCCTGAACCAGGGGATCCCAAAGGGGTGGAGATAAAACTCCATGTGAGGAACCCTGGCCCAACCCATTGGATCTCACAGACCAGCTGGACCTCTGATTTTCCAAACTGCTTCTCAGCCTGATTTGCCAAATCACCGTGCTCATCACAGCATGTCCTTCTTTAAGGTTTCAGTCACATTACCCTGAGTCATTCCTTCCTGCTGGCTTTCCAGCATGGCTTGGCATCACCAGTGTAACTTGTGAACTCTTCAGAGCATGAAAGTACTTTGCACCTTGTTCTGAGTTTAGCCCTGAGCCAGCACTCAACAAGAAATAAGTCCTATTAAGTCAGACCTATTGGAGACACCAGTTTCCTGTGAAAACCCAAGGAAGTTGCCTCCATGTCTGCCAAGAATATGTGTTTGTCTCAAAGGGATAGAGGAGCAGACTGATGGTGTCAAAGAGATAAAATGCTGCTGGCCGCAGCAGCAAAGGACACAGTGTTTTCCATTCGTGGTGAAAAATAGGGAGAGATTTATATTGTAGGAATAAAGTCTGAAGAACGAGTAGCAGTTTTACATTGCAGTAACCTCTGTAATGCAAAGCTGCAAATCAACTGGTCCATGGAGATATCACAAACTTTTGCATCTGCTCTATACTGGGGCTCTCAGGCAGGAGCCAGGGAAGCCTTTAGGCACTGAAGTGGAAGGTGACATTTTCTGGAAGCATCTGAAGGCTAAACACCTACATAAGAGAAGTCTCTCTTCCTTGCTTTTGGCTGAAGTGAAGGCTGGGACCTGGTTTTGAATCATTTGAGTTTCTCTGGGGAAAGGAAGGTACAGCCTTGCCTGTGAACAGAGCCTGCTCCTACACAAAGCAAGAGCAGCAATGCTGGGGAACCAAGCAGCTTTGTGCATCCCACTGGTGATGAATGTCTACATAGCCAAAAAACAGATGCTGTGTAAGGGAAGCACCTTTCACCTCCTTGTGCAACTTCATCACTTGTAATCCTACATCCACATTTAACCTATAGTTTGTTCCATCTCTTTATCCAACCTAAAATACAATACACAAAATAGAGCCATTTACTTGACTTCCCCCCCGCCCCCCCCCCCCCCCCCCCCGGCTTCCCTTTCTTTCCTTCTCTTTTGTGGGAAGAAGTTTGCCAATGACAGAGAGATAAATTTAAAACCAAGGACTGGATTTTGTCAATCTTTCTTTTGCTTGCCCAAGCAACAAGACAAAGGAAGGCATCACCTGGAGAGGCACAGCATCAGGTACAGGTCCTGCTGCACTGTGCGCATTCCTGCATTTCTGATGCCTGGCAAATAAAAAATCTTCACATGTGTTTCAGCATGTGTGTGGCAGAGAACAGAAGATAAATGACTCAGTAAGTATGCCCCTACACAGTAGTGCAACCACACTCTGAGCTGTGACACTTGCCCCATTAATCACCTCTGCTCCTCCCTGTATCCAGGTCCTTTCCACAGTCAGTGACACACACCATGCCTGGCTTCAGGGAGACAACTGCCCCTGTTGATTTAAGAAACCCTTAAACCAGACAGGGATCAGGAAGTCAAGAAACAGTCACACGGAATTAGGAAACTCTTAACTGGAGCCAGAATTTAAGTTTGGGGGTTTTTTGGAAAAGAGAAGATCTCTTATTTTAAAAGGATGGGCTAAATATGCACCTTCCCCCTTCTACTGTTATTGTGTGTTCATTCTGAGAAAAAAAAAAAATTAGCATTTTAATGATATTAATCTGTTGTTTTTGAGCTGAGAGTGAATGGATGAGACATTTGCTGTGCCCCTGGGTGAGGGACTGATATAATAATAACTGAGTATTGCTACCAGTATTTAAATGCACAATGGAATGGATGATGCTCCTATTGAAAAATCCAAACTTCTATTTTTGCTGTTCACCTAGGAGAGTGGAAAGTGCTGGATCAGTAGAAAAACACCTCACCTGGGGTATGCCCACTTCTAGTGGATACACATAACAAGAGATAAATAGATTCTTTATATCCAATTTCTGCAAGCTGTACAGTTTGCTGAGGACCAAACAAACTCATATATAATTCTAGTGGAAACTCAATAATGTATCTCATTGAGGTGTTCAAGATAAAGAATATTTTGTTTTACTTAATAAGGTAGCACTCATCCTTTTTTCTATTCCTATTTCCTTTAGGTTACAGTTCTCCTATGGATAATACAGATGGACCACAAACTCAGTCATTAGGTACACCCTGCATTTCTCAGTAAAACTTTTGAGGTTAAAGAAAGGCACTATGAGAGTAAAGAAGAAATCCCAGCCTTGCAAAAATTTCTTCCCCTCCCCACTGTCTGTGTAGTTTTACTTGAATCAGTATCCCTGATGGAATATATGAGTGGATAAAACACTGTACACATGTCTGAGCTCACAGTGCTGTGGGATGTGGGCCATAATTCTTCACCTTTGAAGTCAGTGGGAGCTTTAGGGAGAAGAAAGAGGAAGGATTGTGGAGTGGTTATGACACTAGCCTTAAAAAATGGTTGTGCTCCCATGGGTGATACAAATCTCTTACATGATCACAAGCATGTCATTTGGATTTAAACCTTCAAAGGAAACTCAACACTTAACCTCCACTAAGTGTCTTTGAAGCATTTGGCTTTATTCCTCCTGTCTCTCAAAAGTCCATCTGTAAAATGGGGACAGCAGGACTTTCTACCTTGGTGTTACATACAAGGCACTGGCTCAGTCTGGCTCTGGAGAGACCCAAAGGAAGATTCAAAGTCCAACATGATGCTCAGCAGTAACCTCTCTTCCCATAAATTTCCACAGAGGCTTGGATTCTGCTGCAATCATTAGCATAACAGCTAACAAGATACTTTAGCACAGAAAAACACATCAGCCATAACTCAAGATCTATGCTATGCTTTCAGCTTTGTTTGTAGAGGGAAAGAAAAGACAACAACAAGAGAAAAAAAACAGAAAAGCAAAATATATTGGTGCAGAGTTTTTATCACATTTATGGCTTACTGCCAAAGCTCAGCTGAAAATGCACAGACACAGGACTACATTAAAAGTACATATTTTTTATTTACTAGTTTGTAATATTTGGCCAAATATTCTGGGCAGATGCACAATGCCAGAGTTGTGAATATCTATCTGCATATCATTTTTTCAGACACAAGCACCCTCACCTTTGATCACCTTTTTTTGTCCTATTTTGGATTTATAGACTGCAGTGGAACAGCTCTACGTATCAAATCACTGTCATATGTAGAGTAACAGTGTTATCATTCCTACTCCTATGCACTATGTTTCCCAATCCTCTGATAACCTTGTTTATCTTTGTTCTGTTCCAGTGCCGAGAGTGTATTTCTGGAATGTGCATTCAAATCGTAATATTCTATCAATCAAAAAACAATGTTATCAACACTAGAATAAAGAGATGTGTGCCTTTCCTCCCCTGCTTGTGGGCAGAGGTGATCTTCAACCATAATTCTGCTTGCAGATGGAGAAGAGGAAGCTGAGATAGGGAAATGGGAAGCCAGCCCCTGTCATGAAATATACAGTGATCCTAAAACCTCTCCAACTATTATCTTCCTGTGTCTTGGTCAATCCTCTCAGTTTTTGAGACTCCTCTCTCTCACTGTCCTAATCAGCACATGACTCAAGGATTTCCAGCCTCATCTCCTGACAAATAGCCAAACTGCAGATTGCTGCAGGTACAGTATCATCACCAACAGTTGCAGGGGGTCTCTTAATAATGCAAACACCTTATTTTCACATTTCTCCTTCTCTCCCCGGAGAAGGCTAAATAGAGAAAACAGCAGGCAGCACACCCCGGGTCTAAAGGGACAACTATGGCAGGACAGGGAGATGGCCATCAGCTTCCAGAGTTCCAGTCCAGCCCCTCACTACAAACCCCATCCATCCCTCCCTGATAAGAGGGCTCCACCTCCACACTCATAATCCTTATCTCCAGTTGTGAGTAGGGACTTGTTCCCAGATCACGACAACTACATTAATTTTTCAAAAAACATTATAAAGATGGGGTTTGCTTTATTATTCTTCTGGTTTATGAGCTTTATGTGGGCAGAGGCCAGAAAACAAGTAAGGGATCCTGCTATGAAGGATTTCCCTGCACCATGCAGGTCAGGAACCTTTACACAGTCGACAGCACTAGGCAAGATAAGGATCTCAAGAACTGACAGGCAGCTTATGGGGGCTGCCAGGGAGCCAGAGCAGCATCCCAAAACCCACTGGATTCTCCAGCAAACTGAACGGCCCTAAATTCACACCAGCCCTTCTTGGGTCACAGGCTGACATCTGAGCTCTAGTTATCATTCCTTTATGAAGGGAGGATACCCTCCTGTTAACCAGCCTTGACAAGGCATTGTGGCTTTTACTGCAGGGCTGCAAAATATACTGCTCTGGACTCGGAAGATACCTGCTTTCCTCTGATTTATGGACCCTTCTGGCATCTGGGGAAGCAATATCCTCTTACTGCAGCCTCTGATAGGAAGGATTGAAACAGTATAAAGTGAATGGGCTGTGAGAAGAAGCATCTCCACGAGGAGGATGTGGCTGCCACAAAAGAAAAGGATGCTGCCAACTCAACTGGTTTTCCTCCAGCACTCCCAAGCTTCCATCATAAGGGAGACCTGCAATGGCCAAGGAGGGAGTGTTGGGTTAAACTGATTCAACCCAAAGCCCAAAGTTGGCAGCAGCCAAGAAGATAAGCTTCCAGCTTGTTATGGAAAAGGGAAACCAGGAAGGAGCAGTCTCCAGTTTAAGCATGTGATTAACCCATTATGGCTTTCATTTAAGCACCGAAATTTAAAGTAATATATTAGAAGTCTGAGTGGACTGTAAAAGGAGTCTTTCATCTTTGGAGTAAACTTCAGTTCCATCACTCCTTTCCCTTTTCTGGAGTTGGAGGAGGGGAAAGGTAAAAATACTTTTTGCTTGAAGGGAAGTGAAGAACACAAGCAAGAACATTTATTGGGACCAGCTCCGGGGAGCCACTTCTGGCCATGAGCTAATCCTTGCCCATCTCTCATCAGGGCTCATGGTCCATAGATATTGCAGTTATATCACAGCTCATGTTAGTGAGATTTCTGTAACTGGCCTCTCTGATTGAAAGCTAGTGGGATACCCCCAGCATGCCATGGCAATTTGAGAGTGAAAACAGGGGTCTTTGAGCTTCAAACTGGTTACCTCAGACCTAGGGGCCACTGGAGCATCTAAACTTGTAAGTGCAGGAAAATTACAAATAGGAGAAGATGTGGAGGGGACAAACAAGCTGAATGCCAGTGAAGTCTCTATGGACAGTGAATGACACTTTAAAAACCAGCTCTGCAGGTGACACAAAAGCTGTAGAGTCATTGCTGGCCTGAGTGCAATGCTGCCTGAAGGCAGGGTGGGCTGCAGACCTTGGACACTCCTGCATCTGCACTTTCAGCCCCCGCTGCACCTGCATGGACACCCTCCCTGGGAGCACCAAAACCATCCTGCCAGGGCTGTTCTTCCAGGTGGCCCCTGGCCAAACAACAGCTGTGTGTCCTGCATAGTTCCACCTTCTCTGTCCATTTGGGCCAACAGAAAACATGTAAAAAAAGAAAAAAAAAAAAAGGCAGAAAGGCCACAGGGCTGGGCTGTGCATCTCACATACTCACAGCTTGGGGGGCGGGGGGAGGTGTGATACTTCTATCCTTGCTAAAAAGGACTTTCAACAAATCCCTGAGAAGTCATGACCTCCGTGTATGTTTTCTATTTGTTTTTCCACACCGGTTAAATAACTGCTTTCCAAGCACTTGGGAAAAAAAAAGGAAAAGAAGAAGCAAGGAACACCAACCCCTCCTCCAAGGCCTCCCTTCCCACCCCAACCCTGTCCCTGCTCCCCTTGCTCACGATGCCAAAATATGCAGCCGGCCTCTCTATCTGAATGAATGTTTTGATTAAAGAAGTCTTAACAAAACACAGTCAGAACAATCATCCCGGCCCCCTTTCTGTAAGCTTCACCCAACTATGTGGAGTATATTTGGGACCAGATTATGGGGACCTGCTCATTAATTGACTAAGGATGACAAACCTGCAGTGTATGCAAATAAAGGTTTGAGTTTTGGAGAGGAGGGTAAATCTTAACAACCTAATGATACTCCTGCCACACTTAAAACCCTTTTAACACTGGGATTTTTTTGAGGCCAGCTTTCAAAAGCTTGCAAACATATGGAAAAGTTCAAGTATTTCTATTTCCCTTCCAAATGCTTTCTTTTCTTTGACAAAGAGTATTTTTTTCTGCTCTGATACTAAAACCATCACCTATTATATTGCCATGACACCCAAGTAAAGATACTGATCAAAGGGCAAAGCAGGACAATAAAGTGAAAAAACTGGGCCAGAAGGTTTGGGTTTGGGGATGGTTTATTAAAGAACTGCAATTCTTTTTCCAAAGGTATTTTTCATTTTGTCTTCTTTTACACAGTGGGAGAACAGCTGGTTAGTAGTGGGTACAAACTCAGGTTTGGTTGTCTTGGATATGCATTGTTCAGGGCTCTTCAATGAGTTTCTTTCTATCCCTGTTTAGTGAGATTTTAGGAAAAGCCTGAATGTGAAATTTGCAATATTATTTTAACCTGAGGCAAGTCTGATCCAAAATATATGATTTGCACATGACTTAGCAAGGAGCAGAAATCTGGTTCATAACACAACAGAAGCTGGGTTGGACATGGGACCTCTGGAGATGACCCTCAAAGGAGTGCATTGCAAAGGTGGCTCTGTCTTCCTGTTTGGTCCTGGAAAAAGTCCAGGCTTCTCCCAGTTCAACCAGTTTTCTAGTTATGCTGGCATCTGAAACAAACTGGATGATAGCTTTTGAGTTTAACTTTCCTTAAGGTGGGGTTACTTGAGAGGTCTAGTATCAGATGAAAAGATGGAGAACATCTCCAAGAAATCCTTTAGAAATGCAACAAGGACCAGTGAGAACAATAAGGAATGATACAGATTAAGTTACCCTTGAAATGGATTTCTTCGCATCCGAGCTGGTGGAACTCTACAAACCTTTGGGTTTATCAGCATCAGCTCCCTCAGAGGACAGAAGATCTGGGTCTGAAGTCACCATCAGACAGCTCAAGCAGTTTACACTGGAGATGACTGATCTATGGTATTCACCATTTACTAATGCATACCAAGAGCATCAGATCAGGAAATGTGTCCAGGAGCACCCAAGAACAGTCTTTTCAATAACGTTCAACTCTAACTCTGCCAAGTCCTGCCAAACCAACCAAGCTACCCTTGTCCCACTTTTCCCTCCCTCACAGTCATAATGAGGAGAAAATATATCTTCTAGCTAAAACAAGAAGAAAGAAAAAGCACTTCTTACATTCAACCAAGATACTATTTAAAATACTAACAAGTCTTTTTTATTTCTCTTCAACAAGTATTTCCAAGAAACACTTCATAAACATGGCTCTTTAAAAAGAAGGGAAAGTAAATGCTTTACAGCAAACATAGAGCACTGCACAGAAAGCAGTACCTTCAAGTCCAAATATTTGTCACTAATCACTCTTTCATACTCATTTATAGTCTATTCCCCTACTAAGAATTACAGATAGTCAACAATCCTTAAATGTTTTAATGTAAATCAGGCCTCTTCTGCAGGTGAATATGTTCTTTTTCTAATAATGCAGCAGTCTGAAAGAAAAATCTTAGCTTTTAAATGTCTTGTTCCAATTTCTCCATGACTCTCTCTTCTCTCACATTGCTTTCTTCATGGAAAGAAGAGGGAAAAAACTTCCAAGGTAAAACAACTCCAAATGCAAAGATGTCATGACAATGTTCAAGCAAGAATAACCTATTTTCAAAACCTGCAGCATGAAAATTATCTGGGCATGTTCCAGATTATTAATAAAAAAACAATCTCTGCAATGTTTTCCCCAGCACTGTCATCAACAAGTAGACTTCACTCTCAGTCTGGATCTGCAACCAATTTTCTGAAACACATAAGCCAAAATACAATATTGCTCCAATCTGGAATCCTGTTCTGACATAATATGAAAATTAGACTGAAAATTTTGGCTACACTTCTGTTTTTTCATTTATTTCCAAATGTTCACAGTGTACCAAAACACAGAGCTGCAACTCAGGTGCAAAAGGAAAGAAATTATGATCCCACAGCAGCAGAGCAAGAGCTGTTCTGAGCTATGGGAAGGCAGCTCCTCTGCAGCAGCAGCTCCAGAGAGGAGAATGTGGGGGACAGGCTCTGCTGGCTGTGGGCACAGGCAGCACTGAGCACTGGTGTCACCAAGCACTGGGCTGGCACCAGTGTCCTCCTGACTGACCCTCTGCCTGGACCCACAGTGGGAAACTCGTGGGATGGCTCCCCAGGTGCTGGAGACAGCCTTGCACTGGCTTTTCTGGAAAACCCACAGTCATTTTCCCTGGAAGGCGAGAGGCTGTGCCAGCTCGCCTGCACTTTGTTACAGCTTAGAACGATAAGATGCTTCCAGAGAGCTGCATTACAAAAGCTGTGCCTTCAGTTCATGGATTTATCTTCCTCTGCCCTAGATAAAACTCCATTCCTTGGACAAATTAGGTCTGCTTGTCATTCAACACTCTACCTAATGGTCTCAGCTGTGTGTTTCTGCAGTTACTGAAGCTGGAGCATTCCACAGATAGTTCTCATTGATTTGAGAAATCCAGTTGTATTTTATCTAAAATGACAATGGGGCAAGTTAATGATGTAATTAGAATTATCAGGCCCCTTAAATCTTAAATAACAGGTTTCAGTGAAGGATGATAACATTTTTAAAGGGGTATGTAACACAACCTAGTGATTTATAAACAACCAGTGCCTTGTGAAGTGAGGCACTAAATATTTTCTTCTTTAATTTAGGGAGGCTGATACTGACATGGGCTTAGTTTATGAATCTCTAATGTCATGTTATCAAGATCATCATATGCTTTTCAGAAGGCAACACCCACATGTTGCCACCATGGGAAGCATGGTGTGCTACCATGCACACCAACAATCCACCCATGGCATTTTGAACTGCAGAGGCAAGTCGAGTTATGGATGGCATCATTGTTTCCAGGCACAGCACCTGGAAGAGATTGAGACCTGTCTGCAAACTGTGGTGACCACCAAACAACTTCACTGCACAGTTTGTTTAACCATGTGGGATGAAGTCAAGACCTTACACCTGTTGTCAATGAGAAGATCCTCATGCTGAGCTGAGCACAAAGCCTGTAAACTGGGTTAGTCTCTCACTTGATTAACTCACTTTGATATCCAGTGAAGACTGGGCCTGCTGGGATGAATACAAAATCTGCTGAAGGCATGGAAATATTCTCCATTACTTCAGCGGGCTCTCAGTACAATCTAACACACAAATCATAAAGGCTCCCTGGATAAAAGATGCTTTGGAAGTGTCAGGTGTGACTCTTGCCCTGTGCTGTTTACCCTAAATGGGACAGGTAGATAAATATGGAACCTGGGTAGCTGGGCCAGTAGAACTGTCTACAAAGTGATCAGCAAAGCTGCAGGTCACTGACATGCCAGATCAGCAATGAGAGAGGAAAAAGCATCTTCTGCTGGTACAGAAGCCTCTCCTCAGGAGAATGGCTGGGGACAGAAGATGGACAGTAGCTGGAGACCACAGCTACATTTTTTGGGAAAGGCTAAGGGACAAAAATCTTAGCCTTGGATTTTCAATTTTCCTCTTTATTAAAAGTACATAGGAGTGCAAGGAATCATAGAACCAGCTAATTCAATGCTGGCAAAGATGAATTTGCTTTACAGAACTGTCCTTAAAAACTGAATAGCTCAAAACTCACCATGGGAAGTAACTGGTGCAAAAACCCCTATACAATAAATTGTTCTGCATTCTACTTTTTCTTCATGGAGGATTCAGGCCATTAGGCAATTTCTTTGCTGTCTCAGGTAAAAAAATAATCATCTGGAGACAGATAATTTTCTAATTTTGAACTAACAGATTTTTTTGCATTAGAATAGTTCTGGACACACTGACCTCAATTCCCTAGTGAGAGCTTCAGACAGACTACAGAAGTTAAAACCACTGATTAAATCCAATCCATTTTTGCTTTTAGGGAACATTTACAAAAGCAGAGAAAGAAACTGACTTCTTTGAGGGGAAAAATGGTCTGGAGAAAGAGCAGAAAATACACCCATTCTATCTTTAGCTTAGAATACTTTCTCTTCGGTATCATTTTGACTCTCTGCCCAAGGTGAGCAGCATCTCCCTGGGGTGGTCCTGGCCCTACCCAGGGGTGACAAAGGAACTGTCCTCTGACCTAAAACCTGCTTTGGACTAGGAAGTACCTTTCCTTGCACCTTTCCTCCCAGCACCATCCTGTCTGTGCACACCCTTGGCACAGTCTTGGTCCCAGAAGGACTCTGCCCTCCCCTCCCAAATGCTGCAGGACTCTGCTGCAGGAATCTGTAGGAAACTTCACAGTTCCCAAACTCTCCTGGGGAGGCTGAAGAGGCTCAAGGAACTAATCTGTAACATGTCAGGTCAACAGTGCTGGTATCTCCTCTTCCCGTCCTTTCTGCTCCAAGATGATTTTTGCTCTAAAGGCACCTCAGCATTTTGTAGACAGCTACTGAAGCTGCTTCATCTCTGAAGAGTCACACTGGAGGCAGTTGGCAAGTTTCTGCACCCACATAAATACTCTCCCTCCCCTGCCACTGACCCCACAGCGACCTTGGACTTCGTCACCTCCTTCCCAGTCCATGACATCCACCTCAACCATCAGCTCTGAGCTGAGTCAACTGATGGACCTCTATTACCTTTACCTTACCTTTATTCTGCAGCTCCTGATTACCTTCAAGGGACAAGCAGGCATGAATAACCTTAAACAGCACCCCAAATTAGTCCTCAAAGAGTTAGTCCCATCCTTTTGCAGTTCTGAGCTGCACTGGATGGACCTGAATTCCCTGGCCTCCAGCATTCACACAGGTCTTGATTCTTACAACCCCATTCCTGATCTTTTGTCCCATGGGGCATTTCAAGGCTGTGTTAACAGTAACAGCTTCAACTCCTTTCAGAGCTCTAAAGAGCTGGGCCAGCTGCTGGATATCATGGAAGAAGGGACACACCTTCTAAAATCACTGTGACACTCTTGCCTCCCAAGACTGGCATAGGTACCTGCCCTGAGCTGCAACAGACTCAGTACATGATAAATCCCTGTTTAGTGCCAACATTTAGTGCCTCCAGAGAGAGATCCCATGGGGGATCTTTCATGTGTAATATTTGAGCCAGGCTAATCTAATTTGGTAACCAAATGGCAAGAACTCTCTATGAGAGACAGTCTCTTTCATCCTTGCGAGAAAACACACAGAACAAACTTTGGAATTACCCCAACTGGCAAAACCTGACTTGAATAGGGAGTTTATTTTACGTTTTAATTTTCTATTTTGTTCTGCTTGCAGTTAAAATAAATGGTACAGAGCTGGTTTATAAAAACACTACCAAACAAAAAAACTCTTTACCCAATAGTACTGCACAATATTTAGAAATCTGCAGGGACCAGTATATGTAGAGGCATTTTAATTTTCCATGGCCTGTAAGTGTTATAATCTCCATCAACTGCATGCACTCTGGGACCATGACTAACACTCGTGCTTGAACCCTGACTGGTTGTTGGCTTCTCTCTTCTGTCTTTAACACTGTTTTGAAACCCATACTTGCTCCAATGATTTGCAGGAGTAAAGAAGTGTTTACAGCAAACAGTTCCTCTCAAGTCTAATCAACAGGTCTGCTATAGGACAATAAATCAGATGTGTCTGTGAGTCCATGCAAATGCTATGAATGACCACAACTCATCTTAGGGACAAAGGCTTTACTTAGGAGAAATTACACTGGTGGAGATTAAAAGGTGACACAGGACATTCAGCCATCAGGACTGTCCTCATCAGTTTGACTACTAGCAGTCCTTTCAAAGAATCTATGGCAAATATTCCACTACATCCTGCTTGTTAATTCCTTGTTTATCGTGTGTGCTGTGCCTCAGCATTTCAGGAATAGTTACAACCACTGACTTCTCCAGGATCCTCTAAAGTCACGAACTCTCTACCTTTTCCAACTCATATTCCCCATCTTTAAAGCTGTATTCCTAGCCAAGCTGCTTTCTCCCTTTCTCCACTTACTTCTCAGGGCAAGGCTGACCAGAATGAACAGCTCTGGCATCTTTGGTGTGACACACTCTTGTGCTTCAGTGCTCCCACTTTAAGCACCCTGGTATGTCCTGCTCAGCCACGCTAAAACAATGCTGCATTTTCTAGGACTGAGTCAATTTTGGGACACCAAAGAGGTTTTATCCCCTGTTGGGGTCCCACTTGCTTGCTCAGCTGTTCTGCTGAGGAACAAGTGACCCACAGAGCCCTGTGTAACCCAAGATAATGATGGCAAGATAAAAATGTCTCAGAGACCTCTGCCCTAATCCACGGACTGAGTGGATTCTCAGTTTTCTCTGGAAATCCCACAGTACTCCTTGAATTGCATTTGCTAATGGGAGACTGTTATCATGATTTTATTCTTTCACTGGTAAGGCACATACAATACTGTTGCTGTCAAATTTACACAGGTTTGTCCTAAGTGAGTCACTGCACCTGAGACTGGAATCTGGGAATATTGATCAAAAAAAGGAGATGTTGGAGATGACATCCAAAGACCACGTTTTGATAGAATAAACTAGAAAGGAGAAAGAGGAATCTCAGTTTGCCATGATGCATCAAACTGGTCTGGAAAGCAGATTTCTGCTCCCTTGAGAGTTTTTAATAGCTTTGGATAACTAAGATAAACAGAGCCTGGACGGCTGGCTGAGACACATACAAAATTATTGAATTATGACATGTTTGAGAGGTTATTTACTTTATAGAGTATTTACATAAGGTCCACTTCCTCTTCACATATAAGCTCAAACATTACAAATATCCCCCCTCCACCCTTAATGAGGGTCTGCATTCAACAGCCCCAAACATCCAGAATTAACCTTCTTTCAAGAACATCCCTAGGAAAGTTTTCCAGGCAGCCCATTCCTTGTTCCTAGTAACAAGCAATAGGACAAGAGGAAACAGCCCCGAGTGGCACTAGAGGGGGTTTGGATTGGATATTAGGAAAAATTTATTCATCAAAAAGGCTGTCAAATATTGGAACAGGCTGCTCAGAGAAGTGTTGGAGTCACCATCCCTAGAGGTATTTAAAAGATGTGTGGATGTGGTGCTTGGGCACACGGTTTAGCTGCAGACTTGTCAGTGCTGGCTTAGCAGTTAACTTGATGATCTTGGAGGTCTTTATGGTCTAAACCATTCTATGATTCCCCAGAGCCTGAGCAAAACCAGGGAAATTCCACTCTCTCACCAGGCAAATGAGGCACGTGTGGAAAGAAAACACAGGGAATTAAAAGGAAGAGGGGGAAGAGGAGTCAGAATATGAAGTGATGACTGGGATATTGCTATTAAAGCAGCTGATTTTTCCTCAGTTCTCTGGCACATCTGGAACAATTCTGCCCACCTGAGAAGTGTCATGGTTGAATATCACAGCATTCAGGTCTCCACAGTTGTAGTGCTTGATGAGATCCTCAGTGGTGTAAGGGGCCTGCAAACTCCCTGCTCGGAGGCTTTCGTGTTGGAGCAGAGTTTGGTTTAGAGCAAACAGCACCTGCAGAAACACAGGCAGGAAAAGAAAGAAAAAGTTAAAGATAGTAGGAATCAAAACAACAAGGACTAAAGGACAAAACTGACTTTCCTGCACCTGAAGTCTATTCCTTTGACCCATTGTGACCCACAGCAATATGGGATGGTCTTTATGTATTCCCAAATGGAAAAGCACTCAGGTGCAAGACCCTATTATAGTCTCCATAGAGGATAACCTCACAACAGAAACATATTGCTCAGAGGTCACAGTCTCAGAACTCTTGGGCTCTCTGTGCTGCTTAATTTGCTGCATGACAGACACTGGAATGGAAATGCCCCTAAATGAGGAAACTTCTTTGCCTCTCACTGTTTCCTGTACCCTAGCTTAAATACAAAGCCCCAGCTCAGTTGAAAGGATTTTGAGAAAAGACTAAAAATTTTCTGAACTCCTGAAGTCAAAGGTGTTGCACTGGGACTTTGTGCACACTTGTAGTAACAGAAACCTTAGGAAATTCATTATTAGTCTCCCTCCTTTTGTCTTTCCCCCTTCATCCACCCATTTGAAAAGTGAGAACAGAGATACAGATCTGCAACACAGATCCCAATAGACTGGTCCAGTATCCCCAACCCAAACCTAAAAAAAAAAAAAAAAAAAAAAAAAAACCACCAAAAAAGCAAAAGTGCTATTTACTGTGTAATTTTGGGTCAAACAAAAATAGAACCACTAAATTTCACATGAACTACCAAAAACCTTTGTAGATTTTTAGACAGACTGTGGGAGTAATATATACCAGTTACTGAACCACTACCACCAAGTCTGTGCTCTACATGCTCTGCTTTCCAAGAACCTTCTGAAGAAAGTTGATAAAAACTAGACAAATAAATCAGAAGAACAGCAGTCAAGACTCTTGTAATGAACTACAGAAATAAACAAACACACTTTTCCTAAAATAAAGTGGAATGTGGTGACTGTGAACCCAGAGTTCTGAAAAATTACATTGATGTGTCATTTTTCATGAAAAGACTCCTGCACCTCTCAGTCTCGTATTTCACCACTTTTTGAGCTTTTCTCATTTTTAACAGCAGTGCCCCATCCTTCCCAGAGAATAACAATCATCTCAAAATCTGGGTAAGGTAATCCCTGCTGAGCTGCAGTCTGGGACCTGAATTCTTACCTTCTTAAATTTTAGCAACTGAACCCACTTCAAGGAGTGAACTTAGGAAGAGTTTAAAATCAGCAATTTACATATGTATTCGCAGGATAGAAGTTTTTCTTAGTTTAAAATTATGATTCCCATTGAAGTTTATCTGAAGGTGAGGGAAACGAAGTTGCAAAATCTCATGTATATAAAATAACGAGTATTGAATATTTAATTATTAATAATAACATTGTTAATGTTAATAACAGTAATAATAACAACGGATCTTCAGAGCACTAACAGCCTCAATAAAAAGCTGTTACATGCTGAATAACATACACAAATTGGGTTGAGGAAAAGCAAATGCCATTTTTTAATTTACTTAGGAAAAATAAAAAAAATATGGTCTTTCAACTGAACCTGTTGTACCTCAGTTCAGCAATCGGTTCCCCATTAAGAGCCAAGACTAAAAGATTTCCTTGCCCGGATCTAAGGGTCTCTTCAGGCTCTTCTACAAAGAGATCAAACTTTCCCAGAACCACAGCTTGAAGTTAAGCATCTTCCTAACTCAGTTTTTCTCTAATTTAAAAAATATGCAAAAAACACAGTTTGAAAAATTTCTAACGTTTGAAAGGATCTGAGCTTTTACGTTTTCCCCTAAGGGCTACAGCTCGAAGAGGAAATGGTTCATCCCAGGATTTCCTGGGGATTCTAAACATTTTGACTAATAAAAATAAAAGCTTAGAAAAACATTGACAGGAAAAATGAGAGCAGAGGTTTTCCCAAAATGCTTTTAGCAAAATCCTTCTCATTTTTGACTTTTTAAACAATGGATGTTACTGGATTTTTATATACAAAAATATGCATACACACAGGCACACACACATATATACAAACCACCAACAAGCCCTGAGGGCAAGACTGTGTGTTTTATGATAAAATATTAAGAAGGTAATAAACAAATCCTTACTTATTTTACTTTCAATGCCTTTTCCCACCTTTTTTTTTTCTTTTTTCCTTTCTTTTTTTTTTTTTTCCTGTTTTGTGGGGAAACAAGTCCTGTGCATTAATGCTGTGGGTCTTTCTCCTCTGAATAAATTTGGAACCTATTATATTATTTCAGTGACATTTGCAGGGGGTTAGAGATCTTGAAGAAAATTGTCTGTGTTCCTCAAAAATCAGCCTGCAGAGAAGTTCACAGTACAAGTTCACTTCTTATAGGATACCAAATATTCCAAATGAGAGAGAATGAGTTTATTTGCAGGTTTGGGCAGATGGCTCCCCATGATTTCTTAAGTGCCAGGATGTTCATGTCACTGCTTTCTGCCTCAGAGCAGCTTTTGGAACTAGAGGTGATGCTGGCCAGCATCTGAACCCATCCAACACTCTGCTTTCACCGTGGGGAGCTCAGCATTGGGTTCAAACTGCTGCCCCAAAATCTACTCCAAAGATTTTATTTTAGGAAGAAAGTGAAAATTAGAAACTCGAACAGTTGGAATATGTTAAAGGAAAA
This sequence comes from Cinclus cinclus, assembly GCF_963662255.1. Classification (NCBI taxonomy): domain Eukaryota; kingdom Metazoa; phylum Chordata; class Aves; order Passeriformes; family Cinclidae; genus Cinclus; species Cinclus cinclus. The sequence goes on from NC_085053.1 coordinate 23,063,714, forward strand.
CTGTAGTTAACCAATTTCTAGAGAAGTCTTGCTTAATCAAGCTATAACCATAATGGATTTTGGTTGGGTGATTCAAAACAAATTTAAAGAGAAGTGGGGTCTCATCACAGTTGCTTGTTTCCTAGCTGGATTTGTAGACCATTTCCTTCAGAGCCAGGTTAAAGCCAGCTTAAAACCGAAATTTATTTTTCCTCACTGTTCAGATAATGCCACAAAAACAACGCTGTTTCCTTCCCTTCTCTCTATCTTAATATCAGTGACCCCACGACCCCAGACTAATCCTCTATCTGAGTTAAATCTCCCAGAGCTGCCTGAGATTACTGAACAACTGATGAGTTCAAAATAAACACACTTAGAGTGACTGCCTATACACAGTCCCACCTAATAAACAGAGCAGACGGGATTTGCTCTGGTAAGCAATGGGAAGTTATGACTTTGGCTCCTGGGAAGTGCATTTTTATTCACACAATTTATGGTCCTCACCCTGGTGTGCTTTAAAGACATTTTTGCATGTCCGTCTCTGGCCCCACCGTTTGTGACTGACCAGCCTTTTAATCTGGGTGGTGTCATTCCCCCAACACTGAGATTTTATTTGGGTGTTTGGAGTCACTAGTTCAGCCCTCAGGGCAGTCCTGTTCTACTGTCAGTGAGAGTGGGTCCCACTAGTCCTACACAGTGCCAGGGAACACTGGTCCAGACATGTTTGGAATGTTTTGCACAGCCTTTGGACCTGTCAAGGACTGGACCAGTGAGGACCTTCACTAACAGTTTACTGATCACCTTGACACCCAAACAGTATTCCCTCTCTCTGTGCTTCTGGATTACAGAGCCAGCAGTCACACTAGAACAGAAGGAATGGTTACAAAAGCTAACATCCCATATAAATCAACTTGAATGTTTATGGTCTTTAACTTTCACCTCCAAAAAGATAAAGCATTATAAAACCTCCAAACCACACATGAAGTAAGCAGACACAACTGCAGTGGGTCCTAAGATCTTGAGGATGGCACTGCCCAGAAGTGTTGGTGTCAGCAGATGTCCTTGGAACAGTTTTGTTTTGCAAACACATTGGTGAGGTTGGAGGTTTGATTTTATGTGATAATTTAATACGAGTTTATTAAAATAGGAAGAGTAGTTTTTTTTAGGGAAGTAAACCTAATCTACAGAAACAGATCTAGAGAACCACTGCCACCTTTTTTAAGAGAGAGAAGTGAGTAAGTGTGTACTAGGGCTGGGCTTAGGAACATTCCAGCCTTTCCACCAGAAATAATTTTCTTCATTGAACTTGGGTTTGGGAGTAAACCTAGATGAAAATCTCATTTATTCCAAGATACTTTCACAACCATTCACATATTATGTTCTATTGTGCCAGGCCAGCAGCTTCAGGCTGGACATTTGAAGGCTCCTGAAAGCCAGCACCATCTTAGTGCTGTATGTGACAGCTAAGGAGGAGAAATCACAGCCTCTGTGCCTTATCCGTGTTCTGTACATTTGTCTCACCTGTGGAATCAAGTGGAAAGGTTGCCAGGTCCACCTCTTCAATTTTTCTAACTAAGCTCCAAATAATGTGAAAATGGAAAAAAAAAGCTTTGTGGGAACATTTAATAAGCAACTGTAAAATAAGACACGGAAACCTTTTTCACAGATAAAATGTTTGAGTGGTCCCAAACGTTCCTATGAAATATATTGCTAATAAAACATACAACAAATTCAGGAATTACAACAGAAGAAACGCATTTTTTGTTAAGCTTAAGACAAATTTGAGCTGTGTTCTTCTGGTGCGTTTACTATACAGGAGACTTGAAGATGAAAGGAAGCCCTAGGAAAACTCTCAGGCCAAGCTTTGCATTTACAGGACTCCAGTAGCTGGAATTATAAGATGACCCCTGAACAGACCCATGATTAATAACAATACCACAAAAACAAGTACTTAAATTTCACACTATGATGTCAGCTCTTGAGCAGGCAACTTGTTGTTTTCCTTTGCTCTCTCTTTTGGATATGTGCCACCACAATGCGAACACTAAATAAGCATTAGTGGAAGTGTTTGAGTGACTATATCCTGTCAGTGCCCAGACTGCAATTCCAGAAAACAAATACCCACTTTCCTACTTGGTTCAAAACAAACTGCAACATAAATATTGAGATATACAGTTCTGCAGGGGTTATCCTTTTGTAGTTATCCTAATCTGTAATCAAAGACAAAACCAAATATATAGTTTCAGGTCAAAATAGTTACCTGGGGGAAAAAAAAAAGTAGAAGAAAGAAAAATGCAATTCCCTGATTTTCCAGATTAATGAAAAGCAATAAAAGTGCTTGCCCAAATCTGTTCAGTTCCATTGGTTTCCAGAAGACGGGTTTCCCCTTTCCTTGAATCTCATGTGCTATTGCTAGGAATTAGTGAGCTGTGAAACTCACCTAATGAGGTCAGCATCAGGAAATGGCTCTGGAAAAACAGGTCCTGGGGGAGCTACTAAAGGACTCCCCCAGTATCCAAACGAAATCCTGGATGCATCGGCGCATTGTACAGTCGTGGCTGCGGGAGGAACGTGCCCAGCTTTGTTGTTGTTTTTCCTATAAAGGGACAGCTAAGGAAAGTGAAACTATTAACTCATCCACTGGAATTTCTACTCACAAACCGTGCCCCCTGTTAAAGCTGCTCATAAAAGCCTTTTGGCTAGTTAGTTCCATATGTTCCCCAAATCCGCAGTTATTGCTTCTGAAAGGCAGGAGTAGTTAACAGTCTGCGGCTTGGCACTGACCAGGGAGACCCACGGACCTCGCTTTCCCCCCTCACTTCCAAACTGCCAATTAACCAGTTTAATAAACCAGTCTGCATCTGACTGAGGCACATGGAGAAACCCCAAACCACCACCCATCCTACAGCTCAGCTGTGACAGTGACACAGGGGTACGGCCCAGGGCAGGGCACTCACACTCCTGATGTGCAGCCACAGGAATAAGATTGGTTTTCTTGATGCCAGGAAAACTGCAGGGGCTTTGGGGCCCCAGTTTTCAGCCCTACATGCCCAAAGCTCCAGCTGAAGTTGACTCACACAGTTTGACTTTAGCCTCCTGACTTTTCTCCTTATGCAAATATTCCATGATGAACTTGCACAGGCAAAAGTAATTCCATTTTACATTTTATTTTCACTGTGTTTTGATTGAATCAGAAACCAACAGAAAATTTCTAGACATCAAACACTGAAGAGTGCATGAGAACCCCATTCTCTCAGCCTTAAGTTCCCCAAGTCAGACAAAGAGTTTCCTGGTTGATGGCAGCTCACACATTCCCTGGCCTGACCCTACTACACTATTGCTTCTGCTTCAAGTTCCTGGCTTCAGTAGGGCTGCGGCAGGCACAGGGCTCAGTGAGACCCCGGAGAGCAGCTGTTTGGGGTTTTGGTGGGTTATGTGATAGAAAAGGCAAGACAACAACAGTTGGACTCTTAGATGCATGTCTTCTCTTGCACAAGGTCATTAAGGCAACAAAGACATGGAATTAATTTCTGTCCTGAAAGCACTTCTAAAACTTATATTATAATACACTATAAATACCACACCCACTCAAAATAGGTCAATAAAAACCTCATAAAAGTCTTAAATATGTAATCAGAAATCAGCAGCAGCCGTAGCAAAGGCAGTATTGGAACAAGGGTAAGATCTGAGAACTTTTATTCTAAAGGCAGAGATTTCTGTTACTTGCTAAAGGTACTTAGAGTCCAGATTAACATAAAAGAAAGGGTGGGTGGGGAAAGAGCTTTGATATGGAATTTCCATCCTTTCCCTTTTTGTGAACCACCACACTGATGGAAGGATGTTTTAGTTTCAATGCCCTCACCACATCATCAGCAGGGTCTCTTTTGCCAGTAGCTCAGCTTGATGTCCAACCAGTCACAGTGTGAGTGAGCAGTGACTCTGTAGGATAAACTCTGCTTTGGTCAATGCCCACATTCAAGCTTAGGGAAAGAAATGAAGAAACAACAGGAAGACAGATTTGCATTTTAATCAGAACTGAAACCCTGGAAGGGACAGAATTACTTCTGTAAAAGTTGCAATCTAAATGTAGGACTTGTGTGGACTTTGTATGCAGGATTTATTTGCATCCAGTACTTCTGCATCACTCTTGTTTCTCAGCTGTGCTAAGCTCAGCAGATTTACTTTGGTAAGTAAACCTATCTAAAAGGCTAAATATTTTCACCAAATGAGTTATACTCTGAGCAGTCTAATTCTGCAAATGTTTTTACAGTGAAGTGCAACTAGTTCCAGTAACCAGCAGCCTGCCCAGCAGTGATGGCTTGCAGGTCCAAGTGTCACTGTTTAGACTTCTGCACTGGAGTCTTAGATCTTGTAAACAAAAAAGTAAACAGTCAGTAAAATCAGTTCATACTTCTGGCATGAGAGAGTTCTCTTGAAGGGAGGTTGAACTCAGAGTGGTTCTAAAGAAAATTCCTTCTCCTTAGAACTAGTGATTTCCCTAGAACTCATCTCAGCTATTCAGTTATGTGACTTAAAGAAAGGACATACTAGATAACAAAACATTGCATATGAAATGCTGACCAGTAACCTAAAAAAATCCTGTATTAGTTTTATTCAAGTCAGACACGATGGTGTAAATTGCTTTGGCTTCTTTCTTTACACCCTTCATGTTAATTTTTGGCAAAGCAGTAACAGGTCTCACAGGGTTGAGGAGCTGGCAACTGGGTTTGATTTTTAAACAACCCATAAAATATATCAGAAAGATCATTATGAGGGCAAAAGGCTGGAGTGCTCAATAGGTGTGAATGGACCCAACTCCACGAGGACAGAGGAGAGGGACTGTGTGACACTGGAGGACCAAAGCAGCAGCCCTGGATCATGTGAAACCCACAGGCACAGAAGAAGGCAGAGACAGAAATTTCTCACCCAAACCAAGCAGGCAGTGTTCCAGTGGGACAAACTGGACAGGGCCCTGCTGTCTATCTGGGGCTGCCCTGGGCTGACTGCCAGCCTGGCTCCTGCACATCTCTGGGTCCCCACAGGTTCCCCCAGTGCCACCACCCCATCAAGCCTTGCTTGGTTTCCAGCTCCACTTTGCCATCCTGCCCTGGGGGTACCTCACCATTTACTAGTCAAGGGCAAACCCCCTGTATTCAGAAACCCCAAATGTTGCCTCACTGTCAGGGACACCCCCCCCCACACACACACACTCCATGTAACACAAGAGCTCTGTGGGCACTGGAAGTTTGTGAGGAGGTTTTTGGAGAAGAGCAGTGTTCCAGGAGAGGTGCTGCAGCGTCTGCAGCACGTTGCTCAAAGGTGTCATTGAAACAAGAACAGTCAGGCCAGATAAGCCCAACATCCCCAAAAGTGTCTGGTAGCAGATACTTTGGGAAAGCATGTAAGAAATGAGGTGAGCAGAGTGTGAACACTTCTCAGACAACACTTCCCATCTTCTGGAAATCCGCCAGTTGGGGACCTTGTGGATGAAAATACCTCTTCTATCTCTCTCTCCTTCCCACCCACCTCCCTGCTCCCCATGCCTTCACCTCAAAATTACCCCCGTGCTTGGTTGCACCACTCTTCTGAAGAGCAGCCCTCTGCCTGTTCTACGCAGAGAGGAGCTCTCAGCCTGCTGCTTTGCTCAGCAATTTCACTCCCAAATGGAAGCCTGGCAGGACGCCCAAAGGGCAGCACCCACGATCACTTTTCTCCACCTTAAATGGGCACATTGTCCCTTCACCTTCAGAGGGGGCACATGAAATCTTTCCCAAGAACCTGAAACCACGTTTGCGCTCGGCTCACCAGTAAAATTGTTACCGGGCCCTTCTGGGGTTTTGATTTTTCTTTTTTTTTTTGTCTCCAGTGTAACAGAAGGAATGTGGGAACGTGCCCTGAGTGGAGTGGACCACTTGGCCCCAGTGACGAGTGAGCTGCAATGAAAGGGGCACCCTCATGGAAAAAAGTAAAGCTCTGGGGCGGTTTGGGGAACTCCCAGCTTTAGACACCCAGCCCGAGACATTTTTTTAAAAAAGTCTAGTTTCATGATATGCTAAGCATCCACCCACTGAAAAATGCAACCTGTCCTGGGTATATTTAATTTGGGTTTTTTTCATATTACTGCTTAATTTTGAACTGTTGCTTTTTAATTACCAGCTGAAGCTACATAGTAAAATGGACTAGCCCCACAGGCATGTTTTTCTTTCTATTATATTACAGTGAGGCAGAAGATTAACTCCTTCAGCCATCCCAGCTTAACACCTCACGATGCCACCACGGCCCTTTTCCAGACTTCTGCTCCTGCAGCAGGAATGGCTGGAGGGGACATAGATCATTATGTCCTGAATTTCCAGCCCCCAGCCTGGGGTATCAGCACAAGCAGGTGCCAATTTCAATATACATCTATCCTGGAGAGTAAATCACAGCCCATCTGGAAGGGGAATGCTTTCCAGGGAGCCAGCTGGAGCTGCAACCTCTGGCCAAGGACAAAAACTTTAGGGCAACAACTGTCTCAGCTTTCTAGTCTCCACGTGAGAACCACTGAGTTGACAGCTGTAGAAAAGGGAATGTTTCCTAAGCCTGAAAGGGGCTGAATCCTTATGAGGTCCAGCAGGGAAAGGGGGAAAAAAAATAGAAATTACAATTCAAAGCAGCATAAGAAAAGGAAAACTTCAAGAGGAAGTGAACTCATCAGGGATAAGCACTTGTTTTGAACTGTTGTTTGTTCCTTTATCTTAGCATTATTTCAAGATGAAATAATTTTATTATGCAAGATGTTTCTGCCACTGGGGTACATAGTGACCAGGCATGGAGCACCCCATGTCTGTTAAGAAGCACAGGGCTTGATCAGGCAGCTGCTCTCTTTGGGTCTTCCCCACCTGGAGAAAACCTAAACCAGCACAGATGATGAGACACCATCTGCTACAGAGCACAGAGGTCCCTGGGTGGCCTTACCAGGGCAGCCCCTCTTTCCTCCTGGGAATTCACAGTTACATCCTCAGGGGCAGGGTTCCAGTGCACACCTTGTAAAGCACAGGGGATGGGCAGTGCACTGCTCACCCCTTGTGCTTCCTCCCTCTCCCAGGGCTGCTGCATCAAAGCATGGAAAGGACTGAAGCTGGTGTTTCCCTCAAGAGTGTTGCAGCCCTGGTGCAGTCTACATAAAAATGACTCAAAATTCAGTTAGCCAGGGAAAGAAGGTGATCTACCCATCAAATCACAGCAGCTCAAATTTCTAATATCATCTACTTGCAGCCAAGCACTTGCCTTCAAATTAAGCAGAGGCCAAGAATAATTACTTACTATTCACTGAGATATTTACATCAATTTTTCAGCAAATAAATTCAGCTAACAAATAGCTTCAGGGAAACTGCAATCTATTCACAGTCAAGTTATCAAGCCTGAAGAAAATTATAAAATTAATTATTTTCAACAAACTTCTCTGTTAGCTTTCAAAGTCAGAATGATAAATTCAGACACTTTATTTTCTACTATATATTGGCTCCCTCAATCTAATGGTCCTGTTTATGTATTATGGGAGGTTACAGCTGTCTCTTAAAAGATAACTATTATATTTTTATTATCATTGGAACTAAAAGATCTTTTTGCTTTACACTTTTTTAAGCCTAGCCTAAACAGTCTCCACTCCGGTCAGAGAACACCTATGAAATCAGCTACCAGTGAGGATATGCTGCTAAAGAACCAAGAAGAGTATTCTCAGATTTTTGCTCTCCTGGCAGAGCCAGGAACCAGATGCTGCTGCTATACATTTATTTAAATTGGCAAATTCTGAAGAAAGTACTTCATTCAAGTAACACTTTCGTTTTTTCATTTTCTTTTTTCTTTCAACTAAGAAAGGATGTAGAAGAATATTCTTCATACAGCTTCATATATTACTGAAGAGGGGATATTTCCTCACATAAACAAATAATACAAAGTGTAATTAATACTGTTTTCAGTCACCATTCTGGTCTATGCACATAAACAGCAGAGAGAATACCTGATAGAGATCTGCCTCAGGTTCACCTTCTTCCCCTTTAGCTGTATCTCCTCACTCCTTATATGCACTCACACGAGTTGAGCAAACTCCTTCTTTCCTCCCACTCCTTTTTCCTTGCCTGTTTAATTCTGATGCTCTACAAATACACCCACAACTAAGCAAGCACTCACTGCCAACCCCTGAGACACTCCATAAATGTCCAGCAGGTTTTCTCTTCTCCAGCTGTGCTTCACCAGGAAGATTCCCAGAAACATGAGGACACAGCTCAGACAAGTCCTAAAGACCCCCAAAAGGAGAAAAAGCAAATCCCAAAAGCAAATGTCCTTGCTCTTGCCCTGGAATAATATGGATGGATAACAGCCTATTGCACAATCATGACAGTGGGGCTGGAGCTCAGGGCTGCAGTCTGTTATTCTACCTCAGGACAGAAGGGAAGAGGTCCAAGGAGAAATCCCAAAGCAGTGGTGTGGGTACTGAGCACAGCACAGAGCACTGCTTCCAGGTTCGAGTTCACTTCCTAAGGCTGACTCCAAGGAGTACAAAGAGGCTCACCCAGTGTAATTTAGCATTGTTCTGATGATTGATACCCCCTGAAATCCTGCCTGCATGCCCTGGAGGAGAAGATGAGGATGGTGCAGGGGGTAGGAAATTACATCCTCCAAAACTTGTGGGGGATCAGCTCATTTTGAAGATAAGAGCTGATCTGCATTTCTTCCCTGCTCCTGGTCATTTTACCTTCCACAAACCAGGTAGGATGGGGGAGTAGGTTCAGGTGGCTTTATAGGCCGATTTTTTTTCAGATGAGAGTTGATCACATTAACTTGCCCCAACCATCCTTTACTAATTCACTTGGCAGGGAATTTTGCGTTTTATATTTCATATTTTGTGCAAGAGCATCTATGCTTTCCATGTAATTGTTCCTCAAATTTGAAATGTAACTATAAAATTTTAAGAAACTTATCTTGGATTTTGAGTAGCAAATGTTCTGGGCCACTTAGAGATGAGGTGAAGCTCTGGAATTATTCAGTGAAGGCACAAACAATGAACACATCTGAGAAAAATGTCAGAGAGTTTATATAGAGAGGCAAAAATTTAATAGATTGCAAAAGAAGCTGCTCAGGAAACATGTCTTTACTGAGCTCTGGTAACTAGAACTTACTGGATTCAAAGTATTAGGATACAAGCATTACTAAGACACAGACTGTGGAGTCCTGTTTAAATTGCAAATTCTGACTCTTTTTTCTGATGGGGTGACCTCTCCTCTTTGCTTTTAGGAAGCTAAATTACACTTTAGTTTTCCTGTTTTCATCACATTTTGCTTTGGGCACAAATGACTGCAAGCTCTGCTCTTTCTATGCTGATAGAAACTGAAAAGGGATTAACCGAAAAGCAATAAACTATTCCCTCCAAATTATTAGCTCTACATTTTTCTTGTTAGTGTCCACCCACACTAACTTGAAACTTAGCAATGCTTTTTTTTCTCCAGAGCTGTCAGCTGAAATAAGCTGGTTCTGTTCCTTGCAGGATACATTTGCCAACGATCTTTCTGCTTTTAAAACATGCCCCCTTCACCAAACACAGCAAGACTGTTGCCCTTTTCAGAATTTCCCACAGGTACATGGTGACGTTAAGGAGGGAACAAAACCAGCATGGCATTTCTCAAGCTATTATCATGGGAATGCTTTGTACACAAGAATGTCAGAGTGAAGCCAAGCCTGTGCAGAGCTCTGGAAGGTAGATGGAGTGTACGAGCCAGTGACTTGAAAAGATTACAGACCAGAGTCATTAAAGTCTTGAGAGGAGGGAAAGGATTCCTGATGCAAGAAGATAGTAGGATCTGAAAAGATCCACAAAATCCCTTTCAATTACAATGGGAGTTGCTCAAGAAAAGCAATCCCATTGTCTATTCTTTGGACTTTTCATAAGAGCATTGGGAATGGCAGAGCAGATGTCCCTGTAGCACGGAATGAAGGCTCCAGCCCAGCCCTAGACATCTTAAGGCACTTTTGCCAGCCTCTTCTCTAATAAATTTAGAAGCTCTGTCACCTAAAAGTTTCCAGATGATACTGCAAGCCACCTATTGAGAACTGACTCAAGTGCCCTTGCCTCTGTTATACTGCCTGACCAAGAGACCAACTCCTGGCTGGCAGCAGCACTCTTCAGAACTGGCTCTGCTCCCTACTCTGCAGTCTTGGGCAGAGTTTGACCCTTTGTATTCACAACTAAATGCTACCAGATGGAAGCATCAGTTCAAAGGCTGGTGGAAACAATTAAGATTAGAGGAAGCCACGTTTATCCTTCCACCTATAGCACTGAATTAATCACGGCTGATAGGGATCTAAGCAGAGCCCATTGAAGGCTCTGATTTATATCACTACCTGTCAAGAAATGGCAGAAGATTGCCCAGTAGCTGCCGAATTCTTTTCTCCCACCCTCTCGCTCTCCTGGGGAGACAAATATAAGGCAGGACATTCCTGCTTAGCTCAGGATGCCATGAAACCTAACCTCCTGTTGACACAAGCATTAGGCCCCAGGACTGTATAACAGGTCACTGACAGAAAGATATAAGATAGAGCTTCCAAATTTGGCTGGCCACACACAGGCAGGCACTGGGACATTCATGTCCCTGGCTCCCAGGGCCTGCATACCTGTGAGGGAGACTCAGAGGTTGATGGACATCACGGGGCCCTCAGCAAACCATTTTTCACCTGAGTCTTCAGGCAAGTCCAGTGGATGATGCTGCCTGAGATTCCTGTGAATCCTGTTTCCTTACTAGGTAGCAAACGTTGGATTTTGTTCTAAACACAGGAAAGATCCAGGGAGCACTGGACAGCTGTGCCCCTATAGTTGCTATTAAAAGAATGCCAAAGGGGAGTGACAGAACCCATCCACATTGGGTGGGACTGGAAGTCTGAGTGCCCACATGTGAACCTCAGGATTTGTGCTTAAATAAGTTAAATCCTCAGTGCCCATCTGCCTGTCAGAAATGCAGTGTCAAGGACTGAGAGGGGACTCTCAGTAACTGTGAGCTCAGTGCTTTCTTTGGAAGCAAATCTCCTGAAGTCTGGATGCTCCCTTTCCCAGGCACTCACTGATGAGCCCATTTCATGTCCACCATGAAATGGGAAAGGATCTGTTACCATATGCTAAGCTTTTCTCCATCTGTGAGAGGCAGGACAAAGACAAACAAGGAGGCTTGAGTCAACACAGGGGTTAATTTAAGAACTGAGCTTGCTTAAAATAAAAGTTGTCACCAACCAAAAAGAACAAGTAGCCATTGAAGAGAAAACTGTTGAGATTTATGGGCCCCATTCTAGAGACATAAAAGGGGAGTCAATCATCATTTGAAGCTTATTTTTTTAATAAGAGCTCCTCAAATATTCCCCCCACTTTTTACTGCCAGAAACATAAGCTTGTGGCTGTGAAAAAGTTAAAAATTAGGGGTTTCCTAAGTGGGAGCAGAATGCATGGTCACTCCGTATGACCCCAGCTACTCTAACAGCTACTGCTAATTCCCAGTGGAAGCATCAATAGCTTGTGAAATAGACTCCTTTCTTTTCTTGTACAAATTATTCCTTTATATTTTTGAACTTCTGAACCTCCTGGCTTAATAACAACTCCACAAGAAAGAAGGAAAATAATTGAGTGTTTATAACAGCATGCATCTTTTTTTATTATCATCCCAGGCTGTGGCACTTTCAGTTCAGCAAATCTTTAGTCAAAACTGCTCTGCAAAATTATTCAGAAATGGGAGGAGGATAGGGATGACAAGGACATCTCCTCCTACGTAGGAACTGTGGTCAGTGGACATTTAAAAAATTTCTCAAACATGCAGTTTCACTATCTTCCACCTACTCCCTAGATTATAACCTACCCACTTACTACCTGTTTGAGTTACAAGCAGAAATTAAAACATTGCTACAGCCTCACAGACTGTGAGCTGCAGCACATCAGAATGTGGACCACAAAAATGTTACAAAACAAAGCAAGACAAAAACCTTAACCCACCCACCCATGCAAGGAAAGAAAAAAACAAATAAAGGGAAAATAACAGGAATAAACAGTGTTTAGCCTCTTTCTTTTTCCAGTGTTAAATGGAAAGCAATGTGACAGTGCTGCAACAGATGACAGTCTATTTTCTCTAACACATCTACAGTTGGTGGATTCCCCTCTACCTCCCAAAAGACTTACATGGCTTGAATTAAGAAAGGCTAACAGTAGAAAGTATGTTTACTCAATAGGAAATGGCCATGCCAGGCTCAGGAAGTGCTCATGCTCCTCCAGCAGTTGGTTTAACAAGCACTAAATCACTGAATATTACATTCTAGATAATTTGCTGTCCAGTATCATCACTTTGATGATTAATATGCTAACTCATAATAATGATAGATTCATAATAGCACACTTGGCAGTTCATATTCTGAACTAGACACACAGCCAGGGAACAATCCTGTGCCCTCCCAGCTCAGTGGTACAGCACAACCCAACCCTTTTAAAGGAAGATTATTACAAGGTCAGATGAGCATTGTAAGGACTTGGAACATAAAACCCAGCACCATGTCCTTGAAGAGACTCAAGAAATGCCACCACCCACACTTTAGCAGAGCCCATTGCTCAAAGACACTTCCTCACTTTGCTGTCAGCAAGGACAATTGAAATCTGCTTCACTAGAGCAGCTTCTTGTCAATAAAACTCACCTCAGCCCAATACTGGCTTGGTTGAAATTGAGCTGTGTAAATCAAATATCAGTATCCTTGAGGTTTTCAAAGATCTGCCTTTCCAGCAGTTTACAGGTGGTATTTTTTTTTTTTTTTTTGCGGGGGGGGTTCACTGGTATAATCCAGTAATAACTCTTTCAAACTGATGGATTTGCACCAAACTGCACTACTCAGCTGATTACAACACAAAGTAAGGGGCTCCTACCATCTTTGCCTGTGGACTGCAAAGATCAACTGAAAGGACAAAATGAGAACTAATTTTAACACTTTCTTACTGGGTGTTGGAGGTACTTCCTTCATTCATGTTTACATAGACATCTTTCCTTTCTCCTTAGTGAGGGTTCTTAAATGTAGCCTCTGAGGCCAGGCTTAATCCCCACTAAACTTACGCCAAAAAATGAGGTCCCCTGCAGCTGGAACATGTGGATGGTGTAGGATTCAAGTGGCAGCCACCACCTACTGCTCTCCCAAGCACTGGCATTTCAGCTGAAGCCCATTTATCACAGGCTTACGGTCAGATCTAACCATAAATGAGCCGCTCCATGACTATGATCTAAAATGTTTATTAATTCTGAGTTAGTATGTTAAGATGGAAAATAAAAATCCAAACCCTAAACCCAAACCAAGAAACAACACGGGCATCTCAGTAAAAGGCCGAGCAGGAGGCTCTGGGGCTAGTGTTCACATTTGTACAGGATATGTAAAGGATGCCTCTCACTTCCATCACTGGGCATTCATCCCGCAGGCAGTAAGTGGATGATTTCAGTCATACTCCTTTACCCTTGAAAATAAAGTGTATGAGGCAGTGGAAGCCTGAAGGGATGAGACTACATTTGTCCCCATGTTAGTTTTGCAACCTCCTTGTTCCATGTATTTATTGCCTGTTCTTACAACATCTGATGGACAGGGTACTGCTCTGCAAACAATTGTGTTTCTGCAAGATCTGTGGAAAAAGATGATGGGGCAGAGATGATGTGAAGGGAAGCCTCAAGGAATCCATACAGGACTTCATCCTTGAGATGCAAACCCTAGAGAGATGATGCTTCCTCTTGCTCTTCCTTACACAGAAAAGTTGTTTGGGCCTCAGCTGGATTTGGGATGAATTAGAAGTCTGGTCAAGCAGGTTTCTAGCACAACCAGCCCTACAATTGTTCTGCTGTTCAGACTAAGTTCACATGAGAGCTCTCTGTCATGTGTCTCAGTAGTGACTTGTAATGGAGAAGAAAGAAAGAAAGAAAGAAAGAAAGAAAGAAAGAAAGAAAGAAAGAAAGAAAGAAAGAAAGAAAGAAAGAAAGAAAGAAAGAAAGAAAGAAAGAAAGAAAGAAAGAAAGAAGGCTTGTGCCAGTGGTAACACACTAACTTGTGTTTAAAAAATGTGGATCAGATTTCCTGATGTTGGTTTGGATAAATCCCCTTGGGTAAGATGAGAGTGCGACACAAAGGGTTTTCTTCTTTGAAGGGGTGACAGGAATACAAAGGTGAGTCACTTGTTACAGCCTTATGAACTCACATCCCAAAGGGCTGTGGTGCACAGGGGCAGGAAGGGCCCATCACAAACAGAAGCTGTCTTCAATTAGCGTGGCATTTGCTGTCATGGCATTGCTGCATTCTGGGCTAAAACCTCAGTCACTGCACAGGAATGGGTCTTCAAATGGTGGACATCTCATTTCTCCCAAGTACTCAAGTGGAGCAACCTTCACACCAATCTCTCCACTTTCAAGCTGAATGAGAAAACTTCCTTTAGCAAATATTTGAATCACTTTCCCTCCTCGTGACACATTACAACCATAAAAGAGTAATAGCCATCGTTTCTTTGTCAGTAACAGTAAGGGAAGAATGTTAAGCAAAAAAAAATTGCAAATACAAATAAAAGCACAACAAAACCAGCTTGTTCCTCATTATATAAATTATTATTTTAAATTGAGTGGGCTAAAATCTACATAAATGGGACAGAGCAATAGGAATTCTTCTGTATTTTGGTCCAATTTCTAAGTAAATGTATGGCAATCCTAAGACTGATTTCTATGGATCTTGGATCAAGCCTCACATGGAATTCAGCACTCTCCAGGTTAGAAGAGAAGCTCTACAAAAATACCTTACCATAGTTCATACAAGATTTAGGTTTCGGAAGTGTGACTGAGAAGGTTTCAAGCAATGCTGAAATTCCCTTCCTGAAATCCAAAGGGGAAAACTGAACAATTCCAAGTGAAAAAGCTGGCAAAGCTGCTGAATCAGCTCTCTATAGATCTCTCCTACATTCCAGCCTAGATCTGTATGAGTGGTGTGTCCATAAAACCAAACTCTATTTCCTACAGCCAACAACAGAAATTGAGATAATTTATTTTCAGTATTGCCTTCTCTCCTGGGTTTATTCCCCTTAGACGCTCTCTTTTCCTCTGACTCTTTTCTCCAGCTCCCTCTGGGCAACTAAATAAAAACCTCAGTTTAGTGATGCAAGGATGCCTCCTCACTCCTGAGCTTTTGTTCTTGGAGAGCTCCCATTCTTTCTGAGCTCACTTCTGTGCAAGTTTTTGTTCCTCTTCTGTGTTGGTTTTGGGGCTATGACTGAACATGTCAAGATAGTGACCCACAGGCTGTTAGATGTTTCTGTCTCCTTGGGTGGGATTTCTGAGGAGCTTTCAGAGCTGGCCTCACAGAGAGCTGAAATCATCCAGAGTTGGTTGAGAAGAAGCTGTTTGGATAAAACCCCAGAGACATCTTTGGGACACTCTACTCACCTTATTTCTCAATTACAGCATGCTTGTATAAAAGACACTACAAAACCCCTGACCCACATAAACCCCACAAACTTTTGGAATTACCACTACATCACTCCCAGACAGTATAAACATGAAACTTTGAAGGCAACTTCCAAAAAACTTGTCAGCTTTCTGCTGCTCTTTTCCTACTTACAAACTCAACCCCAGAGAAGTCTCCATCCCAAGGCTCTCAAACACCAGGAGACATCTCAAACTCCTTAAGTTTCAATCTGTATCATTGGTTAACTAGCTGTCACCAGACCCATGGTTCTGGCCACGAGCAGGGCAGAATTAATCCATCCCTGGCTGCTTGCAAAACTCTCCTTTGGTCCCTTCACCTCCTGCTCTTTCCAAGCACCACTTTTCCTCGACCTCATCCCAGCCAAGCCTGGCTGACCAAAGGCACGAAGCTTGTCGTGCAGCACAGGGAGAGCAGCTCCAGCCAGCCTTACACACCAGGCTTTTCCTGACTCCCTGACACTTCTGATCTGATGAATTTTGTAGTGGTCTTGTAAATGGGAATTAGTCATGCCTGGAGGGTCAAGGTTGTCAGACCTCATGCTGAAATGCACATGTATTCCTCAAAGGAAAACTAACAAAAGCAAGTTCTGTGCCAGGCTAGAAGGGAAAGAAGATATCAACAAATTGACAGAAAACAGCTTCTGTGACTTTTCAGCCAAGCAAGGATCAGGAAGCAGGGCTGGGGGGGAAAAGAAAGAAAGGGAAGAAAGGGCAAGTAAGGAAGGGGAAAGTAAAAAAAGGAAAGGGAGGAAAGGGATAGTGAAGGGGAAGAAGGGATAGTGAAGGGGAAGGAGAAAGGGAAAGGGAAAGGGAAAGGGAAAGGGAAAGGGAAAGGGAAAGGGAAAAGATAAAAGAAAGGAAAAAGTTCTACCGCCACTCAGTGCACCAAATAATGTCAGAGAAAGAAGTCTTACTTTGGTCATGGCAACCACATTCTAGCTAATCACTCAGGATCCTTTGCTAATGAGGAAGGAATTAAAAACATTGCAAGATGTGATGAATTCAGACATCCTGAATAATATAATCCTTTGGCCTTACAATAATGTTATTAGGACAAAACAAACTGATAGATAAATAGGAGTGAATACAAAAATACAGCTAATCAAATTACAATAGACTTAGCTGGTACAAGTCAGCCTAGGTCAGCTAAAAACAGTCAAAAGACTCAATAATGACAATTTTCCATAGCTCACAGTCCAACTTCCCAGCTTCTAATCAAGAGAGTAAGTCCCATCCCTGTGAGCTGCACCAATTCACACGGACTACAGGGAAACTGAGTGAAAAGGGTTTCTTGTAAGGAGTGAGATGGAGGAGGGGTTGGGGGGAAACTGCTAAAAATTCAAAGTCTGAATTGGCTAAATTGGCAAGTAGTGTGGCCCGACAGGAATGGATCGGGGAGAGGTAGGGCCTGACATAAACATTATATACATTTCAGGAGGTTTATTTTGGCTTAGTACTATGCTGGTCTCATGGACGGAATGTCTGTTGAATCCACAATAAGCACCAAGGTGCAACAGGGGTAACACTGAGGGATATATTTCAAAAGCAAGCTCCTAATACAAACTCAATGCTGATGTGGACAACTTCAAGTTTATTTTCATGTGTGGACTATATTAAATCTGGCTATCATTTATAGGCATTTTGGGGAAGAATGGGGTAGAAGTCTTGTACTAAGCATGCATACCACAGTTGAAATTACTGTGCTGAAGCAAGTTAGATGTCAGATAAAGTGTAAATAGCTCTCCACATGCTGAACTTTGGCCTGCCACAATGGCACTGGGAGGTAACTTGACTTAATCATCATTTAAGAGCATTCATGCAGCCTGCTAGGGAGCTCTGAAGGCAGGCAGGAATTCAGTGAGCTCCCAAAGGTCCCATATACCTGAACTCCTAGATGTTACTTTTGGGTGGGTTGCCAATGCTGAAGGAAAGATTAATATGAGAGATCCTGACCCTGCAATAAACACTCAACAATACTTCTTCCTATTAGGACTTAGTTAAACTTCTGCTGGTTTATCTGCTGAGCCACCTAACATTTGTTGGGTCCTCTCTGAGAAGATCAAGTCTGATCATGATAGAAGATACAAGAAGGTTTTTCAGATAGATGCAAGCTATTAACTTACAGACAGCAAGCTGGAGAAACTGCTAACACTGGAGAACTGTCTGACCTGGAGATCTCCTTCAGCCTTTGGGGAGGCTGCAAAGCCCTCCCTGCACAAATGGGGTAGAATCTCAGGGCTGACACACAGCACCAAGGACACAAAAACAGGGCACAAGCTCTCTTATCTAGTGAAGATACAGAACAAAACCAACACTGCAGAAGTTCATGCTGTCAGTTTTGTTTATCTACAGTGCTTACATGATCTTCACTATCAGTGTTTCTCTCAGTGCCTGGCTGATACTGTCCTGAGGGGCTTCACTGGCTCTGCCCAGTGCACTTGTTACGATCTGCAAGAACCAGCCCATTGCCACTTCAGCTGTCCCATACAGCCTTCTGGTGACAACATGAGGCTGAAAACATGATCTGGGGGTCCATTCTTGCAGAAGAGAGACATACTGCAACCCACTTACTCAGAACCACACAGGAAGTCCATGACAAGCCATAAATTCTTCAGGACAGAACTGGAAAATTTTTATTTTCACAGTATTCAAACTAGAGTCTCAATGTATCTGATTATTTACTCTTGGTTTTCCTTGTGCAGGAGGATCTATCAATTTCATCCTTGGAGAGGCTGCCACTTCAATGGGAGAGATGCTGCATTCTATCTACAGAATGGGAGAATGGGGCCAATTCTGGCCAGAAAGAGTTTCCAAGGAGGAGACAAAGCTACACAGGAGCTTGATGCTTCTGTGATAACAGCAGGATATTCAGCTGAGTTTGCTTTGAATGTCTTCCTAGTCACGAACCACCCAAAGAGCTGGCAGAAAAAAGGTGTTGTGTCCTGAGAGAAATCCCAGTCCTCTGACACTTGCTTTCATGTTGATATGAGCCCAGAAAGTTGAAAGAGCAGAATTTTCAACTCCCAAGTGTGACAAAAACAGAGACCATCACTTTCTTTGGTGCCAACAAAAGAGGAAAATTCAGAACAGTCTCCTGACAGCTCTCACAGATTTTCCCTGGACAAGCAGCATCCCTGGGTTTCCCAGTTTATTACTTTTAGTCTGGAAAAGGTTGAGCCTAATCTAAACCCATCCCCAACAAGAAGACACAACAGACTGAAAGAGTGAAATGGAGGCACACAATGGAACCCCCTCAATGTGAACAATAACCAGCCGTGATCCACTACTCCAGAAAGAATCACCCTGCCCTGCTGAGCTACCACCTTCCCCTTTGCTCACATCCAGACAGAAAGAACTCCATGAACTGAGCAGCAAGCAGAGACATGAAATGAAAGGGTCCACCTGTGCCTGTAAAGCACACTGAGGCAAAGCCACTCGTGCTTATCAGTGGTCATAGTCAGAAGTGTGAGAGTCATCCCTGAATGGCACAAGTGTTCCTGCTTCAGTCACAAAGACATCATTTCCCTGCATTTTTTTTAATAGGTAGGCTTTTATTTAAACAGCCTTTTTTTAAGACTGTAGGCTAAGATGGCCTTGCTTCCCCAGGGGTCTCACTAAAAGCCAAACTGCACCCGACTCACCAGTGTAACTTAAAAAGTTAAGCAGCAGTTAGGGACAAGCCACCTCATTCTTTCCAGCCCTGGAATCTTAGTGCACATGAATTTTGGATACTGCTGCAAAAGTGGCACATTACAAATTAGCAACAGTTTAGTTTATTAGTCCCCAAGTGGATTTATTTATGGCATAGAGTATATTGCTGTAGGTTCCCTGAGACCGAGACTGTGACGTTACTGAAATTAAAGGGGATTTCGTATGGAAGACTGTGCCAAAACGGACTTACCCCTATTGTGATTTCAACATGTGGTATTGTTTTACCATATACTTCTTGAGCTTGATGCCTTCACACTTTACAAAGATCTCCTGTTGGAGCAGCTGATGGTGCATTCTGCTGATCTCACTGCCACAGGCATGGAGGGAGCCAAGCAGAACACAAGCCTGGATCCTTCAGCCCTCGGTCCACTTCAGGGAACAGCAGCACCATCTGCTACTCACAGCAGGAATTCAGGAATTCTGGTGCCCTTGGCTGCTCAGACACTAGGTTTGTAGGGGCGATGCAGAGGGAAAGAGGTTTCCCTCTAGGGATATGGCTTAGGCAATGTCTAAGCTATAGTAATTCATCCCTTCTCATTAGAGCAATGAAAAAATACCCTAGCTTTTACAGCTGGGGAAACACAGGCACAGAACTCAGCATATGCAGCCCTTCTCATCATCTCAAGGAAACCATGATGTCTCTGATTAAACTGGATGTTCAGAGGTTGTCTCACCAAAGTTTAGTTTCCCTGAAATTTTATGAGTAAGGGAGCAAGCCAGATTCTGGTAACATTTCCCCCAACACTACAATGTGCAGCTCCAATATCCAAGAGTCCTCCACCATCAAAATGCACATCCCCAGTACCAGAACCAGCTCTGGACAGAGTTAGGAGCGTCTCAAGCAGGTTAACTTCTGAGCACAGCTCTGAGCACTACAGAGACAGGAAGGGGAAGCCAAGGAGCTTCATCGCCTTTATTCTCACGCTGTATTAATGTGACACTTTTCTATTAGTTGGATCAGCCCTATGCCTGCCCTGAAAGAAATACGCCAATATATGAACTTTCAGTGGTTGGTGCAATTCGATGGTACACCTTCTTTTCAAAGAACTGGCAAAACACAACTCCGTCTTTGTGTCTGGGATAAAGAGTAACTGCTGCAGGGTTCACATTATTATTCACTTTATTTTAGCGTCTTCCCCCTTAGCTGCTAGTGTAAGAAGTTCTACTCCTCAGCAGGACACTTCTGTTTATCTCAGCTGTGGCTTGGCAGGTGTCACTTTCCCATCCAACAGAAGGAAAAGCTGCTGAGCTGCGGAGCTAAGTGAGCCTTCCAAGGCCACACAACGAGCAAACAGCAGCTCCAGGACTAGAAATCAGGAATCCCAAGTGCCTCACCACAAACACAATCCGCTAAGACCACAGTTGCCTCACAGCCAATGCCCACTCTCATGTACTGGAAGACAGGAAGTAGAAAAAGCAGAGTTTGGTTTGAGTGCTGGCTGGCCTCGCTGGACCAGCTCTTGGCTCCTGGGGAAGAAGTGGGGAGGACATCTGTGCTTACAGGGGGTGGAGGGACAGTGCCTGTGTGACAGCAGTTTTCCTGACAGCCATCACTGCCTGTGCAGACTGAGCCTGTGCTGTGAGCCTCTGCATGAATCCAGTGGCAGGAGAAATACAGGGACACTATCAAATTTGTATCCCTTCGTAGGCTTTCCTCCAGAGGTGATATATGTATGAAGCTGACTAGTGTGAATTCCTGTTGCTGAAGATGTTTTGGGGCTGATTCCCTGTCCCTGTTTTCTCTTCAAGAAAGATATCGAACAGGATGGGAAGGTGGGGCTTGTACTTCTTCCTCCACTCTCTCTCCTCAGTGAGGTGAAGCTAATGACAATCAGACTTTCTCTCAAGGAAACAAAATCTTCCCAGCGCTTCCTTACCGGTAACTCTGCTGAACTGCAGAAGAATTAAATGAAAGCTGACTTGAGCAGCAGAAGGTGGCTTGCACTGTGTGTGGCTTGGTGGCTTGGTTCATCTCCATGGACAGATTGCAGGATCTTGATCAGATGCTACTCATACTATTTCAGGCCAAGCCATGACAAAGTTCACAAAACATTCTGCCAGGGACAACAGGTGACAAAAACTGTCTGAAATGTTTGGCTTCATCCCCTCCCACATGAGTCACCTGGATGCACTGAATTCAGCAGGGTTGCCTTAGCACAGCTCCTCACATCAGCCTCCTTTGGTTTGAAACAACTTTTGGCATTATTTAGTATATCTGTTTCTAGTGCCCAAGGCTAAGATACTGATTACCAGATTGCTAATTTTAATTACTACCTGACATGTAGAAAACAAAACCAGCTACATGTGCCGTTTTACCCCAAGGAGAAAAAAAAAAGAGTCAAAACTAACCAACAAAATACAGAACACTTCATAGGAAGAGAAATCCAACCTCTTTCTAACAAAACAGTTTCTGTGGCATTCCTCCCTTCCTGTGTTTGTGTTTCTCTTTTTCCTAAGGGCTATAAAATTTAGTATACTAGAAATTGTGGGTTGCTTTATAGACCAAGAGGTTGGGCTTGTTAGAAGTTGGCTTGAAAGGGGTACTTCTTTCTGACGGATACCTGGCTGTCCTAACTAGTTTGACACCTGCAAATTATTTATCTTTTTCTTCCCAGAACACATGCCAGTCAAAAGCAGCAAACTTAATTCCTCTGGAAATTTGTGCCTGAACACGCAGTTCTCTCTACTGAAGGCAACATGAAAATAATGTTCTTCAGCACCTGCCAAGGAACATCAACTCGACCTTTTCTGAATTGTTCTGGACCAACACTTTTTTCTCACCCACCTCTAGATCTTGACTTCTTCGTTGACCTGTGCTAATCCTTGTCATAAAGGGCAGTTTAATCTCTAAAGATGGGCTTTGACAATCCTGCAGTAACAATATCCTATAGCATCCTATGCTACTATTCTTTAGAGATTATGAATGAATTATTCCTCTGAATGGGAAGACATAATTAACTACATACAAAGTAGCACCTCAGCAGTTCAAACCTTGCTGTTCTCACCAAGGTGTTGACTGAGGTTCATCACAGTGCAGTCAGTCAACACCACTGCTCATTATCCACAACACTGGGATTCATTCTACCTCCTTTCCCAGACAAGAGTTTCACCAGAGAGAGACTGGGGATGTTAGTTAAGCAGTTGTATTGAGTTGAACGGGTATACTTGGATGATGGAGGAATGACAGAATCAGTCATCAAACAGGCAAAATTCCCACTGGTAGCATAAAAATGTCAAGGTTATACCATACTGTAAATGTCACTCGTTTCTGCCAACAAATTTTTATTTGCATTGTTTCTATATAAATATTCTTTTTTAAAAATGTCAGTGAGAAATGCCAGTTAGTTTCTGACAATGATGACAAAGAGAAGATACATGGGAAGCTAAGTGCCAGAGTTTCCCAGAAAATCGTTAGGGATTTTTCTAATGGAAAATATTGCACTTTTGTTGGAAAATCCCTAATCCTTTGGCCACTCGCCAAAGTCTCTTGGAATGAACAAAATTAGGTTTGCCCAATGGGTATTCAATATGGATCCACAGCAGACAGATTTGGTTAAAGAGAGAAAATCCCAACAGGTTATACTGTCAAGCACTCAGATGATCACAAGGAAAGTTCTGATAGCATTTTTTAAAAGAGCTGTGTTGAGTAGGTCACTGGTATTGACACTAAAGTCAATGAATTCACTCCACTGCAGAGCATTTAGCACAGAGAACACCAGGGAACTTTCCTGATCCATCATGCAGCCTGGCATTCTGCTGATGAGGATTTTCCAGAGAATGCTGCAACCCATACTGGTTTGCTGTAATGTTGCTGATTTCCACATATATGCACATAAATACACATATATTACATACATATACTTTTATATATATCCATCTTTATATATATTACATTTATTTATCTACTTTGATGTGTTGGATTTAATGTATTATTTATAAAGAAGTGTTCTAGAAACTGTTTAATGTGGTTCTAAATTTTAATGGAGGATTTCCCTGCTTTTATAAGCAACTATATATGATATTAGCACTTTAGAGAGTAAAAGACAGCTTTATGAAGAGCTGGATCATCCCTGGTCACTGCAAAGTCTGAATTATGAAGCTTCCAGTATTTCCTGCCTGTGGTAATTAAAGATGCAAACCTATATTTCCAGAACTTTCAAAAATTCTTGAAGACATAACTTTTTCTTTTAAAAGAGAT
This sequence comes from Cinclus cinclus, assembly GCF_963662255.1. Classification (NCBI taxonomy): domain Eukaryota; kingdom Metazoa; phylum Chordata; class Aves; order Passeriformes; family Cinclidae; genus Cinclus; species Cinclus cinclus. The sequence goes on from NC_085053.1 coordinate 23,087,099, forward strand.
ATACACTAAAACTGTGTAGAAATAAAAAAAAAAAAAAAGAAAAAATGCATTTAAGTGCATTTATGTAGTACTTTATCTCTAAGATCTTTCTTTTTGCCCTTTTCCATCAGGCTGAGAGCAGCTGACAGTAATGCAGCCTAAAGATCAGGTGGGCAGAAGCAGAGTCACAAGAAGCCCTTCATGGCCACAGAAACCCCACTGATTCACCATTACAAGTCTTGGCATCATGTAAGAAGCTGTTCTAGAAACAAGGTATAAAGCAGTGTGTGAACGTGTCTCAGCTCCCATGAGAAAAACAACTGCTCCTAGATTTTACCCAAGCATGGATCTAAAAGCCAACAGACAGGGATTATACTTGAAAACCCTCTCAGCTCCTCCAGAACTCCAGTATTGTCTATGAAAATTCTTCCATTTCTTTGGAAGAAGGCCCAGAGTTCTATTCAGCTCAGTCTCAGCAGCACCTCTTAAAGTACCCTAGCTCCTATGAAAAGTATGCTTCACTTTTCTACTTTATTTTGGGCTCTGAATGTAGCAAAAGAGGGATGCCTATACTTCCAATGGCAAAGGGAAGGCACTGCCGTGCCACCGTGCACAGGGAATCCTCCAGTGCTCAGAATCACTCCCCACACTGAGGTTCCTCTGGAGCTGACCCCACATGAAAACGACACAGAGCTGAACTTCCCATTGGAGAAAGGTAACTCTGACAAGGTGAGAGCTGAAATTCCTCCTCCTGCTGAAGCTGTGCTGTCCACACCTGCCGATTAGCTGGGGGCCTGTTGCAGTGCCATACTCCCCCAATGTGCACGCCTGCCAAGCTTTGACAAAACCGTGCCCCAAAACCAACTCTTCATCAAGGATGTCTTACATTCAGCTGAAATCAAAGAGCCTGGACAGATGTCTCTAAATATATTTCCTCCTTGTAATGATGGCAAATAAAAGCACTGTCCTCTAACATGTTCTGCACAGCATCTGTAACGCAAGTGCCGCAAAGGGAAATCAAAAGGAACAGGGTAGGATGTTGTGTATGCTGTGTGCTCCGAGAGTATTTTAAACTCCCTTAGCCTCTGTAATGAAAACCACACTGTCTGAAAGTGAAACACTGCTGATTGTTAACTGTAGGTCTGTTGGAAATAAAGTGAGGGACACAGGGAAAGGGAATTTCACGTAAATCTAATTTCTTCTGTGTCAAACAGCGCTACTGTATTTCCTCCCATCTGCAAGGATACCCTGTGAAATGTGGATGAATGTTATTACAGTCTGCAATAAGCAGAGTTCAAAGCGGAGAAAATTTGATTCAGATTTGGATTCGGCAGTTCAGAAGTTTCTTCACACTTTCTTCAAATGACCCAGAAAAAAAACTCTCAAGCTCTGACTTGCCAATCTTATATAAAAACTTATACATGAATCAGGTTGCTATGCAAAGTAGGTAGATTTAAGCAAATATTTATATATTTTGCCTTTTCAGCAGAACTAAACTAGATTATTTTGTGGGTAGGATGCTGACTGGGATGAAAGAGAGAGCTACATCACAGTTCCCAGTTTTGTCTGTGGCTCCCTGCATGGCTTTGGGCAAGTTATTGCTTCTCTTTGTGCTTCATCCCCTTTCTGTAAAACAAAGAGCCTGCTTTGCCTCCACTCTTCCTTAACTAGATAGAAGTACTCTGTGCTACGTGAACAGTCAGCAGAAACCAGATGGGGATGGTGGGCTGGGGTGCTCTGATGGCAGTGAGACCTTGGTTTCATTGTGATGGACATTAATAACAAGCTGTGTAAGAAGAGCTCTTTGAAACAATTTTCTCCCAATTCTGACTCTCTGAGGAGCAAGATGACAACATATGTTCACAGTGCCTAACTGAACCTCTAAGTTAAAGGTTGGGCTGTTAGTTCCTGAAATATGTGCCTTTCTGTCCCCCTCTAACAGACTGTGCTGCAGTTCAGATGCTGTCAGATGCTCCAGACAGCAAAGTTGCACCCACACCCCACAGTTCTGGCCTCCTTGTCCTCCTTGGCTCATCTCCTCCCTGGATGTCCAGTGGCAAAGCCCAAACAAACGCCCCAAAAAGTGCATTAGCAAAACTCAACACCAAACCCTGATATATGTCCTGGAGTGCTTTTCCTCTTTATGTCCCTATCAGCATGCCAGACTCCCTCCCACAACACAGCTTTGGCACGGACAGAAAAACTGGTAGAGGTCTTGCCACCAAGGAGAAACTGCTGACACCTCTATCTTCCTGAGCAAGCTTGGCTGACAGAACAGAGGGTTTTGGAGCCAGCCTCCTGTCCTTGCTCCCAGACTCATAGCCCTGTTGGCTGTGGCCCCCAGGAGACCTTTCCTCCCCTATATCCCAAAGCCCTCACCTTGGACGTTGGACCTACTCACCTTCCGAGTTCCCTCCAGGGACCATTAACCTTTCTTTCAGTTATTACTTTCTTTGTCAGCAGGGTGGAATAAAGATCCCTAACACATACACAGATCTGTTCAGTCCTGAAGGGATTTGGAGCTCCCTGCTCAGTCTTGAAGGGACCAACATATCCCATTACAAAGTCCCAGACTAAATTCACTACTAACAAAAAGTCATCTCCCTTTGGACGGGTAAAGTCTACCTTTTGAAATGTCCACATGTTGTCTCAGCAACTCTCCTTTATGGCTGTTTACATTGGATAAGAAGTGCAACACAAAGCAACATTCAGATGAAGAAAGTGCTCAGAAGTAGTAAAATATGGTGTTATCTATTTTTTTTAGCTGAATAAATTGAGCTTGCTTTGCATTATTGCTGGCTGTCTTAGCCCAGCTCTGAAAGTGAGAAAGAGAAAGGGAATCTTGAAAGGCAGCTCCCGAGAGGACACTAATATTTTTAATAGTTTGTGGGTTATGAAACAAATCTGTGTTAGCAGTATTATATATCTCAGCCTGAACCACTGGGGTGTTTCCAGGCTCTTTAATGAAACTAAAGCACTCACACAGCACTGCCAAGAAAGTAGATTTATTCACAAAGAAATGTTTGCTAGCAGAAATGAAAGCGTAGGCATGAGTGGGGCTGTAGCATACTAATGCATGGTCTTGTCACTCACATTGCCCCTTATCCCACCGGCTGAACTCTGATGTTGCTGCTGGATCACAGGTCAAACCTTTTTCCCTTTTTTCTGCCTTCCAGTCTTGCCTCTCTCCCTATTTTTGGGGGCCCACAGCAAAACAACGCATCAACATAGGCCGAAACCTGTGCTAAGAGCAAAACTTGATCTATAGCCGAGGAGAGCTGAACATAAAAGAAAAAAAACATACACAAACACTAGGGACTTTTTTTTTTTTCATTTTACAGTGTGAAATAGGACCCAAACTAATCAATGGAGCTCAGTGGGAGTGCATAATTATTAATAGGCCCTACATGGGGCCTCAGAAAATATGCAGTTCTCTTGGAAGTTTAAAAGGTCACTGTGAATAACTAAAACATACTTTTCTTGGTAGTTATTTTGCAGTAAAAAAATAATTCATAAGGAAATCAGTTTAGGAAAAAAAATTCTCATGTTCTAGCAGGGTGGTTTAGGAGTCATTCCTATGTCTTCCATGTATCTTTTCTGGCAGGTTAATGGGCCATGTTTTATTCTCTGCCTTACTTCCTAAAGCTCAAAAAGCCCAGTGCTCTTTCACCATTTGTTATTCCAGAACTTGTCTGTGCGCTGCCCATCTGAGAGAAAGAATAAAAATGGAGTGCCCCTGGAACAACTCACCCTGGTGGGGAGCAGGGCCAGGTGAACACCCCTGCGTGGTGCTTCTGGTCAGCATCACTTACTAACTGCACAGCAGCCTGACAGGCTGGGCATGCACATGCTGCTGGCCAGGCTGAGTCCTGGTGGGCTCAGCCCTTTGAATGAGCTCTGTACCATGTCTGGGCATCAGCAGACTTTTCAATGAAGAACACTGAACAAAATCCCCCAAGTCCTCCTCCTAACAGTGCGTGTTTAGTGCTGGCACCAAAGAAGTTGTGCTCCTTCAAGAAACCCTGGGAGGTTGTAAAGAAGCAGCAGGATAGCCTTGCAGCACTCCTGGGACACGCTTCAGGCACACAAGTGACTGATGTGAGAAATTCCCAGCGCCAAAATTCCTCCTGGCAGGATGGATGATGACACACAAGCAGAGGGCCCACACTGAATGGTTTAAAGATTCAGCAAGGTAGTGACTATGGCAAGGATCCTGATGGAAGCAATAGCTGCTGTCATGAGGCAGTGCCCAGGCAAGAATCACCTTCAGGCATCCTCACACCATTTTCTGCATTCAATTCCAACATCTACTTGAGTGATGTTGGAATACAACATACAGAGTTCAGCAGGAGTGAGTTCTGAATTTGTGTTCACTTCAAACAACAGCAGAAACTGCAACTGAGGATGTGTGAGATGGACAAACCAAGCTTGCCCTTACGTCACACCAGGGGATGACAGCTGAGCTGTGTGATGTGCCAGAGGGCTGCCACCACTCATGGGCATGCAACATATGGGCAGCTGAACACAGCCCCACAGTGCAGTGCTGGAGCAATGTGCCAGCGTGGCCTGGGAGGCTGAGCAGGTATCTTAACCCTCAGATCTCAGGAAAAAGCCATCCAGCTTTATTTAAATACAAGCATGGCCTTCATCTGAGTTAGCTGCACACCATCAGAGGGTAGGTGGGGATGTGGACAGTGTCTGTGAATCTGCCTAGTCATGTGCTTCTGGCCACTGGGAGCTGAACCAGCCAGGTCCATGCCCAGACCTTGTTTGATAAGTTTTATCTTGTATTTATGCTGTCATCAGCTCTGCCCAACAGCACCCAGAGGTGCACACAGAAAATGATGTCACCTGGGGCAGAAATACCCATGAACTGGCCAGGTTTCAGTATGAGCACTATTCTCAGCAGTGAAGTAATTTTATTACTATGCTTTACCCAGGCATGTGCAGCATCTGGTTAATATATTTCTGGGTAGTTCCTAGCTCTCCAAACACTCCATCCCTGCCATACTGCAACACACACAAAAGGCAAATTTTCCAACAGTTCGCTTGGGTACCTGTTCCAGGCACTTACGGACCTGGTTAGGAAAATTTTCCAAGGAGCTAGCCTGCATTTTCCCATGCTTAATTTAGTTATTGGAATGTCTGCCATTTATATGCGTTCTCCTTGGCTCCTGCACAGGTCAGCTACTATAAATCAGCCCAGTATCACTGACTGTATGTAATGGAGCTACAGTAACTTACAACAGCTGAGTATCTGGTTTATGAATGCAGTTCCCAGAGCTTCATGTTAAATACAGCCCAAGGCTGGGGCATTGAAAGAAAATGAAGAGGTTATGAAAGGTGTGTATGCCAGTTCCAGTTCAGTATTGTTTGTCCTAGATACTTACTAGGTGATGAAGGGATAAATAAACAGACCCCAGGCACGGTGATGTCAGACACTCCTTGTGCCAGTGATATTTTCTCTGCAAAAGGAGTGCACGTGAAACAAATGAAGAACCAGGTGAGAGCAAACGTTTGGCTGCCAAACTTGGCCACAGATAAAACATGATGAAGATATTAAGCCTGTGGACTGGAATGTGACTGAAGAATACCTGGGGAGGGAAAGGAAATCACCATGGCCATTGAGAGCCCTACCTAAGTACCTGATGTCAGCTAATGAGGAGGTGTGCAAGGAAATTCACTTCTAAAGCCACATCAAGCATGATCCTTAAAGCTCTGATCCCATCTGGTGAGGCAAAGAATTTACTTCACAAATTCAGTTTACTATGCTCTTCCCTGACCCTGCTATTCTCCAGTTCTGTGTAGACACATCCAAGTCAGGCTGCACATTGTGGGAGCTGCATATCCTTAATTCTAACCCTTTTTCTGCCAGCAGCAACAAAAAGTAAAAGTGAAGAGATTGCTTCCCACTGAAATGGAAACTTCAAGGAAAGCATCTCTATCTGATAGAGCTTTGGTAGCATTTGGTTTTGCTTTGGGGATAGGTGTGGTTTTAAACACTGGGAACAAGCATTCTGGATTTCTTGAAATGGAATAATTCTGCCCAAACTAAAACCCCTTTCCGGCTTGGGCCAAGGACTGATACAAGGCTCCACTGCACATTTGTGAGCCAGCTCTGCTCCCCTACCCAGGGAAGCACCATGACACCCTAAACCTGCCCGAGACCTTCACACCCTCACCAAGCCTGACCCGACAGCACCATTTCAGGGAGCTTTCTCTGAAAAACAGGACAAAAGCATAAACCCCATGAGCTGTGCCAGCAGACTCTGCGATCAGCCAGATTTGACACAGTTAACCTGAGCCAGGAGAGACCCCAGCTGGCAGCTCTGCCCACCCTCTCACTGCAGCAGGCAGCTTTCTGCTCCCTGGCCATGCTTTAGGGAGGGGAACCAAACGAGCAGCGCAGCCGAGATGTCTCTGCAGTGAGCAGGGCAGCTCCCATGGGAACTGAAAATTCTGTGTGAACTTGCATCAAACACACCAAGGAATGGTTTCTTCCTGCAGAATTTACTATATATTAATTAGAGAGCAACTTGACATGTCTCTGGCGAGCACACATTAAAACAACTCCTCAAGTATTTACCAGCTGAGGTCTATGAAGACAGGGGCCAGAAAGAAACACAGATTAAAAAGAAATTCAGTTAAGTGGGGCCATGGCAAATTGCCCTGCCAAACTCTCTGAGAAGAAGCTCCTTCTCTCTTCTCCCCCATGCACAGTTCTTCACCACTAACAGAGGTGCAAAGGACAGCCTGTGCCAGGCTGGAATGATGCCAAATAGAGAGAATAGGCCTTTAAACTGGTGATCAAGAAAGAAAATGTACACTTTTGTACCTAGCATTTTGGGAATAAAAGGTAGCAGGGCAGAATTTCTCTGTGGAACCAAACATAAAAGAAAAAAAAAAGCTGTTTCTTCCCTATTAAAGTAATATCACCAGTGATTTCACTTCCTAATTTACTACTTCTGTCACCGTAATATGGACAGCATTCAGCATCTCAGAAGTTTCTCAGAAAAGAGAATGCCAAAGCCAATTTGGCAAATGTAACCACAAAGATTCTTGTATGTTTTCATATGTAAAAGAATAAAAGGCTCTTTTCTAAATTCAATGATTTTACTTCAAAAGACAAGCGTGAGTCTAATTAAAGCTATTTTCTGGCACCAAGCAAAACTCCTAGACTAATCTTATTATTTACATTGCATCATTTAGATTACATTGCAGTATATTATTTGAAGTCTTCTTTCTCATCTTTCTTGATTCCAGAAAGGTCTTTAATGATGGTGAAAAAGTTGAAGTATTTACTGACGGATGGAGTATAGGCATGGCAGGCGCAGAAGATGCTGTCTCTGAGTTTACATTCTTGGCAAAGGAACTGGGATTTTTGCATGGTTTGGGCCCACTACCAAGGGATGCATTTTCTGTTGGGTTTCCCAGCTGTCCTGGAGTCACCAGTCTGATTTACAGCACATCCCTAGCATGGGCAGGACAGGATGAGATGGGAACAACGCTCCCATGGCATACGTGGAAAGAGCAGAGACACAGGCAGCAAGTGCATGGTCACAGCCCTGTCTCCTCCACTGCCATTCCCAAGGTATTGAAAAGCTTTGTCCCTCGATACGTTTGAATAGTTACTCATTATTTTTGCAAAGAGGGTGATAAATTACCAAGGCTGATTGATTTACTACATCAAGGTAGCAGCAAGTGATTTCCCCCAGAGCAGCTGCTCTGCTGAAACACCAGCAGAGCCCCAGAAAGGCACATGCCTTTGGAAGGCAGAGCACCAGAGACTCCTTTTCCAGAGCTATTTCAGTCTCCTGATGACTGTGTAATGGAGGGAGAACCAAAGTCATCTGCTTTCCTATTTTACGCAAGGTGACTAAGAAAGTCTTATTTGGTTTGAATAGATTTCAAAAGTGTGCACATATATTTTATATATATACATATATATATACACACATGAATAAGCCTCTTTCATAAGAAAGGCTTCATGAATATTTCATGGCTTGCCCCTTGGGTTTGTAGGTATCTGGTTTGCAGACTTTGCTAAGTACAATTTACTGCCACCTGGGCTCAGGAACAGAAGATTTCCCCTGGATTCTGCTCTGTTCATCGGTGGCCACAATGTCTGGGTAGCAAAATTCCAACAAGCCCCAGCATCTCCAATCAGAGTCGTCTTCAGTTGTTGTTGAAGCAGTCAGATGACAAAATAACCTCCTGAAGTTTTGCAGCCCAGTTAGCTAAAAGGCAGCATTGCCCAGTGGGTCTTTCTTTCCTTGCCTGGTTTTTAAATAACATTTTCTTTAACCCTGGTGCTTGCAAGATGCTGTTCAAAGGGAAAGAAAAGTACAGGATCACCCATGGAATTCATCTCTCATCACATCCCACCACTTTCCATATTTTTTTTTTTTTTAAAAATATAAGCTTGGATAACCGGGCCAGTTTGCTGTCATGTCTCCCCCTTGAAACTGCTGACAGTCAGATGTTCTTGCTTACTTTAGGGTTTGATGTATTGTATGCAATTAGGCTAAAAATGGATATTTTTAAAAATACAAAGGAAATCTATGATTAGTTGCAAACTGGGAGCAAAAATAGAGACAGAAAGAATGATTTCTTTATCCAACTTGCCAGGCATGAACTCATACGTGTTTTCATCTCCGTAAACCTGTCAGTGGGCTCTCTCCACTCATGTAAGGGGTACTCATCTTACTGAGCATCTCATCAAGATGAATGAATTTCACTTCAAACCACCATGAGTTGAACTTTCTGCTGACCACTGCCCTCCCTGGAAACACCCTCAAATCTAAGCACCACATTCAAAATGTTGGCACAAGTTTGGGGTTTTGACAGGGCTCGGAATCTGCAGAAAGCCATGTCTCGAGTGCAATGCTGACAAGATCAGCCCAACAAGGGTGGCATAGACCACTGTGAAAATGAAAATTAAACATCACTGAGCTGTTTGTGAAGAAATGCCATGACTGAACTATGCAGCCCAGTCCAACACGAGTCCAAAACAAAAGCTGCAATGAGATTGTTCCAGCTTCCACCAGCTCATCAACTCTACCTCAATCAACACCTGAGCTATTCAGCCCAATCCACTCTTTCCCACAAGCACGGGACATCATACATTAGCCAAAGGATTGTTTAGGGCAAGCAGTGTCTGTTTTATTTTGAGGGAGCAGGTGAATCTAACACAGCCACCTTCTTTGGGCTTCTTTTGAGCATATTCCAGCAGAGCAAAAATGAGGACAGGCACTGTCTGGTGTAAGGAAGCCCGTGGCCTTCACATGCTCCACCTGCCCAAGTGCTTGGGAAAGGCTGAGGCTCAAATGCCAAAGGGTTGCAGTGCATAAAGGCATTCTAAAAATGAGGCTGGATTTAAGTAGCCAGGCAAAACCTTTGCATATAATAAGGGGCATGAGAAAGGTTATGCCTACTTCACGGAGCAGATTCTAGCATACAGATTCCTTGGCCACCAAAGATGCAGAACTCTCTGCAATTTGGTGTTTATTTGTACAAAAATAGCCTTCATTTTTGTTCCATGCCTTGAGGCTGTGCAAACCATGATAGGAGAGGCATGTTTCCAGCAGTGATAAGCAGCAGTATTCTGTCCAGCAACTGTTACCACACCCCTCCCAATCTGAACACAGCAAATTAAAATTAGCAAGATATTAAAGAATTAACACTATAAGCATTTACGACCAGTGTCAATCATTCACTCTTTCCTGGACCATGCAGCAGAGGGTGAACAAGCAATGCTGTGCTCTAGGGATTAATGGTACATGACTGAAACCCTGATTTCTGTGGGCTGTTTAATGGTGAAGCACATTTGCCCTCAGCCAGGCAAAAGGAAGTAATGAGCTGAAATAACGAAATGGGAAATATGAGTTCGATAGGAGAAGAAAACATCCTAACAAGCTGCCAGGGGAAGTGCTGGTTCACTGCTTGGGTAATTTCAAACTGGACTGGATAATGCACTGGAAAGCATCCTGGTTTCTGGGAGGCTGTGCACTGAATGTGAAAGATGAAGGGGTACAGCACATTTCTGCCTCTTTGAATGGACATCTTCCATGACCTGCTCTCCAAATAGCTCATGGTTCATATCAAGCCCAGGCTTATCTTCCACCTGCAGCACAGGGCAATTACTGGAGAAAATAAATGTGCTCACCATCCATACTGCATTAACCATCCCCACCTCCCTGAGTAGCCTTCACCTCCTCCCTTTGGCTGCTGCATTTCACAGCCCTCCACAGCAGTTCCTACTAACTCATTTTAATCCCCACTTACCACAGACTGGCAATGACTGTCACTGGTCACCAATGACTCGGTCACTGGTGTCCACCATAAATAACCATGAGGCAACACAAAACACCTACTCAGAGCTTCTTCACAGGCCCAGATGCCTCTAGGATTTTCTTCTCTACATGGCTCAATTTATTCTTTAGGGTCAGCAATACCCAAACAAAAGCTCAGACCCCATGGGGGGCAAGCAAAGTTATTAATGGCCTTATGAGCCCCACAGAAATTTAATTACTTGATATGTATTCAGGGATCACACATATTTTCTATGTGGAGGTTGTCTGGCAATCAGGAAAAAAAATGGGAGGGAGGGTGTCTGCTATTTTATAAACCTTTTCTCCCCACAGAGAACAACGAGGTAATATCCAGCAAGGTATGGCCCCCCTCAGCCACCACAGGCAATGAGAACTTATTTATTTCTACGCTGATAGAGGGAATGGTGGTGATTTGGGAATGAAACTCAGCCAGCTTGTTACATTACATGTTCTTTTCAAACAGGAGCGATACTGCTTTCACGTCGGACATGCATCATTAAAAAGCAATCACTTCATGCAGGGCTCTTTTTATTTATCACGAAAAGAAAAGGAATGGGAAAAAGCAAGAGATAATCATCACTCAACCCTTTCCCTGCTGAAAAGCAAAAGCCTGTGTCCAACAAGGCAAGACCACCCATCTTGAAAGGGTTTGGTAAGATTTACATTTGGCCGGTGTTTTAAGAAACAGCGATTCCTACGTCTTGCACACACATTCAGGGTGATAGTCCTGGGAGCCCCATGCACTAACCCAGAGAGTAATAAAAATCAGATGCTTCTGCATAATAGATACTGATGGAACAGTGTGTCTGCTGAGAGTGCTCTGTCCTACCTGCAGACAGTTTGGATTTGGCTCATGTCCTGGACAAAGTGTTTATACCACTTGCAAACATTTACTCAATGTCATGGAAGCGAGCAGAGCTATAAATGTCCAAGTTCCTTCACATCTTCCTCTGCTCTCAGAGTGCACTTTTGATGATATTTTGTGGACATAGCCTGGAAATGCCAAAGCCTTAGTGATGTTCACCTTTCTGGCAATGTTTGACAGCCTCGGCAGAAGAGAGAAGTTTGGAGGCTGGCAGTGTGGTGGCAGCTCGGGGGGGAAAACTTTTGGCTACCTCAGAAAATCTTTATGATAATTGGAGATGTAAATTGTATTTCTGCTCATGAGAAAGGGTTAAGTTAATGCTGCATCAGGGAAAACATCCCTAACATAAGAACCTGAAAATAATTCTTCCATTATCAGTTAGGAACTTGGTCTAATGTGCCTTCACAGACAGAGCAAGTATTTTCACAGCAGCAATGCAGTCAATTGTTTCAAATCAGGGTACAGGGAATGACAAGGTACCTCCTCATTCATTGCCATGGCTTCTCCCTCCTTTTTAATGCTTGAAGTCTAGGACCTGAGTCCCATGAGTCCTATGCCAACTACACCACATGACAAGGGAAAGCAGGATAGCAATGCCTAGAGGAGACCCAAGCAGCTTCCCAAGGACTTAAGCAATTGTTTTCCATTTCTTTCCAGGCGTGAAACTAGAGAGTCAAAGATGGGAAACGATTTTCTAGGTGCTGTGTGAATGAATTTCACAAGCCACCTGAACTTCTTTTATTAAAGAGACAAACGAACAAATTGGAAATTTGGCAAAGGGCTGATGTTGACTAGCACACTAAGAACATCCTCCCTAGTGTTGCTCTCATAAAAGCTTCAGTCCTACCTTGCACACTGAATTAAATCTGAATTAAGTCTACAACCTCTGCTGGAGAAATTCCTGGTCTGAAGGTGAAAGCAAACAGTGGAACAGGAGGGTGACACACCCAGGTCTGGTGCTGCTCTCAGCAGGAACAGTAGCAGGGTCCTAAATTTGGTGGCTTAGTCTGACCTATTCTAATAGCATTTTCTTTGCCCAAATAACTGATCCTTAATGAAGCTATTTATATAAGGAAATTAAATTAAAAAGTAATGTTAGTCACCTGGGTGTTGCCACATGGCTGTAATGCGTGTCTGGGAGACCTGAGACTCATAAATTGTATACAACACACTGAATGGAGGTCTTTAGCCTGTAGAATTAAGTGGCAACTAGTTTCATATTAAAGATATTACACATACACAGAGGCACAAACAAAATGTCATATTCTCCATTTCCTGGGTATAAATCTCTGCTCACAGAAAAGTCAAAGAGCATGGGGTAGGAGCAAGGGGGTTATAATATCAAAGAAAAAGTTTTCAGATTAAAAAGCGACCTACAACTGTGCACCCACAGCTTTTGGGGCTGGAGGTAAGACACACCAATCCAGAGGCTGCTGTGGCCAGTTACAGCTTGAGTCTTCAGACACATGAGATGAAGCAGAGTGCACAGAATCTCTGAAAAATGTTTCATCGATTGCCCCATTCTAAACAGGGCATCACATAAGATTAACAGAGAAGGCAGAGTTCAAGGGTAGGTTATGCCCTTTTTCAAATACCTGTGGCAAAGATGCAGGATGAGAGAAGGCCAGGAGCTACTGACTGCCAAGCCATGTTTGACACTGAACTGGCTGCTACAGCCAGAGCTCAAGGTGTGCACAGCTTTCCTGGCACCCTAAAATACAGAAGGGAAATCTCCTCATCAGGGCAGCTCAGGTAACTCAAAAACCTGTCTGTATCCTACAGACCTTCACTGTGCCTCTGCAAATGCATCTTGACTCAGGACTGGGACAGCTATGAAATACATAAACCCACACAGTCAGCTCCTGAGCACTCCTACAGTGCCAGGCTGGAGAGCTTCTGAATCTCTGAATCACAGGCTCATGACCCCAGCGTGGCTCTGCATAAACACAACCTGGACACACAGCATTAGCTGTCCAGACCTCACCTGTGTTCAGCAAAGAGCAACTGTGCCCTCAAGCCTGAGCTACAGCAAGGCTTCCAGGCACCTCTGTGACCAGCAAAGCTCAAGCCCAGGGCTTTCCCTCCTTCAGGACATTGAGGGACCTGCTCTTCATCCTGCAAACAGCCACAGTTATTTATTGTTAATCCCAGGGGATACATCCTCACTCATCAGCCAGTCCTGAGCTTACACAGGATCCCAGTTCAGCCCCAGCAAACACAGCAGTGGTGAGCTCTAAATGCCCCAGGAAAAGTGGTTCTAGTGTGAAAGGTTTTGTAAGACACAGGACTGCATCAACCCATTCGCCCTCCCAGCACTCTGCTGGCACGTGGAGCTAATGCTTAATTATCCTGAGTGATTTATTAACATATAAAGTCAGATTAAATGGGTATTTGGAGCTGAGTGGCTGAGAGGCTCTGAAAGGGAAAAGTGATTCACGCTATTTATCCAGCTGAGACAGAAGCCACGTGGCGTGAACCCTCAATACTGATTTCTCCAGATAAAAATAAATATATTTCTAGGAAAAGAACCTCATTAGCATCCAACAGATGTGTAAATTAGGAAGAATTCCTGATTTAGACAGGCACACTGTTCACACCTCTAAACAGAGCAGAGAACATTACTTAGGACCCTGTATTTTCTCTAAGGCACTTGTGCTTTTACTCACCCATTACACAGGGTCTGTTGGGGCTCCAGATCTGCTCAGGCAAAACTGGAGCTCCACTGGCTGCCAGGGCACATCACCATCACTGTGTGACCACATCCATTCCCAAAAGGTGGCTCTTAGCAATGTGTAATTTCTCCTTCACTGAACAAACAACCTTATAGTAAGAACCTGGATTAAAGTCTTCCCTCTTCTGAAGGAAACTTTGGAAACAAAAGATGGAGACAGCAACAGGAAGCAATATTTATGAGTACGTGTCTGCCACAATCTTGTTTTCTGTGATGCTTGTTGGTGTGGGCAAAACCTGAATCATCAGGTGTGTTAAATGGAGAGTTTCTTAACTTCTACCTGTGACATGATCAGATTGCAGTCCTGGCAGGGTACACTTTTGATATACAGTCACTAGGACCTGGGAAGTTGTACAAACTTCAAATAACTTATTCAGAAAAATAACTTCAAACTTTTTTTTCAGCCTAACTATATGTAGGGATGCTTGTCAAGTAAAGGGAGAAGAGAAGCAAACTCTCAAGCTGACCTTAGTGGAAGATATGCAAAGATGTGCAGGACAGAGATCAAAGAATGTAATGTCACAGTTTCATAAAACTGGTGTTTCTTAGGCCAGGTGTTCCCTATTCCCTATCTGCTTCTACCCTCCTCCACTTAATTCCTCAGCATCCTTTTGCACAAGGATGGAGAGATCAGGCAAAAGACCTGCATCAGCTAATCAAGATGCTACAAAGGAATTAAGACATAAGCAAAATTTTCACTGGGGTAAAACTACACCTTTTTTTCAAGCCTAAAATGAAGTACTTCAGTGTTGAAAGTTTTCCTTTTTAAAATTTGTTTAATTTAAAATTCCACCTAAACTGGAAACTGGAAGGATTTTGTCTTGAAATGGCTGAGATGAAAATTTTGAGGTTTACCCTTTCTTTTCTTCTCCTATATTATTCTCTCCATAGATAAAAGGAGACAAACAGGTGAGCTTTTATAGCTAAATTGTCTCACTTGTCTAAAACTGGTGGGTTTGTACCCACCAACCCCAAGATGCTCACAAAGGGATGTCAATCAGAGAACAGGAGCAGGTACCCTCACCTCCCATCCACCCCAGCCACTTGTGTAGCACAAAAAAGACAATCTGGCTCCTGTATTAACAGCACCCAGCAAAGCTACAGAGCAAACAGCATCTTCAACCCCGATTTAAGACTCAGCAGCTTTTACAGCTTATTTTTATCTCTGACAGGAGATGGAGTCCAGCAGAAGAGCAGGGCATGTACTCTCACTTCTGGCTCTGCACAAAGCTTTCCCAGCCACTTCATCAACACAGCCTCAGATTGGCTTAAAGCAGGAGTAAATTTCTATTCCTCCCTGTTGGCCAGTGAATGAGCAGAGGTAGCCAAGATCCCCCTTTCCTGCAGCCCAGCAGTTCCCACTTGCCCGTGTCCTGCCTGCAATCAGCCTGGTGTGAAAGGCTGGCGGTGTCAAAGCGGTTGGGAGTGCAGGTTGCTGGTTCCTGGCATGGCCCAAAATCCAAGGCACAATCAAACCCACAGAGAGCCACTAGCAAATCACTCGAGCTACTTTTTTATGAGACACTTTAGCCAGCCCTCTTTTCATATCCTTTATGAGGCTGCCTCAGCCGTACTTGTAGTAAAAACTCCTGAGTTATGGAAATCATAAGAAAGAAATTATGTATGGAAAAATCATTACATTATAAATTGGTTCCACTGTTCAGAACATGTAGGAAATGGGGCATATAAAACTCAGATGGTGTTGCAGGCTTTGATACAAGGTTCATTATTACACCACTACACAAGTGAAATATGTGCTAACACACTGCCAGCTAATTTGCTTTTACTCACAATGCAGACCCATCACTGGGCAGCTTCACAAATTTCATCGACCTGGGTGATTTCTCTGATGGGATGTGGCAGCCCCCACTGAAACACCACGGGAAAGAGCAGATCTTGTATCTTCAGGGCTGGGAATGTGTTCCTCCACCTCATTCAAAAATAACAGCCATCCCCCTGTTTTCTCCTAATCTTTTTCAGATTTCATCTGTGTACTAGACTATTGAAATGCTGTTATCCAGTTATGCAGGTGCTGTGTCTCTGGTTTTTAATGACCTAATCGAGGTAGGAGGCAGGAAAACTGGACAGGAACGGCTTTGACAAAATGTTCTTTGTTAGAAAATACCAATTGGTTAAAATTGGAAAAATTCCATAAAAATGCATCAGTTTTCATTTAACTTTCATCACAAAATATTCTGAAGCCAACCAGGGAATCTCAACAGTCACTGGCTGATGCCTGTCCCTCAGAAAAAGGGAAAACTAAGAACATGTTCCTAACTGTGCTGGATACAACATGCTTCCCTGGGGAAAAAAAAAAAAAAAAAAAGAAAGGAAAACCATGGGATTGCATTTAGCCATGGTAGTTAATTGAATAAGAAGGGGAACAACCTGAGAAGTCAAGAAATCCACAGAGCTTGTACCAGGTATCCACTGGATTTCTAGTTTTCTTTAGAAAAGCTCTTGTTTTAATAAAACAGTTTAAAAATAAAATCATAGTCATTATGAAAATATTTCTTTACTGGAAAAATTCAGAGAAATATTTTTTTAAAGATTCAAATGGTCTGTTTCCATGCATTCACCAAGAAGTTTGGTTTCTTCCTGCAAAATTACTTTATTTAAAATAGACTCTACTTTCTATTACAGTATAAGGGGTTGAAATCTGAATGAAGTGCTTTGAATATATTGAAAATGTTTCAAATGACCCAAAAACAATTCTACCTTTTTTTTTTTTGTTCCAACATGGAACAAAATTTTTTTGCTCGCTTCCCAAAACCTCAACAAATTGGAAAATCCATTTGCCATGTAGCTCTACTCAGAGCAAGAATGTCAAGAGGTCCAATTTTTAATGCCTAGGTGGTGTCTGAATTGAAGAAGTGTGGTCAAAATGTAAAGCATTATGAACCTCTTCAAATTTCCAGCTGTTTTTGTGGAAGGAGGGAGCCTGATGTGGGCTGGGGCCAAGATCTCAGTGCTGCCATCGTCAGGGAGAGTGCCTGTTAATAAAACCTTGGATCACCATCCAAGCCTCTCTCTGCCCCCCAAAGCTAACCCCTAATTTTGAAGATACTGAATTTGACTCTCAGGTTACAGCCCGTGGGGGTTGCTTTTTTCTCCCTGAGGCATGCTGACAGACTGGAGGGGTTTACATCTTGCCCCGTGTATCTTCTTTCACATCTTTCAGCATTGTTTTAAATGAAACCACGTATGGAGTGAGAGGGAGCAGGGGACGCAGCAAGGGCAGCTGAGGAAACGCGTCCAGGCTCAGGAGACACTTGGGGTGTATGATGGACCTGTTTGTGAAATGTTTTTTTCACTGTGGTCCCACAGCCAAGGACTTACAAAACCATTACTTACAGTCTGCAAATTGGTGTGGAAAGTCTTTAAGACCACAGGCTCATAACGGACTAATGGCCTTCCACATCCGATTAAAATTACAAAAAGGCCACTTGAGATGGGTGGAATGAGAGTTTTGGGGGTTTTGCTCACCGCAGGGACTTGAGGCCCGACTCCCATTTCAAGAAGCCCATATTCCTGGCTCCTACAGAGGTAAAAATAAAGGATCTTTCATTGCTAACAAAACATCAGGGATTGACTAAAGGAAAGGTGCTTCTGGCTACCTCTGCTCATCCACCTAGAGTCTTGTCACAGCTGGAGGCTCCAGGCAGCTCACTCAGCTGTGAGTGAGTAGTGCCTGCCTTCCATGTGGGATGGAGAGCTGGTGCTTGGTATTCACAGAGGAAAACCAGCCAGGCACAACAGCTCCCTTGCCATCAGTGCTCAGCACAGTCCCACTGGTAACCACTCCTCTCCCAAACCCATCCTGGTAGCTGTCTGCTGCTGCCAGCAGTACCTGAGGTATACTTCATGGGGCACATTTCACCAGATGGGCAATTCTCTGGGGAGACATGATCAATTCACTGCAACTCAGATAATGGTGAAGGCCTTGCAATAGATGCAAAATGACAGCTCTGGAGCTGCTCAAGTCCAGCAATTCTTGCACTGAGCACATACCCTGAATTCATGCAATTCCTCTTTATTTTTAACTTAGATTATACAGCACCATTTAAGTTAATATTTTTTAATAAGGAAATTGCATATTTAATGGAAATTAATCTCCCAGTCCTTCTCAATAAACCTTTTGAAGGTCTGCATTACTATGACAGGGGTAGGTCTTTTTAGAAGGACCGTACATTAATTTTCTCTGCAGCACTGAATAATTTACAGTATCGTAGCCGAAGGTAAAGATTTCCCCTAAGTATAATTTGGCATTAACTGGGCTTTCATTGGAGACAGGGCACCAGACTAGAACACAACTTCACCCTAAGGATGCCAGAGAATTGCCAAGCTGAATAACAGCCTAATGCAAATTCACAGCCAGGTAAAGACTGGAGAAAAGCTCACCTCGGACACAGTGCTCTGTCACCACTGGCCAGCATCCCTCTTCAGGTGTGCCCAGGGAGATGTGTGGAAGCAAGGAAGAGCCACATTCTCACCCAGGCTGGCATTATCACCAGAAGCATCCTTCTTGGGAGAAGAAGGCACAGGGAGGAGCTGGCCCACAGCACAGCAAATGCAGCTGATGGATAGGGAGCCCAGATGATCCATGATCCATAGATTTATGAGGTTCTTCACGACAGCTCTGGGTCCCTTTCCTACTTTTCCCATATTACTACCATGGGTGATGTTTTGTAGCAAGACTGGGAGGGCTTAAACATAAGCACTGCAAGGCTGTGTACTGGGTTGTGGCAAGAACAAAATGCTATGTAGGGTATGAAAGAAATGCAAGGCAGAAGATGTCTGATTTACAGACTGCTCTGAAAATGTGTGTCCTGTGCACGATTGCATACATTTCTTCACCAGAATGGCTCTGTCTCAAGCTCCTCAGTGCTTTCAGGAAAAGCCATCTGACAACACTGCACCAGTGATGGGAATAACTATTTTATTACCCTGACAGTTTTTTTTTTAAAAACAAAGTTGAATTCAATATAGATGTACACAAGCCATGTATAGAATGTGTTTTTTTTCCTCTATGTCTTCTCCTCTTCCCCTGGCTACATCTGTATCTAAGTACCTGGAGTTTCTTATTTGAATTATAAGGAAATGTATTTTTTTTACAAGTTAAATAATAACTTGCTAAAGAATAGCACCAAAAAAGTTTGACTAAGGGACAAAATTCCAAGGAATTTCCTTATTTAATGAACCACTGAACATCACTGTGAAGAGAGGAGGTTGAAGCTGGCTCTTGCCACCTTATCACCTATTCCCAAGTACCCTGTTAGCAGATCTGCACGCAGTGGTGACTACCACTAGAATTGCCAGAACAGCAAATTGTGTGGGAAATGTCAACATCTCAGGGGCTGCATTCCCAGGAACCAAAATCTCTCAAGAACAGCAGTTCTGGAAGGTTTTTTTGCTGGAAATGTGTATAGAATTATGGGCTGTTAAAACACACAATAAAATATTACTAGTAGAGATGTATAGAAAAAAATCTGGACAAAAAACTATAGAAAATTATTTTAAAAGTAATAATTTTTTAAACCTGATATTTTTCAATGATCTTTTCTTCTTCAGAACCAACCATAATAATTGCACTGCAATGAAAATTTCCCAACTAGCTTATTTCCTTCAGACAAATCTTGTCAAAATGAGCATGGCAGGGAGGAAAAAATCTTGGGTTTATAACAAGAAATTAAACCAGATAAACATTAAATAATACTTAACATTTGGCTCCATTCAAGGGAGACACGCTGCTGTTTATTATGGACACGCACGGACCTGCAGAGCTGTTCCCTCCATGCACTCAGCCCTTTTCCAACCACAGAGAGCATCTTAAACCAGCCAATATCCTCCTCCTTTCATTTTAGGTATGTATAACTTAATACCTGATTACATCGGCGTTTAAACTAATGACTTGTGGACCCGCAAGACCTTGGATGGTGGCTGGCAAACATCCAGGCAGAAAACATGGGAACAGAGGGCTCCTAAACCTGTGAGGGTAGGTGCCTGTGTGGTGGAAACACTCCCAGCTCTCCTGCCCCCATCTGCTCAAGATCTCATCACAAAGACTGTCGTTATAATAACTTTATTATGGACCTTCTGGGGAAAGCCAGCTCCCAGCAAGGGGTTTGCTGCAGCAGACAGGAAACTCGTTTGCTCCCCGCTAGAGTAAAGCCCTTTATAATTAATGCTGGGTAAATAAAGCGCTCATCTGTAAACACTTTTAATTAGAAATTGGTTAAAGCTAAACCCCCGTGACCACACTGGCCAGGGGGATTAAATGCACGTCAAGCTTTGCCCGATCAGCAAATAAGAGGCCCTTTAGTATCCTCAATTCCTGTGCTGTGGGACCTCTTTCAGCTCCGATCACACATCCCTGAGCTGCTCCAGCCTGCTCTCCAGGCTCAATAGAGGATCAATATTTGTCTGTACTTTGTGAGAAAAGGCCTCCTTGACACAGACAGCATCTGTGTTTGAACAGTCACTTGCTAACACATAGCAGACTTTAACCAAAGACATCTCGAGCCGCCGGGTCAAGCACAGCCAGGGTCACCCAGCAGTGCTGGTGGTTTCTGGGTTTGCTCAGGGCACTGCCAGCAGCACAGCCGTCAGAAAGGGCTGCTGTGAACGCTGTTCAGTGCTCCCAGGGAAAAACAGGCATTGCAGAAAAACAGTACATGCATAGAGAAAAATAAAGAAAACACCTGTATTTTCATTTTTAAATCCCTGTAGGTGACCGGTGCCTGATGTCTTTGCTCTTATGGTAATATTGAAGGTTTGCCATCAGTGGGGCTGGTAATATTATCAGATTTCAGTGAGAAGGGACTTTCTTTTCTGATTGCTGCCACCCCTCCTAGTTCCAGGTGTCACCTGTGCATAAGGAGAACAGCAAAAACATTCAGGAATGAGGGAAGGGCATCCAGCAGAGATGCTGGAAGACAAAGCATGCCAGCCTGGCAAAGTGTGCGCACTGCAATGGTTTGTCTCCATTATGGAAAAGTAACAAGCTGATTCTGATGGAAATGGTACCAATTTGTCCTCCCCATGACAGCCAGCACAGCACTGACCAGCAGATGTGTCCTCTCCTTTCCACTTGAAGGAATGCTGATCACTTCTGGTGCACCCTCTCCTCTCCATGCTCGGTCCTAGCCCAAAGTCATTTGTCATGGAGGAAAACTCCCAAAAAACTCATCTTAATTCACCTGTATTGCTGTTAATGTCTATCTGACAACTGAACCAATGACTGTAAGTCAACACCAACATCAAGGTTTATGAGATTCTCCTCTGCCTCTGCTGCCCAGAGCCAACAGGGGGACTTCAGGGGAGCTGAGGGGTCCTGAATGTCATAAAATGTGAGGTCCTCGCACAGCATTAGTGAATATGAACACACCTGCGTGGTATTTTCAGACATGGGGAAACTGAGGCACAGGAGATCAAGGCAATGTGCCCATGCCTGGTCAGTCAGAACCACTTCTGCTGAGCCCAACCAGCACTGCTCCAGATAATGTTCTCCCATGCATCCCATCTTCTTTGTTCAATCTTGTCAGCCTCTTCCTAAAGAAAAGGAAGAATCTTCTGGACCACAAGATGGGATTTTTCCAGCAGAAGTGCCTCCCTTCTCCCTGGAGGCCCACTGACTGAAGCCATCAAGCTGTGTGTTGAAATGCAGCTGGGCATGGGCAGGCTGATCATCAGGGCAGGGCTCATGAAGAACACCATGGCCAGAACATGCCACACTGTAGAGGCAACCTTGCCAACTGGGTAATTCCTGGCCCACAACTCTAAAATCCTGGGTTTCTTTCTAGTCCCCAGCTCTTTGTGGATTTTGTGCATGTTGACTTGACTTCTTTTTTGCTCTTCCACATTTTCTGTCTGTGTTGGAGTCCCTGGAGGGCACTGTGCTCACTTATTCCTTTCCAGCTGCAGCTGCTCCAGCCCATTGACCTCCTTGCAGATGCACAGCCATGCTGGACAGGGCTGGGTCTGGCCAGCCCTGCCACGCATTAAAGCTCTCCCAAAGCCATTGTTCTCCAAATACACGGAGCTAGCACACACTCACAGCTCACTTGGCCCACAAGAAACTCAGACACTCCTGGGAGTACATAGAGGGGCTGTAACTTCAAAGCTGTCCTGTTCTCACTAATAGGCTGGACTACAGACCTCTGAAAATGCCTTCCAAGCTGAATTGAGCTGGGATGGAGGGGGAATTTCCACCTTTGTCTTACAGATGGATCATCTCCAGCCAGCCTGGTTGCAGCCTGAGTGAGACTTCCAGCCCGAGCCTCTACTACAGCAGTAGCTGACAAGCAGATCTTCTCCCCTGACACATTTCAGGGAGATAAGTCTGTCCTGAAGTAACGTCTGCCTTGTCACCATCATCACCTGTGTTTTTCCTTTCTCCTACATCCAGCTGGAGGCAAGGTCCAGCTCTAGCACTGGGCGGACCTTTTGTATAATGATGCCTTAGAAAAGAAAGCCAAAACTTCTCTATAGATCCCCAGCTGGCTCCTGATCAGAAGGCACTTGGTGGCAGCACATCAAATACACCCACGTGCAGCATAGCTGTCTGGACAGACATCCCTCCCACCCAGGGACCCATCAGGAGTCAGGAAGTGGTGTTGGCTAAGGGCATCTTGTGGGATGGAAAGATTTTTGGAGACATGGAATATGCCAGTCTTCCATCAGATACTCTTTCACAGTTCCCAAGGAATTTTTGGAAGACAAGAAGCCTGGATACCAGTGCAAAGGAGCCTGAAATGTCAATCCCACCCTACTCCCCATCCACACTGAGGTAAGGTCTCCTTCAGTGAGTGTCTAAGCCTTGTCTATGAAACAACTGAATTTCCTGGAACATTAATTTCAGACATTTCCAAATTCAGCCTAACATCACCTGTCTTCCCCAAGTGGCCTGAATGTAAATGGGTACATATGATATGTGGCTGCTGGAGTGACCTTCATCTGGGAGGTGAAGCTCATCACCATGTGTAGGAAAAACAAACAATCCAAGAACAACACCCTCAGATTCTTATGGAGCTCCAGTAATGCAGGATTTGGGTCTTCATTCAGAAATAGCCTCAAGCAACCTCCTAAGTGGGGGTGGTAGCATGGATGTGTCCCTCTCCAGGGATGGCTTTAAGTCCTCCTCCCAGCCCCAAGTGAGATTTGAGGTTTTAACAGACAGCCTCCCATTGCTGCAGTGAAGGGAAGGATGAGTTGCTGGGATTCTTGTGGTTTCTGCACTCCTCTTTCCTAGCAGGAAACACTTTAATTTTTATTTCAAATGCATAAACTATCCTTCAAAGAAAGAAAGGCAACAGAGAAATTTTCACATGGCCAAGAGCCACACTCAAAACCCATTCAGTGTCTTAAATCATGACATAGTGTCCAGATGTGTTATTAGTACATCTATTATTAGTTCTTTTTAAACCCTGTCCAGTAAAATAACTGAGCTTTGGCCTCCTCTGGCCCATTGGTGAACAAAAGGGAATGGTGCCCATTTGGATTACCTACACCCAGAGAGAAAGCTTTGATTCCACACCCCAGGCCTGAAGCTCCCAGCTGCCATTCCGCTGCCCTGGGATACGGTGTCACCACTGCTCCCTGCTAGAGGGATCAGGGGCTTAATGGGATTTAGGGTGGAAAATCCAAGCTCAGACAGAGGTGTCTGCGACACAGGATTTTGAAGAGAAAGAGGAAGAGAGCAAGGTCTGTTCTTTCCCTCCTCTGCCATCCAGGACCTGCCTCATTTCTCTCAACCAGGTGTGGAAGGCGAGATGGCAGTGTTATAGGGTCTGTTATTAATGTCATTAAATAATTCATTGCATAATTATGTAGCACACACACACTTAAATGATAATAATAAAAACTTCAATGGCCATTACAAAAAAAAAAAAAAAATTAGTCTGCTGGCTGAAGAAAGCGGGAATCTGAATGCAGTGATGGATCCCAAATCTCTGCTGGTCCTGGATGCCATGGTCCTGCCCCAGAAAGAGGGACATGGGACAGGAGGTAATACTTCCTTCCCCAGAAAGAGGGAGGGAGGGAGGGAGGGAGGGAGGAAGGGAGGAAGGAAGGAAGGAAGGAAGGAAGGAAGGAAGGAAGGAAGGAAGGAAGGAAGGAAGGAAGGAAGGAAGGAAGGAAGGAAGGAAGGAAGGAAGGAAGGAAGGAAGGAAGGAAGGAAGGAAGGAAGGAAGGATCATTCATTCTCCATCCCTGGTTCATGAGCACAAGTGAAACCATTCCACATAAATGGGAGTGAAATTTGGAGGGGAGAAGCTGTTCCTTTTACTGCTCATTATTCTGATGTGTCTTATTCAAGGACATATATTGCACAGAGCACACCCCACATGTGCTGTCTTCAGCGTTGGTCCAAAGGAAAATGCTTTTGATCTGACCATATTTTTACAGCTCTGCAAATACCCAGGGGTGCTTGTATTAAAATTAATTAGCATGAAAGCCCCACAAATTCACAGGATTATTTCCAGGCGAACCTCCCTTATAAAACAGAGGTTCAGAATGTCAGGCATCCTTCCCAAAGACACAGAAGAGAGATCTGGGTGGTAGAAAGCTGAAGCTTTAAGACCTCTGTTGGCAACATTTCCAAAACTCAGTGATTGCCCTGCATTGCAAAATTCTGTTCCCATTTGTGTTATCCAAAGTAGCAACTCCATGTACATGACAGGCATGGAAGCCAGGCCGAATTCTTCACAGGAGTGATTTTAGGTTATGCCAGTTAAAGACAGGATGACTCATAGACTACAGAGGCAAACACTTTGGGAGAAAATGTCTCAAGTCTGCATTATTCATGAAATATGCAGCTAATCTGAATGGTCAGGGAGTTACTGTCTTGTGTATTTAACACTAAAAAAAATAAATTTAGGAGCAGGTACCTTCTCAAGAAAGCACATGTTAAACCATCTCTAGCATATGGGGCTGGATGATTACTGTGGCTCCCCTAGCAAATGAGTGTCCCTGTTTTCCTTTTCACCTTTCATGAGGCTAAGGAGAATGGGGTTATTTGGATTTACTCTGACAACCTCTGTCTTAATCCTGGCCCTGATTGTAGGGAATGGAAATAATAAACTTTTTTTTTTTTTTAGGACTTCAGATGTGTTCAGGATGAGGAAACATTTCACATACACACAAAGGTCTAGAGGTTATTTTCACTCCAGACTTCCTGCAGCAACACCAAAAGCTGTAACGGGCAGAGCAGAATTTGAGCAGCCTTGATCAGTGCTTCAAACCAAGTACAGAAAATCTGTGTCTGACTTCCCCTGAAAAATCTCTCATGGTGGAAGCACCACATCTTGTCCAATCCAATCTATTCCCACCCAAGTGCTAGAAAAGACCTCACCAAGGTCAAACCTGGCTCTCCTTGGCTGTGCTTAAGGCATAGTACTTCAAGTTCTATCCAGGGGACAATTTACCTCCTGTCTTGGTTTTGTTTGGGGTTTTTGTTTGTTTTGGGTTTTTGGAGAGACTTCCACATTTGAAAATAGATATACCTGGAATGAGGTTTATAAGGAGGATTTTTCCGGGCAAAACACTCCATGAAGTGACTGCTGACTTCTCACTGCTCTGTGCCTCTTTCTCTAGCTCAGGGCAAAAATTGGAGGCTTGAAGGAGCTCATCTGTACACCACACCTACATGTCTCCATCTTCCTTCATGGCATGCTGCTCCTGACCCGAAGCATTTTTTGGTTCTCCCAAATTCCCATCCTCTTTTGCACTTTGCTCCCTGGCCAGACCTGTGCTGCAGTATTGGAACAGTGTGATGAGCTGCCAAGACCAGTAACAAAGGACTCATAAACTTTCCCTCTCAGCCAGGAATAATACCCAAGGACAAGGAGTCCATCTGAATTTCAGACAGGAGGAGGGAAGGAGTGGGAAACCTATTCGCTTGTTTTGCTGTTTAAACAAAAACGTGTTCTCCAGGCTATATCCACACACTGCTTGGCAAGAACAGGAATATTAACTGGCTTTGTTGCAAATGCTGACAGCTCGACCCTGAAAGACATTCCTGAACATGTGAAGCATGCAAGACAGGGATCTGGAAATCTGCATGTGTGTCTTTGTGTCTGTAACTGAAGAGATGCCCTTTGGGAAATTTTGGGAAGACACAAGCACAGCTTTGAATTCCCTCCCATTTCTTCCTGAGAACAGCTGAAGGTGAAAGGGGTGGCTCAGCAGCATCCAGAGAGCAAAAGAGGTTCATGCCTCTCTTTGAGCCTTACGATATTTCCATCTTGCCTTCCCTGTTTGTGTTCACTTCCCTCCTTTGCCTGTCCCTCTCTCCAGGACGGAGCATTTTGGAGGCTCTGTTCCAGCTGGAACAATGTTCATCCGAGCTCCGCGGTTTCTCAACCAGGCAGAAGCCAGGTCCAAGAGGACTTAGGGCTTTCCTCTAAGCCATTACCCAAGTGTTAATATTACCACCCAGAAGCTCTTAGATCCGTGTTCTGCTGCTGGATGCTCGTTAGGCCTGAACCTTCTCTCTGTGGGGAAGCAATGGCTTCACACCAGCACACCAGCTGGCTGCCCCATTAACTTCAGCTTCCCCAGAGGAGAAGATGGAGGGCATCAGCATCTTGCTCAGGCAGTTTAATATATCAACATTTCATGGTGGTCATGAGAGCAGGGAATCTGCAGGATCATTACTATTCCACAGAGGGAGACATGGAAACAGAGAACCATATAAATATATACAAACAAATATGTACACACTCAAACCCCAAGTCTCAGGTGTCCTAGAATCTTGGCATTCCTTTAAAGAGATTTATTTCATCCATAAAATTCCCTGCAAGCTTGTATTCTTGTAAATCTGTACTACAGACTGTCAAATCCCTTCTATGTGATTAAGGGGAAGGAAATCTGCCAATGTCATCTAAGGGCAGCCATTAGAGGCAGGCAGAACCTCACCAGTCCACCTGGCCTTCTCCAAGAGGAAAAGTCTCTGGTGTGGCTGAGGATGTAATGATGCTCCTCCTGGCCATGGCACAACCTGTCAGGACACAAAGCTGGGAGAGGAAGAGGCATATTTCCTCTCTGCAGTAAACCAAGGAAATCACAATATGCAACCCTTGGAGGAAAGTCCCAATGAAACCAACTTCAGAAGGTTTCAACTAGAGATCTCAATTAACTGAGTAACAGAATGGAAAAACCATCAGGCTTTTTATTAGGTAAGGAAACAGAGGCAGAAATTTGCACAAAGCTTAGAATCATAAAATCACAGAATGGTTTGGGTTGGAAGGGACTTTAAAGATTATTCAGTACCAGCACCCCATAGCACGAAGAGGGACACCTTCCTCTAGACCAGGCTGCTCAAATCCCCATCCAGCCTGGCTTTGAACACTTCCAGGAACAATCTACAACTTCTCTTGGCAAATGACAAGCAATAGGAAATCCTCACTCGGGCTTCATGGTCCCGGGAATTTGTGTACTGGAACGCACATTGCACCATTCATCTGCTACCCATGCAAACCCCTCTGGGACGCTCTCATTAAAACCACTTTGTGTGTGTGTGTGTGTGTGTGTGTGTGTGTGTGTGTGTGTGTGTGTGTGCACGCGTGTGTGTGACAGAGATCTGGTCTTGGCTCCTCTGCCTATGACTGGGTAAGGCTGCTGGGTTCTTAAATCTGGCTGTACCACACATTTCCAGTGTGACTAACTCTTGCTACAACTGCCTGCACAGCCAAGAATGAAAATTATCAGTGCCAGTCACATAGGCTTAGTTTCCCAAGGCAGAAACACAGAGTGGTCAGCACAATATTCAGGAGTGGAAAAGCCTCCTGTTCTTGATCATAGCAGGAGTTGGTCCAGTCCAGATATCGCCCTGCTTCCAGCAGCTGCTGCTGCTTCCAGATGCTACAGGAGAAGGTGTCAAAGCATCCATCTGCTGTGAGTGGTGTGATTCCTTCCTGACCTCAGCTCTTGTGAACTTATGCCTGGAGCAGGGGAACTGATGGGCCATGTGATTTATTTTCCCCGGTGTAACTGCAGATGGTATTTGCCTTGCTAGAAAATAATTGACCACAATATGAGAGATGTGTTGAAAACCAAAGGTTAGCATGGCTAAAATATGTCAAATTCAATTACTTGGGACAGAAAGAACTATTACTACAGGAAGAAAAGGTGAGGTGCTTATGAAAGCTATGGATAGTGGTTTTCTGCTCTCTCTCCATTCTTTCCTTTTGGAATTCATTGCTTTCAGGTGGTGTAATTTCACTAGCAGCTGCTGGGAAAGCCGACCTGGGCTACTCAGAGACTCTTCAGGATGAAGTTGTCTAGTTTTTTTACTGTTGAGAGTGGCCTGACCTATCTGTTGCAGATGTAGCCTCCAACTCAGGAAGTCCTCACAATGCCTGTCTGCCCCAAACCAGCCAGAAACACATGGGAAAAGGTCACTGCACTTGCATGCTGAATATTCACCATCAACCCTGTCTGATGGCTGGGTGGGGTCTGAACCAGTTCTTATGGACTAACACCATGATGGGGGCACATTTCCATTTCTGAGAAGCAGCTACGGGTTAATGAGGGATGATGTGGTTTGCCCATGGGGAATGGTGGGTGCAGAATGGACCCACGGCTAGAAGAGATTGAGACAGAACAGTGAATGTGTGGGACACATCGCTTGTATTTCATGGCGGTATCACCTGCTTCTCTCCTAGAATGTCAGAAAGGTGCTCTGAGACAGGAACAGGACAGGAAAACCATCACACTACCTGGGACAGGCTGCCCCATCATTCATTACCTACTTCTCAGAGTGCTGAATGTTAAAAGAGAAAAATGGGAATGTTTCAGGAGCTCACCAAAGAAACAAAGGAATTCAAGAGGGGAACAAATATCAAAAGAAAAATACGGTCCAAGCAAACTTCAGATTCTATAATGCACTATCTAAGCCAAATTCAATCTGGGCTGGTTCACTAGCATTGAGGATTTGTATGGCCCAATAACAGTGCCTGTAATCAATCCATCTCACCATAAAATTCATCCCAAATGCTGCAAATTACCTGGTGTCATTCCCTTTGGGTTCCTTTGTCTGCCACTTCATCATTTCCCCTGCTCATAGAGGAGTAGGGTTCCCCTTCAAGCCCATTAGCTGTGTGGTGAGGGTGGCTGGCTGGGTCTGTGCTGCAGCATTTGTATATATATTGGCTGATGTGGAGGGGCTGCATTTCTGTTTCTTCAGCTACATGAACCATACCCAGAATCAAATGCTCCATCAAAATCTTAATTTCACTTCAAACCATTAGGAATTTCTTTTCTGGCCTTGTTAGTGGTGGCCTTGTTTCAACCCAAAAAAGCAGATTTTTTGATGGAAACAAAGACGGCACTTATGCAATTTCAGCATTGTGGGGAGCATTCCTCAGCAAATACCAGCACTCTCTTTTTCTTTCTTTCTTTCTCTATTTTGTTTTCATTTCAAACATGTCTTTCTCCTTCTTTCCCACTTCATACAGGAGAGGCTTATGAGGTCTGCAGAGATGTAGCATGCTGGAAGCCACTGCAGCCCTCCTGGTTACAAAACAACAATAACAATAAAAATAAAACATAGTAAAATAGACCCTGGAATGGATGTGGGTAACCAGCTGTTGAAACCTGAGGTTGTGTTTGACGGAGCCATGATAGCAGAGAGAGCTCCAGCTACTGAGCACACTAAACAGCTCCATATCCACCCTGCCTTTCCCCAGCATCCTGGTCCCACAGTCCCATTCACAAAACAGGAGCAGCAGATCATTAGCCCAAGGGCTGTTTGTTTTCACTGGGGTTTTATTTTGCTTGTAAAGCCCCAGCCCACAGCGTTAAGAGGATCTCTGCAGAGCTGTGGTTACTCCCCTCACAGCCATCTGGGGATGATGGAGCGATGCTTTCGCAGCCTGCACGCACATGCACACACAGATCATTAACACACTTCCATCCTGGCTGTGGATGATGTTCATACACCCTGGCTCTTGATGATGCTCATATCCCACTGGTTTGAAGCTGAAAGAAAAGTTCTCCCTGAAGGTCTGAAGGAATATGGACACGCCTTGTGCAAACCTCCAAAGGGCCACCCTACTGAGTCTATACCTGGAGGGATAAATCCTCTATAAGCAGCTATGTCCCCAGCACTTTGTCTTTTGCAGTGGAGTAACAGCTCCTTGACTCCAGTTAAACTGCATAATTAAAGAACAATTATGTGTGGCTGAAAGCACCTCTGTGTCAGTAGAGAAAAGGCCTTTGGATTTCCAGGCTGAAGTCTCGACTTAGGGAGGTGCTGAACATCCTCACCTCCTGCATCAGACTCTCTGCATCAGTGAGTGAACTCTAAGCACACAGAACAAGGTCCAAGGAAAGCTAACAAATAACATGTTTCTTTGTTGGATATGTATGGCCAGGATCTCACAGGTGTAGGATGGGTTGGGGCTTTATTAGAGTCACTGGTGTGTGTGAGGAGAAAAATGTGTTCCCAGCAGCAGCCATACTTCCCTGGCACCACTTGACTGCCCATTTCACTTGGGTTTCCTGAGCTTTTGCACCATTCCATGGCCTATGAACACATGCAATTATCCTGGAGAGACATCAGCACTCCAGACTTCCCTGGCTTTAACATTTATTCCCAAGGACAGCAAAGCACTGATCCTGACCCAGTGATGAGGTCCATCTTGAGATTCAGTGCAATTCCCACCAGCACACAGCACCCCCTCAGCACCTTTCAGTGCTCCAGACAAGTTCACCTTTACCAAGCCTGTTTCCACACAAGGGCCTGCAGATCCCATGGTGACCTGTTTCAGGACAGATCTCCAGCCATACCCACTCTTGCCCATGTCACTGTAACTGGGAAAAAGCCCCCAGCAACAGCCTCTCCCTCTCTACCCAAGATGGATTTCATTAAAGCACTTCTACTGGCCATGGGTCTTGTAAGTCCCCCTGAATTACAGAAAAGAGATGTTTCAGCAGACAGTAAGTGAAAGTGAACCATATTTGGAGATGAAAATGCATTCTTTGAGAGTGTAATAAAATACATATTGACTGGGGATTTCATTTATAAGGGGAACCATTGTGCCTTTGGCTGGAAGCCTTGTGAACACTCACTACGGCCTGCAGGGCATTGCTGACATGTCATAAACCTCAGCTCTCCTCAATAAACAGCACATGCACACATGCAGACATGTAAATAACTGCACACGGAGCTGCAGAGAGTGTGGGTCACACACTTCAACATGGCCTTGGAAGCCCTGGAACAATAGGCTGAGCCAGATGGTCGAGCAGTCCCACAGGAGAACCTCATGCACTAATGCAGAACTTCTGGCAGAATCAGCACAGTTCTAAGAGAAGGATAAATCTCTTACATTTAGGCATGATGCCTAGGCATTAACTTTCCTTTCTTAAGTCAATCGCCTAAGTAATATTTATTTTCTGAGGTAATCTTCTTGTTTCCTCTCACAAACGTAGGACATGGCCTGTTATTGTCATTATGTTCTCACAGACTGCCTTCTGAGTGTCGCCCTCCTTCATTCAGAGGCCCAGGACCTGGCAGTGGCCTGCACAGCTCTGTAATCACCTGTACAGTTTGCACTGCTTGACCTCACAGAGGCTGAAGTTGCCCCTTCCATAATATGGATTTGTCATCTTCTTGCTAACTCCTGTTGACACCTTATGAGAAGAAACTCAGGTCCCTTTCCAGCCAACTTCAGATGTCTCAGGAACATTTCCTTTTGCAATCATAATTTCAGCTTATTTGTGCCTTTCCCTTGGTCACTTGTACAAGGGGAAGATGTCAGTGTGCCCCAACCACCTCAGCTGCAGTAAGGGTGTACAATATGTAGACACTGTGGCTGGCTTCCACTTCACAATCTCTGGGCCTTCAGAGGTACATGGACTTTATTAAAGCCTCTTTTATGTCACATCCTGCCCAAATCTAATCAAAGAATTTTGTTGTCCTTTTATACAGTTTCTAGGAAATAAGGAAAAATTTTGTGTTTCCTTGTCTGCTGACTAGAAATTTGAGAAACTGTGAACATGGCGTATGTTGTATGGATCTACTTATATGATCTTTGTTTCAATTAACACCTAAAAGATAAATAAATTTAGAGTACCTGCTGAGGTGTTTCAATGGAAAAACTAAATTATTTAAAACATTTTTATACAAAGGTATAAATCATTATACATTTTTCTTTCTTAAAATGACACAACTTAAGGACATGTTGAGTTTTAAATAAACACAATTTTGGTTAAATTAATCGACAATATAAAAACATTTTCTTTTGGAGTTCACCCCTAAATTACTTAATTTTCAGTGCTGGTAACAATGCCACAAAAAAATTACTTGCTTTAATTCCAGCTAATTGAACCCCTGAGAAGGAGTACTAAAAGGATAAAATTCTAGTTCTACGTTTGATTGCAACTTTCTCCAGAACTTCAGAGATTCTACGGAAAAAAAAAACAACACTATTATGCATTTTAAATATAAAGATTTCCCAAGACAGAGAAATAATCAAGCATTATATCTCTCATCAACCTTGTTTCCACAGCTAACCAGACTCAGAGATGCTTAGAGAATCTCAACATCTTTTTAAGAGTCATAAAGCTAAAGTAAATTAAAATATCACTTTTTTTTTTAACCTCTCATGCATATCTGCAGCCAGGTTCTGGCCTTCAAGGCTTTTATGGCCAACATTATCCACATGGGATGCTGGTGGATCACAGACCAGTGACAGACACAGTACAGTGAAGGTGTTGCACACATATTGAAATTACTAAACCTTTTCCCCAAAGCATTTCATGAAGCATATACTATGACATAATGGGTGAGCTAATAATAAAACCTGTAGCAAGTTCTGGACAGTGTTTTAGGCAACAAGATGCGTTTTCTTGTGATGGCCCCATGGAGGAGAGCCCTGAGATGTGATAGCACTGCAGCCTCACCCAACTCACGTTGTAAGGACCCCAGTGTTATTTTAGTCAGGTTTAGTGATCCCTTGTGCAGATCTTGGGTCAGGCTGAACTCCATAAACTTCCCTTCTGGTGCAGCTCAGTGCTATACCACACTAAACTCAGGAAAAGTATTGCCTTATTCCTTGATACATAGCTACTGGGAGGTATTTCGGCACTGGTAAGTTTTGGAAACACATGTGCCCTAACAGACTCTCTGTGGCCCTGTTTGGCAGCCACAAAGCTGCTGAATTTCACATCACGGTATTTGCAAACACGGAAAAAGGGTATCCTGCCAACCTTCCCAGTGTTCCCTGTAAAATACGTCTGATTTTCACTCACAGCATTGCAGACTGCTGACAATAATCAACACCCCTGCCACAGTGCAAGGGAGCACTTGTGGGAATGTGCATCAGGCTCCCAGGCTTTGCTAAACCCAACCAAGGGGCTGTTCTGTCCTTCCAGACATGCTATTGTCATAACTTCCCTCCCAGAAGCAAACTGCGCCTGGACTTATTCCAGCCCTGCTGAACAGCACAAGGGCCTTAGCTCATTCTTTGCTGCTTAAAACATCTAAACCCATTGCAATTCCTTAACCAAAGTTAATTGTAGGTTTCCAGTTTTTAAAACCTTGGAACCTCCCAGAGCTATACTCACATACATAATAAACTGAACACATCTACGCAGTGAGAAACTGGAGGGGAAAAAAGCTCACAAGGCAGTTGAGCTCTGGGATTTTCACTGCTCAGACTGCTTTCCCAGTATTGGACATATACCAGTAACTCCCGATGACTCCTGGAAGTGATTCCTAGCATTTGAGAAGAATAGATACACTGCTGACACACCTCACTTGCTCCTGGTGCCACTTGTCTCCTCGTCCTTGGCACATTTCAGTCACTGATGGCACCTACTCTGGACCAAGTTTCCAGCCAGGGTCCTCAGGGCTAGCAGAAATAAAGCTGAGGAGTTATGCTAACCAGCAGAGCATCTGACCCTTCTTTGCATTTTATTTCAATTGCATTTTGGGAGTACAAAGTGATTGAAAAGACAATCAAGGATTACAGGGTGACCTTTGGAAG
The DNA here is from genome assembly GCF_963662255.1 of Cinclus cinclus. NCBI lineage: Eukaryota > Metazoa > Chordata > Aves > Passeriformes > Cinclidae > Cinclus > Cinclus cinclus. The sequence continues at coordinate 23,120,993 of NC_085053.1, forward strand.
GGGCTGGTACATATACCATGCCAAATACCACGTAGTCACCTAAATGACATTTTTCCACAGACAAATTTAACAGGCTCTCTGTCCTCTGTCCCTGAAAGCAAATGCAACTCATAATGCCCATGCACACTTCAGGCCTTGTTTAGGGCCTTGACATCTGCTTGCTCAAAAATAGTTTTGGCACAGACTTACTCAACAGCAAATCTACTTACACTAGGAAAACATGTTGTTTGTTGTTATGGTGCATTACAAGTATAATTCAGAAATATTCACAGGGAAAAAAGAAAATTATTCAGGTCTGGTTTTCTGGCATCAGTCTCTCTTTCCTCCCTTTTTTTTTTTTTAACCACAACATTTTTCTAAGCAGGTTTTATCTTGATGGGAAGCCATATATACACATACAGAGCCTGCAGACTGCAGACATGCAAAAGTAGTTACTAACTGCAGCATCTTTTTAAGTTTTTTTTTCCTGTAACCCCTGCACAAAAAGCATACATCAGCAAGCAAGGAAAGTTAACATCAAGGAGTAAAACAAGAAAGGCCAGACAAAATCTGCAGTAATTTTCTTTTGACATTTATGCTTTAATAGATTCCAGAACCTCATAATTTCTAGGAAGTCTGAAATGGCCATTTGACAGATTTTCACCCTGATGAAAAAGTCATATACTTCAGAGTAAAAATACAAAATAAAAACAACGTTCCCCACACACAACAGAGTGTCCCTGAAGCTTGCACAATAAAGACTGAATACCCCAAATGCAAATACAATTCTCTACCACTTACAGACCTCCCCAGGCTGTTATGTGAAGAAGAAAATTTGGGCAATAGGCTGGATGCTCTGCTCTTAACAGCATGAATTCCCTGACTCCCTGCGGGTCTGTAGTGCCATGCACCACACCCATATCCATATAGGTGCAAAGGCATCACTCTGGACATCCATCCATTTCTGTTTCATTGAATTGGTGACTTAAATGACTTCTTAATAAGCACAGACCTCCCTGTTTTGGCCTTCTCCTCCCCCTCTTACACCCCACTCTCCTTGGCAGGGTGGCTCAGCAGTGAGAGTGGCACAGAGAAATGCAAACACACTGCTAAGTTCTGAGTACTGCAGCTCTGGCCAGAACTTGTGCTCTCTGAAATCCCACTGGAAGAGGGCTGGGGCAGAGAGCCTGTCCCTGCCAAACTACTTGCAATGATTCCTTTGGATCTCAGGGAGGCATTCTGCATTAATCCTGACTGTGCCACATCTGCATGCTGGATTAAGAGAGGCTTTCATTTTCCAGAGCTGTCAATCTGGTCTTTTTCCATGCTCAATAAATTCACTTTTTCTATAAAAAAAAAAAAAACAAAGGAAGAAGATGAACTACAAGGCAATTTAATCTTGAAATTTCTGGCCACTTTTCCTTTCCTAGTGAGGGATCAAGACATACTGCTACAGCTTCATTCAGAAAAGTCATATGGAAATCTCATTTTGATATTAAAATGATGTTTCCAAATGTATGTTTTACTCATTGAAAAATCCACCCTTATTTATCGCTCCTATTGGACAGAAAAGGAACAATAAATTATTCCAGCTCAGAAAGTAAATAGCCAGTGACAAAGGAAAAAAAAAAAACAAAAAAGAAGTTTGCCACTTGCTTTTCACTTATCTGCCTAAATATTTCAAAATATCTTCTTCGTATTATGTAAAATATGTCTGGCTCAGCTTTGGGTGGAGGCTTACTGTGGATATATGTCCATGGCAGTAGTAATTAGAGATGGCAGCCAGACCTGCAGAGCCTCAAATCTTCCTTCTTTTCTTGTTATTTCACTGATCTTCTTGTCACAAGACTTGATAACAGAGTGGTATTAGGTAACCTGTTCTGGTTTTTAAGTGTTGGTTAAAGCTGGAGTTGCCTTTCTTTTGGATGAAGCTGGTAACCAAGGATTCACATGAAAATCCAGAAGTACTTCAAGACTTCACTACAAGTAAAGCTGGCACAAGCAATGCAACTGAGGGATAAAAAAGCTTTTTCAGGCTATTGGCCAGAAAATGCACTTGCAGAAGGTGATGCAATCACCACAAAAAGCAAACCCATGTCTTTTGTTTTGCAAATATTTCTTCACCAAGATACTCTTCAGGTCAGTGCACCGGCTGACAAACCCTGCCAGGGTGTATGCTGTGATTTGGCAGTGCAGATGAAAAAAGAAACCAGCAGAAGGGAAATCAGGACAAGGGATTTGGAACGGAGACTGGTAAGTTCCAGCGACTCAAATTTAATGACATAATTTTAAGGAAATTCCACACTGGACATCATAAGATCACAGAAATGCTGGTTGGAAGCAATCTCTGAAAGACTCCAGTCCAATCTTCCACTCATAGCAGGACTATTGCTGACAGCAGGTCAGGTCAGCCACGGCTTTGTCTAGCCAAGCCTTGAAAGCCTCCGAGGACAGAGACACCACAACAGCCTGGGTAACCAGAAGTGCTTCCAGTGCTGCTCCACCTTCCTAGTGAAAAGTTTTTCCTCATGTCAAGTTCAAACCTCCCAAGCTGCAATTTGTTATTGCTCACGGGTCACTGCTTTACTCTGTGGCTTTCCTCAGATTCATGCTGACATCTTTGTGAAGACCTTCAAACAGCTTTAGGAGGCTACTCCAACACCCCTGCACCTCCTCCTCCTCCCAGTCTGGGACAGCCTGCACCCCTCATCCCTCTCCAAAAATCGTGCTCAATGCTGAAGTGCTCTGTCTGCAAATGCAGAGGGCTCTGAGCAGCACTGCAGTGTGACAGCCCTTGGGTACAGCCTGGTGTGGCCACGCTGATCTCTGCAGCCCCCCAGCTCATGTCATGTTCCAGCTGCCCTCCTACAGCAATGGGCTCTGCTGCCTAATGATGACATTCTACATGAAAAGGCAAACTCTCCATTATTTTTCATTCCAGTCTTGCTTTCCCTGAATATTCCTAGGGTTTAGAGTAAAGAGGCTGAGCAGACCTTCAGCAGCCCCCACCCAGCATACATATTTCACTGTATTTCATCATGGCTTTCCTTGCTCATTTAAGATACCTATCAGTAAACCAAACATTTTTTTAAAAAACCAAGGCCTGCTTTTTGGTTTTGTTTTTTGTTTTGGTTTTAATTCACTGCATCCTTTTGATATTGAGCAGGAACAGCAGATTACTCATGGCCACAGAGGGAATGTGCCACCCCCAAAAACAAGGATGACTTAGTGGCTCTGCACTGACTCAGAGAGAGAAAACCCTCCTGGGGAGCTTCACCATTCCATCTCTGGCACCCTGTGTTCTCCCTGGCAGTTCCCAGTGCAAGGGCTGATCCTGCCCCAGACTGATCAGCCAGTGAGATAAAGTGAGCACACACCCCAGAAGGGATGGCTCTAGGCCAGGGAGAAGTCACACAAGCTGGCAAAACCAGCTCAAGGGATTTCAAGAAGAGTGGCACAATGTGTTGCTCCTTACAAAAAGCACAAATAATTTCTACTGCAAAAACAAGTCTAAGTTGCTCCTCAAAGTTGTGTTAATTATTTCAAGTAATTATTTTAGTTTGGGTTGAAATCTGTATTATTGACTTGTCCGGCAGGTAGGAGAAGACAACAGCAACAATGAAAATGGAGTTCTGGTCTGGGCTCTCTCACTCACTAACAGAGCAAATTTCTGCAGTCCCTAACTTTGGTTTCTCCTAACACTAACTCTTTATTTATTGGTGTTCAAATCCCTTAGAGGACATTGCTTACTGTGTCCTCTGCAGTGAGTCCTGATCTCATTTCAAATTTGATACTGCTGCTAATCAAAGTAATTCTTGGGATAGCAGTACTTCCAGACTATTTGTAAATGCTAAAGATTTGTCTGTGTCCTGTCCTCCTCCTTATGTGTGTGGGGCTAGTTGCTTTTTGGTTGAATAGAGGACATACTGCATTAATAATTTTTTTGTATTATACCTGAAATTATTTAAAGTTCTGGTTTTGAATCCCTGTTACAATCTCAGTGCCCTTCAAGTGCCAAGTATTTAATCTGAGTCCTTCATGAACCATAAATTAGCTGCATAGGCATCAAGAGAGGTAGGAATGATTTGATCTGAATTTAGCTGATAGTTGGCTGTCTCATCTCTGCAGTTCAGCTCCTTCCATCCTACTGGGCCAAAGGAGATGGGAGCTGCTTTCCAAAGGTGTCCCTGTTAGCCTGTGATAAAAAAGTGATCCTAGATGATGAGATACCAACCCTGAGATTGTTAACATAGGATGAATATCACCACATCGGTCTGATTCAAAGCCTAGAGAAATACATTTGGAAATTCCTGCTGAATGCCAGGAATCAGGTTCCACCCTGTAGTAGGATTATTAACTAGCACATGAAACTGTCTCTGGGTCTGCTCCAAAGCCCACTGGAGTCAACACTGTCTCACTAACCCATGTTAACAGCCACTGGATTATGGCATTTTTGGCAGATCAACAGCATATTAGTGCAGTATCTTTTACATTAGACAAGTCTGGGTTTGTTTGTTCCAAGCTCAAGATACAGAAAACAAAATTACTTCAGAAAATGAACTCAAAAGCCCAGAGCCTGAGCAGGGTTTGGTTCTAATATTTTTGGTTTTGTTTTTGTGGGGTTTGTTTGTTTTGGGGTTTTTTTTTGTTTTGTTGCTGTTGTTGTTGGTTTTTGGTTTCTTGTTTTTTGTTCATTTGTTTTGTTTTCTTCTCTTTTACCAAATAGTCACTACCAGCACTGTGAAACGGAATTTATTTGGAGGACAATTGCTCAAAATCAAATTAATTATTCCTTCTCTCTTTACTTATGAATGTAAAAACTTACATGTAACTCCAAGAAGTTTGGATTTCAGTAGTGATGGAGAGCCACTGGAAAGTGACAATTCTTTTCTGGTATATTGCTACATATGATATGTGATAGATTCCTTTGCCGTCATATTTTAATATAATAAAGTTTTTCTTGGGAAGGCATATTTTCATTAACAGATAATAAAGCATAAACCTCTATCTTTAATGTGGTATAGAATTGTTTGACTTAAACAATAGACTCTTTCCCTGGTTCTACATTCATGAAATATTTATTGGGAAAATGACAGTAAGTTACAGAGGCCATAGCTGAGCTGGAGATGAGCTGATAGCTTTTCCTGCTGGCTAAAACTGAGCAGATAATGTCACTTTTGTCATACTGCTTTCCCAGTCCCCCTGTTTATCTTACACACAATCCCACATTCAGAAAAGAATGGTCTTTCACCACTAGAGCAACTGTGGCTGTCAGCTGAGTTGCCATGCAGACTGCTGCATGCCTTCAGCACATTGAGAGGTGTTGGTTCACAACCATTTCTGTCACTCAGACCTCCCTGGAGGTAACAGGGGTCCCACAGTTCAGAGTAGTGGTGGCTCAGGGGTCCTTTTCAGATCCAGTGGTCTGCTGGGTTTCTCCAGCAGAGCTCTGTATGCCTGAAGGACAAGCCCTAGGAGAAACAGTTGAGGGAACTGTTTATCCTGGAGAAAAGAAGGCTCGGGGGACCTTATAGTTTTCTACAATTATCCAAAAGGAGGTTGTAATGAGGTGTGGGTTCGTCTCTTCACCCAGGTATAACAAGTTATAGGACAAGAGGAAATGGTCTCAAGGTGCACCAGGGAGGTTTAGATTAGATATTAGGAAAAATTTCTTCAGTGATAGAGTGGAACAGGCTGTGCAGGGAAGTGGCAGAGTCACCATCCCTGGAAGTGTCAACAAAAGTGTAGATGTGGTGCTTAGAGACATGGTTAAGTGGTGGGTCTGGAAGCATTAAGTTAACTGGTAGAGCCAGTGATCCTGGAGATTTTTTCAGACCTTAATAATTCTCTGATTCTGTAATCAGGCTTCAGTAGCTATCCCAGTGACTCCCATTCCTTTGCGATATGTGTCTACTCACATTCCAAGACCTCTACGACTCTCAACCTCCCAGCCGTTAAAAGAACCTGCCAGGCCCAAAAAACACAAACCTGCCCTGATGCTCCCAGACAGCAGGAACCAGGGCAGTCTGCAGTGGAGGAGAGGAGACCAAGGAGCTCCGGCTCCTGCAGTGCCAGCCAGCCACCCACACCCTTCCAAATGTTCAGGGAAAACTGTCACCTCTCCCACACAGAGGGACTTTACTGGGGGAATTTAGTGGCTGTTAGTGGCTGATCAAAGGCCCTCAGTGAGACAGACTCAGTGCCCAGTGAAGTCAATGGAAAGCCCTCCCATGGACTTCAGTGGGCTGTGGATGAGACTCTGTGTTCATAGACTATTATGGCTATAATTGATTTATATAAATGCCATGTGTGCTGAAACAATACAAAAGAGCAGAGCATTCAGAAAATAAATAAATCTTAATTACGTCTCTCCCAAGTAACATGTCTCAAATTTCTGTTAATCTGAAAAAATGATAGTCCAGATGTCCTTTCCCTCTCTCTTGTGTCAGTCTCATTCCATACAATATCTAGGGTGCAACTAGAGGGAAATTACTGCATTATTCACCGTCCCTCTCCACAAATGTATCTTTCTCCCTTTCCTTCCCTTTTCTCTCTGTACTATTTTTTTCCCTGAATTGCTGGAATAATTTAAGCAAAGAAGCCAGATGTTTCTGTTGTAAAGACAAGCTCAATACCTGTAAGTCATGGAGGGGGCTTAATAAACATGAAGTGCCTATTCTTTAAAACGTTCCAGAGTTTTGCATTCAATTTTCATTTTGAAATCCACCAGAGGTCTTCAAAGATTTTGCTACTTTTCAACATCATGATGTTCCTATCAAAGAAGGAACTCATCAAACCTATTCAGTAACAAAGATACTAATCCCAGTCTTTTCTTCCAAGACTTTTTTTTCCATTTAATTTCATAGCATCAGGATGTCCTGCCACAGTTTAAGAAAGCAAGCCAAAAATTCCATGTGATATAGCTTTTTCTAAGTACGCTTTACCCCAGCTTGCCAGTTACAGAAAGATCATTTGATTTCTAGGCATTGAAAAATACAATAAAATTAAATTTTAGAAAAAGAGAACGACCAGAAACAACACATAATTCTAAAAACAGTCACCTTTTGAGGGATCTGTAAGAACTTTGCCAGACCAGTATATTCATAGAATAGCAAAAACACATGGAACTTTATTATATAAAGATGAATAAATAGCAGTTTCATGACAGATACTGTTGAATGGCTCAAACCTTCTCCTGTATTACTGGCCAAACAGCAGATACTGAGAATATTTTGCTGTCTGTGCTGGTTTGAATGTGCATTGTCCAACTAAAGAACCCAACTTTTGCTTCCTAATCAAGTTGAATTTCTTAGGATAAATATTTTCATTACAGGCACTGCAAGGTCTATATCCACCCTGATCCCACATCCTTACATGCAAGATGAAGGTGCAAAGTCAGTAAACCTTCACATATACCTTCACACCTGCACATTATGCATGACAAGTCAGCCTCAAGCTGAGCAGTGCCCAGGAGGACATTGCCAGCTTCAGCTTTCTGGCATTTGTATCAAAATTCACCCTGTAGTACCACCCTCTCCAAATTCTGAGACAACAGACCTCAACTGAATGATCTCCCTTAATCACTGAGATATCTCTAAGTGATGTTATTAAAGACTCTTTTCCTCTGACTCCCTGCCCCTCCTCCTATTTCCTTCCAGCTCTCTACCTCATATTTACTGTTCAATAAAATCTGTACTCTTGACTTCAGCATATGGTCTTGTTTGCACCTTAGTTCAGTCAGAGTCACCTCCTAGAATGGGATCATAACAGGTATCACAGGGTTAATTTACATTTCCAGCTGTCCCACCATGCCTTCCACACCCCTGGTTACATTTTCAAAGTCATTGTCTCAGCGTCTCTCCTTCACGTCACTGCATTTGGTGACTGTCTTCAACTCCCCTTCACCTAAAATAAAACTGGACAGAGGTTTGGCTGACAGGACACCAAGGGCACTACAGTGGTGGAAAAAGTCCATTTCCCTTATACTTTTCTACAGGAATGCATCATCTCAGCAGATGATCTGCTGGAGGCCTTTGGGGCAAGGACTGTCCTTCTCATTTACAAATGCTTCTATGCACTTGTGATGGATACTGCTGCACTACAAATCTGAATTTTCAACTCATTATTCTTCTATTCATCACACTTCTGTTGTCCAACCAAAAAAAACCCCAGAGTCAACATCAGATAATTCAAGCAACAAATTTCAAATTAATCAATAATGAAAAGCATGCCATAGCATAGTTTATAGTTTATAAATTAAACTGTGGCATGGCCTACAGTGCCAAAAATTGTCCACTGAACAGGTATGAGGAGAATTAATGTTATTACAAAACAGTACTTTTATAATGAAGAATTTCACCAACTTAAGTCAACAGTTACATCGGGGCATTTATTGCATCAAGCACACTCATTTAGAAAGCAGACATCCAAAAAACACTTCATAATTTGCAATATAGCAGAGAGGAGCTGGTGGTTATCTAGCTAAACAAATCCTTTTCTTCAACAAAGGAGGGAATTTCTTAGAAAGGAGAACTTGGAGAGCTCTTATGCATTGATCACATGTATTGGCTTCATATTTCCTAAATACATAAGGTGAAAAAAATGCGACCATATACTAAAAACAACTCATCAGTCCTATGCAGTGTATTTCAGAAAATGAGATATCTGTTTTTTAATGACACATTCCGGATATTTGAGGATTTTGTTAACTTAGACTGTCAACTCCAATACTTGATTGCAGACAAGACAAGTTTTGCATGACCCCTGCCTATCCGTAGATTTCAATACATAGCTTAAATTCTTTTTTGACGTACCTAAAAAAGAATCTTCAAGCATATTACAATGATTTTACGTTTATTTGAACAATAAAACAAGAATGCTTTCTGCCCATCTGCCAACCCCACCATTGTGTCTTCAAAAGAAAAGACCCAAAAAAGCAAAAAGCAGTAAGAAAATATTGCCAGAGAGTGATAAACTGCTGGTATTTGAACTTGGTTGTCTGTGAAGGGGTGGCTGAACACAGCATGATAAGAGCAAGAGGTACCAGCTGGAAGGAAGTACTGAAGTGGCAGTAGAATGAAACAGAATGAGTTAGAATAGAAACAGATTTTCTGGACTTGGTCTGAGAAACACCACATGGGCGATAAGATAAATATGCAAAAAGACTGCCAATTTTCTAAGAAGCAGAACTAGCAAAAATGTTTAAAATATTAACATCCTGCATGTTGCTGCATTTTTTAAAAACAGGTGTTATCAGTTCTAAGAAACCAGGACAAATATTTCTGTTGCAAAAAATGTTTGTTTAATCACTTCTAGGATTTTTAAAAAACAAAATCTTGAAGAAATCTGCTAAGGAGGAAGAAAAGAGGCCATTCTACAACTGTTCTGTCAACTTTACAGGAACCCATCCTTCTATATTCCCAGACTGCCATAAAATATTATGAGAAATATGTCCTGAGTTTTTGGGTGGATCTAGATAGCAACATGAAGCTCCATCAGTGGGGTACCTACTTAGGTTCCCAAGAGTGCTCACATTTTTATTACTAAGCCAAATTTTCCCTACAAGTGTTAACCATGAGTAGTTGCCAACCTCACAATAACTCACCACGTAGGGTAAGACAGCGCTCATGAGCAACAAGGGTGGACAAATCTTGCTCAGAGACTGTCCACTCCCCAGGCAGGGCTTTTTTTGGGGGTTTTAGCTTGGATGGCATCTAAGCCATTTGGATCCTGGCCCATGACTGCCTCAGGAATTTGCTAACACAAATAAATGGCAGTAGTCAGGTAACAGAGCCATGACTTCAATCAGCACCCTGTGAGCTTGGTAGCTGAAAGCTGGTCACCACCCTAGATTTTAGAAATGGTGATGCTACTTCCTACACCATGTAGCTTCCACAAGCACAACCTTTCCTTCCATTCTTTCAAGCCCACACCATCCTTTAGCCCTTCACCCTTGTGCAGGTCTAGGGAAGTTTTTCCCTTCATCTTGCTTTGCCTGAATCAGGCCTCAACTTGGCAAGGGAAACACTGAGCACACACAAAAAATGTACATTTGGGAAGAATCCTGAGTTGTTTTCGCAAAGAAGAAAATTCTGCAGAGCACAGAACAGGAAATAATGTGCTCATGGGTGGTTTCCTCCTCCAGAGCAGCTCATACACTGCAGCTGAGACAACACACGTGGTGGCACTGGAGTGGAGTTTGCCCAGATCCCTCAAATGGGGTTTTACAGCACTATAAGAGAGCTACAGATGGAGGTAGAGATGGTTTTTCAACATGTGTCTACAGAAGGTGGAAGAATTCAGTCGTCTTCTTCATAAGCTGGAGTTGTTTTTCTCAATGGGATGTGTGAGTGCTTGCTCTCTGCTTTGAGCAGTGATAAGTCTGCCTTTCAGTAAACTCTTTGACAAATTCCCATTCTCTGTGGTTTCCTCACAGAAACCATGATGGATAGCCCACACCAGAAGGACATTTCAGCAGTGACGCCATACAGAGAGGAGGATGCTTGGCCCATGAAGTCAAACACAGTGCTGAAGATTGATCTCTTCTGGAATTCCTGTCTGATGCACTGACCATTAAGTTATGCAAACATGCTAATTCGCAACACAGAATAAAGCAACTGCCTCCTGCCTTCCCAGGAATGTTTCATTTGGGGCCCAGCAGGGAGAAGGCATTCTGGTAAAATGAACATTTTGTTAGTTTTAGCAACAGGGAATGTAAACTACAATGGTAAAGTAATGAATGAGTATTGAGAAAGAAGCTCAAGGTTAAAATTTGTATCCTCCAATAAATTAAAATGTGTCTGAGAGGTTAGAAATGCAGACACATAGGCTTTTAGAATTATTTTATTCTTTTGCAAAAATATGAAGTGTGTCAAGAGTGTTACTTCTGGACCACTGTATGCTAAGCCAAACCACCAAAGTAAGCAGGAGCTCTTGCTGTACAGAAATTTGCCACCAAAGTATCTTCTAAGGTCAGAGCCTCTGTTCACAACTTGCTGTGGCATTGTACTTATTGGCAGGTACTCTACAAACTCATAGAGAAAACAATGCATGCTCAGAAGACTTCATCATTTAAATAAAGAGTGGATGAAAGGAAGGATTAGCACTTCTTTGGGGCTGCACTCAGAACTCTGAAGGTGGGCCAAGATGATGCAGGAATTCCCAGGGATGGAGAGTCTGTGGCAGACCTTGGAAAAACTCCTAAATGTTTAATCACCCTTTTCCTTGCACTCGTTCCTTTCCATGATACAGTCTGTAGTGCTCTGTCCATTTATAAGGTCTTGTTCCTAAAACTATTGGCCATACTGTATGACCACAGCTCTTGTCCTGGAACCTAATCTGAGCTCCAAGAGAATTAGGCAGAGGGAACACAGAAAGAGAAGGGACACATAACATAGCTACAGGACACCCAGCACACTTTCAGGTTTCAGTGAGAGCAATTCACTCCCCAGCCCCTGTGTTCCTTGAATCTGTTCTGCCATGAACTCTCCAGCCACACAATGATTTGCCAGCATGTCTCCAGTGCCTCAAATCCTTCAATTTCCCAGAGCCAAACTGCAGCCTGGAGCTCATCCTTCACACTCCCTGGATTAGCACCCCACCTTTTTTTCCACCTGCAGAGGCCAAATGCTGATCCATACCTGAGAAGATGGACTCAGCCCTGTTCTTCACCTCCCTCTGCCTGCATCAGCAGCAGGATGCCAGCACAGCCCATGGCACTCCGCTTACACAACACAGCCCAACTGAAAGGGCTTTTCCCATCTTCCTTTTCCAAAAGTGTCAAGTGCTTTCTGCTAGATCAAAGCAGAGGCAAATTAGTCAATCACACCCCTAGTGCAGCAGTGGCACCTCAGCTTCCCAGAACTGCAGGTGTAACATACTCCTTCAAGCAGAGCTATCCATCATCCCTGACATAAAACACCAAGATTCAGCAAAGAGGCCTCTTTGGCCAGCCCTGGAGTCTCCAAGCAGAAAAACTGCAGCTGATGTGACACCCCAAGGCCATATTTGTTGGCTCAGTCCTGTGAGAGTGGAGCACACAGCAGGTGCCCAGCACAGTTTGGATACCTCATGCTGCAGAAACATGGACAGAAAGCACAGCAGACCTGCAGCATGATGGTATCATGGAATACCTTGGCATTTCTGCACTCATATCTGGACTTCTGGCTTCACTGGGAGCGCTGGGAGCCCTCTGGGGCAGCTGCTCTGGGAAGTGGTGCAGCTGGTTAGTCCTGCTGCTGCTGCTGCTGCCCAAGCCCCAAGACCAAATAATCAGCCAGGGCATGAATTCCACACACCTGTGTTCACCTCTCCAGCCAAAAATACCTGCTTCCCTCTCTCCTTGTCTCCCTCTAGAGCTTCACGGGCTTGATGATTTGGTTTTGGTTAAACTTTATAAATAATTTTGTTATTTCTCTAGCATGTGTGTGAAATAACATGATGTGAGAAGCAGAAAATTATTTTGGTTTACATCTTTGGTGTTCAGCTGGATGTACAAAGTGGGTCAGAAGGAACTTAATCATGGTGCTTTTGAGGTTTTGAGACTATGGGGAACAGAGTAAACTGCTTCCTGACCCTGATTTACGTTAAGAGTTGAATCTAATGGAACAAGTATCTCTATAATGATGAAACCCCTCTGCAGCTACACCAACAATCAGTTTGGCATCATCTCCTCTCCTTTCCCCAACTGCTTTTATAGCAAGGAATCAGCAACAAAACAGACATCTTTTTTCATTAATAGCCCTTGTTACTACATGATAACCAACCCCAGGATGTTAGCAAAACAGACAACATGTCTTGCTAGCAGCAGGCACACCAGCTGCAGCCCTGCACTTCAGCACTACCAAACTCCCTTCTTTGGAGATAGCAAAGAGCACAAACCTCTCCTGACCAGCCCGTGTCCCCAGCTCACACTGGCAAGCATGAAAATAAACAAGTTGCAGCCTGAGGAGTAATTACATGTGATTGGCACCCAGCACTGTTCTCACAGGGAGGGGAGGCAGGAAGCCAAGTCAAGGGGATCAGCTACCAGTCCATCTTCCCACAGCTCCCCAGCACAGAGATGGAAGCAGCAGTGAGGAGGGGAATCCGTGTCCTGCCAACGTCAAGCACAAATTCTTACCTCTCTGCTTGCTCAGCATGAGTTTAAACAACTCTTTGTCATCTTCAAGATGGAAGAGATCGTTGAGGCCAAATGAGCCCCTGAGATTGCACTCTGGTGCTTAATATAGGTATGCAAGAAAAATAAATCCCTCACGGCCCCTGGTTTCCTTACAAGCAGTTTAGGACACTGCTCCTGCATGGATGCTCAGGTGGTGGAGTTCGTGCCTCAAGAGCACAACAGAATAAAAAGTGTGAAGTCTACTACAAACAGTCCTCTGCTGCATGACACCAATTGCTGTTGGCCAAGAGTTATTATGAGTGGAAGGATCAAGTGAAGTTTGGTTCAGGCTTAATGAATCATATTCATTTTCCAGTTTTGGCTGATAAATCACAGCTTCATGCATCATTAGCATGTAATGATTGGAATATTTAATCAAAGGCCAGCTTTTTGTATCATTTACCTTTGAGAAACCAGATTTGCTCCCTGGAACAGTTTTGAACCATTACGCACACTTATCAGCAAAAATCTTTACTTTATGTCAAGTGTTGTAATATTTAAAATCCTTGCAGGCAAGCAAAGATTGGGAAAAATGAGTGGCTCACTTAGCTTGACAAATGCAAATGGCTTTGTGATGTTATTTGAAAGAATTGCAGGAAGAAAAGAAAAGAAAAGAAAAGAAAAGAAAAGAAAAGAAAAGAAAAGAAAAGAAAAGAAAAGAAAAGAAAAGAAAAGAAAAGAAAAGAAAAGAAAAGAAAAGAAAAGAAAAGAAAAGAAAAGAAAAGAAAAGAAAAGAAAAAAAAAGAAAAGAAAAGAAAAGAAAAGAAAAGAAAAGAAAAATTAGAAGGAGAACAAACAATTCTCCATTTATAATCAATTATTATAAATGCTCCTTTGTTTTGGGTTTGGATCTCCAAGCAAAATGAAAAATGTTTTGCTCTGGATGATGTAAGACTGTTTGGAAGACAGAGCATCATTGCTTTTGCTGTTTGTTTTTCTTTCTCAGAGGATGCCTGTCTGAGAGCAGCCTCCTCTCCACCCAAGAGTCACCCCTGAAGTCCACAAAAGACTACCCTTGATGCAAGTAAGAGCTCCCTAGTGAGCATGTTTTGGTGCCAGATGAGAAACTCAGTCCTTGCCTGAGAGATCAGGATGGTTCATCAGCATGGTCCATCAGCAGAGACCCTAAACTCTGCCCTGCCTGACAGTGGAAGAGGACTGAGAGCATCTTTTCATGCCCTCTTTACCCCACCATGGAGCAGCCATGAAACAGCAGGAGAGAAGGTTTTCTGCACCTCAGCATACTTGCCTCTTCTATCTATATACACCTGAAAAGGGGGATACAAAAACCTCATTTGTTTCTGTGGAAAACTGTTGGGAAATGATTTGTTCACAAAACTATAGGGCTATCAAATGCTAAAAGTTAAAAATGCTTCCTACAGAAGGGTGAATCAAAGATATGCAAAACTAAATACAAATCTGAGCTTAAATACAGTTTCACAACTCTCTCCTGAGTACAATTTGTGCTCCTGGATGGGAATGAAGTCTTGTATTTCCAGAGCAGTGGATACTTTTCTTTGCTTCTTGAAATGCTTGGTCGAACAGCAGTGCAGAGCTGTAAAAATAGGTTTATTTTTATGTGCTTTATGGGTCTGATTGTTAACAGAAAAGGCCCGAGGGCTGTGTGAGTCTGTGCTTGTGCACTTCTGCACTAGACTTTTATGTGTGTGATCTCCCACACTGTGTAAATGGTGTCTGTGGCCACATGAACCACTTGTTCTGCCCCAAACAAGCTTCTGTTCAGGCACAGCGACAGCAGCCACAGTGTCAGTGTGGTGGAACACCAGCTCCCACGTGCTAGTGGAACTCCCTCTCCCAGATCCCAAGAGCTAGGGATTAAGATCACGGGGGAGGTTGTACATGTGTGGGATATACACGTACAACTGGAACAACACTGTGAAAAGAAGGAGTGTGAATCTTTCTACCTGTCATTCTCCAAGTTCATTTTTCCTTGATCTTGTCCTCCACCAACTGCTTAGCAGTGCCTTTTCTTCAATTTTTCCATAGTTGCCAACCTATGCTGAGAACTCAAATGTGAATTCCCAAACTCTTGGGGTTTCCAAATCCCTGTGCAGATCTGGTCTGGATCCAATTAAGTCAGATCTTCTGCTGTGAGTCAGAACAAGAACGACAGTACTCGGCTTTCTGATGACAGCAGTGCTGTTAATCTGGCCCTGGACCTGATTTCTCTGCTTCAGTCCACTCTGCTTGTAAACATTTGACTTCCAAGGCAGATGTAAAGAGATTTCTTCCCAAATGAAGAAAAGGAGGTGAAGTCCGCTTGAAACAGCAGAAATTGCCACACCAGACCATAGACCTTCAGCCAACAGCTGCATGTAGAAAATGTGCCACTAAAGGGCCTTCGTCACCAGTGGGTCTGTAGGTCTCCAAAGTGTCACATGTGGCTCCAGAGACACCAAGAGAATAGCTAAAAAACAGCATCCATCTCATGCTTCCTTGATACTTTACATCAGCCAAACTGAGCTCAGAACAGTAAACAGATTTGTTTGAAATGAATGGTGCTTGGCACACAGAGAGAAATAAAAATACAATTAATTTCATTTTTTCCATGGTGAAAAAATTTTTTCATTTTTTCCAGTTCTCCAGCTCACCCAAGTTGCATTTTCCAGAAAGCTCAGTACTTTCTACCATAACTGTTCTTGTTGGACTAAAAGATGGCAAAGCCTTTTTTTTCTTATTCAAAGAAAAAGGAATGGAATTAGTTTGCTAAAGCCTTCCAGTTCCTAAAGGGCAAGCATGCTGATATGCTTTCCAGATCTTGGTGGAGTTTCCTCATACTTCCCTTGGAAAATGTTTTCCCCCTGACAAAGTCTTCTGGTTTTGCAGTCTTGCAGCAAGGTTTGACCAGAACCCAGAAGCCACCTCCAGACCAGAGAGCTCCATGACTGTGACCTGACTTGTGCTCCATACTCAAAGAGCTGTACAAATATACAAACACCCATGTCATACATCTCCAGGGTTTCTGATCACAGATCCAGGAGTCACTCTCCAAATTATCCTCCCTGTCCTCTTGAGGGGCCAATCATCACCTTTGCCTATCTAATCAGTTTGTCCTTTCTTCCAAATCCCCTGTCAAGGACACCACAGGCAGGAGCTTAGGCAGAAAGCCAATGGCAGCACAGCCTCACATGTGAGATAGTCAATGACAGGTGACATGAGAGTCACATTTTACTGTGTCTGGCAATCTCTCTATTTGTTTTGACAACAGTTTTATTGAGAAGTTTCCTCAGGGCCAGGACAAGGGTTTTCTTCACAGTCAAGAGATAGGGGAGCTCATTCTTCAGGATCACCAACAAATCAGACAACTTAGTTTAAATCTGTGTGCGTCAAAAGGCGCCAAAAGAGACCTACAAGTTTTGTGTTCCCCTTTGATCTTGTGCAGGGTGTTCAAGTCTCTCCTTCTGACTCATCAAAAATTTTGTCCAGAATCAGAGTAGCTTTTCCCAGAGCTTTATCAAAACCAACATATTTCTCCCAAAAGCTTCTCTGTCTAAGCACGAGCAATTTCCGGAAACATCAATCAAAACATTTTTCAATGAGCTCCCTCCCATCTCTCACGTTGAGTGCATTTCGCTCCCATATTCCTATGAGAGAAGCAAAGAGGTTTGTGTCTCATTTTGTGGGATGGCTGGCAAGCTCAGGCAGATTGCTCTGTGACCCACTTGGTGGCAATGGCCAAGAACTTGTGTCCTCACATCACATTACTTGCTCTGAGTCCTTAAATGTACTTGTTCCCTCGGGAATTTTAGCCTGAAATATCTAACCACAGACCTAGAAACTATTTCAAATACACTATAACGGCAGTTGTTGATCACACCCACTCTCTTATAGCATGGCCTGTAAAATCAAAATAGTGAGGAGGTCTTCCTGCTCCCCATACCCTGGCAGCAGATGCATTTCCTGTGCTCCAGAGCTATACATTTCACTGGGAAGGGATGCTCTCTAGTGGTTAGATTATGAGACGGGAAAATTGGATCCTAAAAGTTTTACTTCCTGTCTCTCCCCTCCTTATCCTGTGCATGATGAGGCAACTCATCCCATCCCACTGTGCCCTGGTGTGTCCCTTCATGCCTGTGGGTGACAACAATCCCTCTGCTATGTGGGAAGGCTTAAAGGACGCATTCAAAAGTTTGGAGGAGAGGTTTTAGGGTAGAGACAAGCACTGCAGCCAAGTTGCATTAGGTTGGAGTGTAGATAGGAAAAAGTGAAAAGTGGTGCAAAGAAAGGCAGAAGGGTCTGAAATGCCCCTGTCAGATCTTCCCCTCCTTTTTATTTTAAGTCACGGAAACTGCTCTTTAACTTGACTGCTCCTTATCTTTACCTAAGGCATCACAGAATTTTATATAATTAAAATTTCCTTGACAATTGCCAAGGATTTACAATGTGAAATGTTTCAGTTTTTCTTATATTATGTCTTGGCATCAAAGAATCAGCACTCATTTCCTAAGTATGGGATAAAGATGATTTCTAGTGGGAGACAAATGAATCAAGACCTTGACACCCCCATTTTTTTCTTTCTCTCTCTTTTTCTTTTCTTTTCTTTTCCTTTCCTTTTTTTTTTTTTTTTAATACATCTGGTTATTATTGAACAGAGGCTTTCATGTTTTAATGATAAATTGTCTTCTCCCGCTGTAACAATGTCCCCAGACGGCTTGTCTTGGCTGAAATGTCTTCTAAGAGCATCTGCTTTTGATCTATAGGGGTTTTAAATCTTTGGATCTAATCTCTAGCCTGGCTGACTTGAAAGCTGATTTCCACAAAAGCAGAGTGTGAAACTTGTAGAAACCCTTTAGTGGAATCACTTGAAATTGTTTAAAAGACTGTATTGACAATACTCAGTATGTCCTCGTGACTTTTTTTCTTCATATTTACATATATACACATGGATATAAAAATACAAGAAAAGAGTTTCTTTTAACAAATGCTCCAGTGGTATTTCCATGTAATCTGCATGTGTTGTGGCTTAATACTCTAATAAAGAAGGACTGGAAGTTTTCCAGAGCACAATATTTATGCCATGTATATCAATTAAGATAATTGCCAATTATAATGATATGTCAATTAAAGTCAAGTGACTTTTAAAAGAGTTATGCCTGCTATTAATTTAGTTCTACACACACACACGCACACACTGTAAGTGTATTTATAAGGGTTGATCTTAAAATTTCTCAGCGTTGTTCCCATCCCGTACATCCAGCACATAATCCCCGTGTTCATTTTGCTCTCCCTGGTCCACTTCAGGCTGCAGGATAAATACAGAGAAGACAAAACCCAGCAGAGCTGTCTGCTTTGGTGGCACGGTGTTGGCATGCTGTCTGCTGTCATATGAAGCATGCCAAGTATATTTTGATTTCACCCCAACACAAATGAAAATAGGAGCTGCCTCGTGAACTCATGGGATTTCTGTGGCTAAGGAGAAACCACTGTGGTCAGACTAAAGAGAACCTCGTGATGCTGCAATATATATATGGACATATATACATTTGTGTGTGTTTGTGTGATAAATGCCCTCATTTGTCTATCAAACCCCACACAGAACATTGTAACACATTAACAACAGTGACAGACAGACCCTAAAGGACCAAGAGTTTAGGTTTTGCTGTGATTAAACTGAATTTAGAACAAATTCAGGAGGACTTCTGAGCACAAAAGCTCTTTTGCATGAACTTTCTGGTTAGGATGTAATGGAAGCCAGACCCCAACCACCCTGGCTGTAGGTCTGCAAAACCAAATCATAACAACTGATGAAGTTTTACTAAACCAAAGCACCCTCTCTTTTCTCATCACAAAGGTGAGATAAAAGAGGAATCTTTTTCCAGCCATTTACTCCTTGCACCTTAGCAGCAGTGCTGAAATATAACCTATATTTTGCCATTATCTCCCACTATCTCCAAAGCAATAATTTTGCTTTTAAAGTCAGCTTTGAAAGCCTCAGAATGCAGCCTCTCCCAAGCCATCCATAGATTTCCCCCAAAGTTCATGGATGAAGATTAATTTTCAAGGCTCCACCAAAACTTTAAACTATTTCTGTGGCTGACTGGGCCAGAGACATGACGGAAACAACCATTTCATAACCTTTCAGCACTGCTGCTTCTATCCAAACCCAAACTCTAAGGCTGGGATGGGATGTGAGAAGCAATCAAAAACAACACTGGAAAAGCACGAATCCATCCTAGTAGTAAGGCTCAACTTGGCTTTGGGTTTGATCCCAGGCATGAGGAAATATTCAGGGAAAGTGGAGTTATTTCCTTAGATTCATTTGCCCATTTCTCATTAGCAAAGCATTTTGATACTCTGCAAGAAAGAAAATAGAGTGAATTATTCCTAGTTTGTTATAAAACTGGACTGATAGAATAAATATCTGGGCAAGAAGCCTCAAACTGAGCCAAGAGGCTCATTCACCCCCAGAAACGAGCACTGTGCAGCACAAAATTCTTCTTCCTTGCAAGACAATCACGGAGCGATAAGATTCTCCTTGGATTTGAGTGTTAACTGAAACATCTTGCCTTAAGTGGATGTTTTATGGGGAACTTACTACACAGAGCCATTATCTACAAGTTCTTCTGTTGTCACAATTGTTGTAGCTTTGACCTCAAAAATGTATGAGCTAACTGGGGAGTCAGGAGTACAGTCCAGGGTCTCCTCCTCAGGCACACTTTCTATCAGTTTTTCTGCAGCTACTGAAGGGTTTGGTTTGTGGGGTGATAAAGGAACCCCAGTATGAAGCAACCCCAGCTGCCAACCAGAAATGATGACACAGCCCAGTGTTCCCAGGCTGGTTTCTGGCAGAGGCATTAGGAACCGTTACTTGCTGTTGCTTTGCTCCAGCCAAACCTTTTCAAAAGAGAAATTCAACTTCACATGGTCCTAAACTTCTTCTAAATTCAATTTGAGACACTGAGCTGTCAGTTTAATTGCTTTGCTGTGGATGCTGCTATTTTATCTGAGTGTAAATCTCCCTGTCACTCAGGGTATCATGTAAAGTATTTTCGATGAGGCATGCAGAGTGTCTGCTCTTAAATGCTACAGAAGGGAAGAGGCCCAAGTGTCTCAGATTACCCCAGGGACAGACAGCTCACACAGAGATAAAGAAGAAGGAGACAGGATGCAAAGGGGCTCCCTGGGACGCAGGGACAGCAGAGGATGAGACACTTGGTGTTTCCTCATTGCAAGGAAATGCCTGGAAAGTCTGTCCATGGTGACAGGGAAGAGCCCAGAGCTTTCCTGACTCTGCCAGGTGAGTTTAGGACCTTCTGTCACCCTATGGACAGGTCAACTAGTGTGGATATCCACAGCCATGGGACACAAGAGCAGCATCGGGTCAGCACAGGGCTCCAATGGCTTGGGCAGGAGCATGGAGCTGAACATCTGGCCACATCTGGCAGCAGGCTTATCCTCTCTGCGCTGCAGTATCACTGCAGATTTGCTAACTCTCCTGTTGAGTGCAGTTATGCATTAGAACTGCTAATGTGCAGTGATTTTGCCTTAAGCTTGAAAGCACCAGAGGTTAAACAGATTTTGATATAAGAGCCTACAAGGAACACTCTATTTAAAAAGCCTATGCATCACTGGCTCCGACTGAAAGGATGATGAGTGGTAGGAGGAGATGAAAGGTGGTTCAGACATGGGTATGATGACAACAGTAAAGGGAAATTAAATACACTGCAGGGAAATAGAAGTCATAATCATCTTGGGTTTGCAGCTCATGAACAGTGAAAAGCTTATGTGATGAAACAGCAGGTAGAAGTGCCTTGAGACTCAAGTTTTAAGGCCCCAAGAGTTTAAACTTGACATTCAAGCCTTTTAAAGTTTTATGAGGGCATCCAATAATTCCTCCTGCTCGGCCCCCACCCCCTGCCTGATGTGCTGGTTGTTTGATTTATACACCTTCCTGAATGTACAATGAATTCCAGGGAAAGCATGCAGAAACCATTGCAGGTCTGTAATTAAATAGCCTTCATGCAGCTTAACCTCTCCAGTAACAAATGTCCAGACCAATGCAAAAGGTCACCACACCTTTGGCTGGTGAAAACTGACACAGTCCCACCAAAGACTCCAGGAGCTTACCCAGGGAAATACAGCACGGCCATTCCCAAAATGTGCTCTCTGCTGGATGCAGGCAGGAAAATCTTGCTAATCCACACAGGGCTAATTTATATGCTTGAGCATCCTCTCATGAAAATTATTAGCCTGACAACACACTCTCCATCAGCAAAGAATTCCCAGCAGAGAACTCCAGCTGTATCAATTCCACTGCCAAGCTCTATCAGTTCCTCTGCCATGCAAGTGCATGAACCACACACCAAAAATCACCTGAAATGCAGAGTGACAACCGCTGTACTGACCAGGTCAGGTTCATGAACAGTACAACAGACCCTACACTTAAAATACCTTTGTGCTAATTTTATACATGTTCTAATTATACTAATGATGTTTCTAACTACAGCATGCTAATTATACTGAAATTAGACTGATTATGTAAATTATCTGGCTCTGCACACTAATGCCACTTCTGTTAGATACAAATCTCTTTTGTTAGTCTTAAGTAAAACTGATGATTTCTTAAAAATTATCAAAAGCAATGAGTGCCCTTTCTTTTTCCCACTTTAAGCATTGTTTCCTTTGCTGTAACTTCAGGAAATGTCAATGCTTTCAATCACCGCCATTAATTTGAGATCCTCAGTTCTGACAGAGAACTCTGAAGTCTGTGTCCATGATCACAAAACACAAAATCCATTCTCCAGAGAAGACACAGGAGAGCAGCTGAGCGCCTCAAATCATGGACACAGACCCAAGATCTCATATTGTGCTGGAGGCATTATGAAAAAGAGAAGCTGTCTATGTCAAGATCCAAATCATTCAGCAAAAAATCAAGGGGAGGTTGCTTTGTTCCTGATATGCAAAAAGATAGTTCAGGACTAACCATCCCTTGGAGCATGTCTGACATTTGGATGGACACAAGCACATCTCATCCATTATGGGTTAGGAGCATACGGGTTTGGGAGAGAAACCTGAGCTGCAGGTGAGCACAAAGACTAGCATTTTGTAACAGATCACTTTTGAAGAATGGGAACGTTTGAAACAGTACATATGGATTATTAGGTAGAAGGAGAGATGAAGTGCATGTTGGGCCTGAATTCCTAACACACTCTCACAGATGTTGCATCAGCCTACAGTCAACAGTCAACATTGTCAGACACGTCCCAGCATAAGACCTCAATCGTGTTTTGGAAACGCTCTGCCAGCTTCTAGCAAATCATAATGCAATTTTTTGTGTACGATATTTTTTTCCCAGGCAACTTGAACTTCTCATTCAATGCTCTTTATAGCCCAATTTCCTTTGTCCTACCCAACTGTGCTTCCTTTGGATCTACCTGTCACAGTAGTTCTTCATTACCTTTTAACTCCCTAGGCTCATTTTCATTAAAATGATGGGAGCATAAGGCCACTAAATCCTACATCTTTCATGAAGAAAAATAACCAAACACAGGACAAAAAAATATGCTAAAAATCACTGAAGAAATAGCATGGCTGCAGCACAAAATCAACCCTTAGAAGCACTGAGAATCCAGCCAAAAATAACTTCCAGCAGAAATTTCGTTCCAGTGGGTCAAACCTTCAAAGAATAACAACTTGATACAGAACAAAAAGAGTGATAAGGTTTCTGTTCAGCATCTACAAACATAGTCCTGGATGGATATGTGTAAATACACTGTGCCCAGGGGAAAAATCTTAACAACTTGTAATAGCCACATGGCTCTGACTATCAGCTCTGATTCTGTACAATTCATTCAAAATACACTTTCCTAGGGGGGGGGGGGGGGGGGGGTTGTTGCCTCTTTTTTCCCTCCTTTTTTTAAAAGATGTATCCTTGTCATGGCTCCAGGTACTCAGGATCTCCTAATAAACCTATTTTTGACATCTCAGCTGCCTACCAGGCTCATTGAACCTACGAGACACACGTTGTGCCTTACAGTGTCAACACACCCTTAACATGCCCATGAGCTTTCAAGCATACAAACTGGGAGAAATTCAACAAACAATATGGGCCACACTTGTGCTCTTCAAAGTGTGAGCCAATGCTGCCTTTGATGCTACACACAAATCTTCCTCATTCTTGTTTTCCTAATTCTTGCACATATGATTGCAACATATGGCCAATTTCAGCAATTGACAAAATATTTCCTTTCTATTCTGAAAGCATCACAGCTTTCTGGAGCCACAGATTGGTGTGACTTAGCAAATGACAACTGAGAAACAGTGACATGCCCTCTGTGTTTGAAAAAAAACCACAACAGCAGCAGCAGCAACTCAGCTTCTCTCACCCACAGACTCCCATCCCTTCATGCTGGATGGCTGCTGTGTTATTTTACTCCAGTTTTGATGATCCCCTTTTTACTCATGAACTGTCCAAGATTTAGACAGATATTGAGAGTATCTGGGACCAAACACATTGTCTGCTGCTCCATAAGGGGCTCCAGACAACTGACAGACAGTACAGAGGAAAGGGGCTGAAAAGATACACCACTCATTAACAGCTTGGATATTCATACAGTTGTATATTTAAACCACATAGTGTTAAAATTTAGCATTAACTCCCCAACTGACCTACCCTAAAACTCCCCAAAGAGTGGTCCAACTTAAACTGCTACTGCAATTATTATCATCTTCCTAACTCTGATAATGTATTTTCCTCAGTAGAACTCAGGAAGAAAGTTGTTTTTGTCTTCACCACAAGAGGAAGGTTGATTTGCCCAGGACCACCATGTGGCAGGACTGCAAACACAACCCAGATACAAACATGACCTGGACATCTCACATATGAATGAGCTTCACCAGCTGGTTGGTGACCATAAACTGATGTTTTGTATACACACACACACACACATTACACATCAGTGGGATCACTGGCAGCATTCAGAGACTCCAGCAGGACAAACTGGAAAACTGAAGAACAATCTGCAAGCACAGAATTGAAGACTCCTCCTATTAAAAAACCAAGTCCCTGTTGACCGTAATTTCGTGTCCCTTCAAACAAAAGGCCAAACACAGTTGCAGTGGCCTGGGGATGAATCAGAGGAACTGAATGTTAATTCCATATAGAGTTAACTGGAAACTAAAAATTATTCCTGCAAAATTAACTATGAAAATTTAAAAAAAAAAAAATAATCCTAGTGCAATGATTTCTTGGGTGTGTTCCATTCCTTTTTTCTCCAGATACTAAATTCCCTCCCTAAATCTTTCCCAAAGCACCAGGGTGGTGGTTGTTTCCTGAAGCTCCCTGGCCAGCAAGCCTGAGGAGAGGTTTCTGTAGCCGGGAGCTCAACCCACAGAGGTTAACCAAACTACAGCTCCAGAGGGGATATTATACAAATGTACCCAAATTGAAACACAACCTCTTTTTTCCCCTTCCTTTTTCCTGAAACATCTTCTTTTCTAGGATTTTGAAGACAAACAATCTTTCCCTACTGCTTTCCAGAAGCAGACCCTTTCCCACACTAAAGAAAGCAAAATAATGTGTGTTTAGTTGTGCCATTTTCAGGGTCTCTCGCTGGTTCTGGGGAGAGGGGGCAGCCCCCTTGGCTGGGTCCTGGCTCATCCATCTCCAGAGAAGAGAGGCAAAAGAGCCCAGGCTGGGGAAGCCAAAGCTGCTGCTCCTCTGAGCTTCCTTTCCCATCCAGGGCTCAGTGAGGAATGCAGCAGCTCTGGACTCAGTGTGGGTTGCCCACATTAATCTGGCAGAGTATTTGGGCAACATACTTGCACATGAATCCTTTTTTTCAACCTTTTTTTAATTCAGGGAAAAATATAGAAAATTTTATTTGACAGAGCAGCAAGCCTTAACACTGCAGAGGCTTTATTTTTTTCACTCCCATAATTTTCCCCTGCTGTGGCAATATGTGGGGATAAAGGAAGAAGAAAGTTACTTTTCAAAATTGCAGCAAGATCTGTCCAGATTCCATCACTCCATTTATTCCCTTGGCATCCTGAAAATGAGAGCCTCTGCAAAGGGTTTGCATTGCAGGAAGGACTTCAATTGGATTTGCTAATGAAAGCCATGGAATTTTCTTAGATGGGGGGAAAAAGTGATTTTTCAATTGTCCTTCAGGCTGGAATACAAAAACTTACTCATTCTCAAGACATTCACTGGAACTTTTTGAGATATAAAAGACTATGACAAGCACTAGGCCTCTGATCATAAAGTAGAAAAAGAAATGAGCGGCACTTTATTGGAGGAATGTACTGGAATAATCTCATTCCAAAATCTTGGGGACTCTTCTCCCCAAGTGACAGCACCTGGGGTTTTGTTTTCTGTTTGGAGAGCACTTGTGTCCAGGCATTTTCCGGATCCAGTTCCAGGGAAGCAGATTTTGTTAGGGAAGTCTAGAATTCAGTGGAGTTTTAGGAGCTGCCAATGATTTCTTGCCAGAATTTTTTTAAATTTTTTTGTGATTTTTTTGCTTGCTTTTCTATTGGATGGAATTTCCTACTTTTTCCTCCCACTGTTTTTTCCTTTCCACTTAAAACACAGATGTATTTTTTCACAATATCTTATTTGAAATGCATTTCTCACTTCCAAATAAACACTAATAGTCTGGTTTTTTCCTACCAGCTGTAATAAGGGCAGACCACATCAAAATTTCAGAGTTCAAATATCAGCTGACATTGTTGAAATCCAAAGCCATTTTTCAACTGGATAAATCCTCCTGATTTTTTTATATGAAGCCATATCAAGAAACTTGCTGCCTTTAAGGTTCTGTTGTTCAAAATTATAGTTCTGCATCATGAAAAATCAAAGCAACTACTTGATCTGTGTTTTGGGGCACTTTTTTAAAATTTTCAAGGTCACCTCATAACATGATATTACTATTCCCTTTACCTTGGATGACTTTATATTTTGGCTGAGGCTTGCTCTAGGTAACCACTGCTGCTGAGTACTTGGGTATTAAATCTGAGGGGGACATCTGTGTTCTTCCCAGGTTCAGTGGAGAGAGACAGACCTTGCCAGAAATAATTCAGACCAAGGGTGGTCTCAGCTTCTCATCTTTAAATGAAAGGAGCTCCATCAGGACTTGTATTTTTCTCCTTCGACTGCAGGAGGAAGAAAAAAATTCTGTGACTGGAGACACTCCACCTTTCTGCAGCTCAAGATGGGTGTTCTACATGTGTCAGTCTCTCTGAAGCTGCTGGAAATTTCCCATGGAGGAATGGACAGAGCAGTGGCCAAGTTCCTGCCCCTGGAGACTTTCGGAGCTGAACTGAGCAAGTCCCTTGCACAATCTGACTGACTTTGAAGCCAGCCTTGCCTGGAGCAGGGTGTTGGACTGAGATCTCAGAGCACCCTGCCAACCTAAATCATTCCATGCATTTATGAAAGAAGCTTTAGAAGAGCTGGCATTACAGAGAGAAGTGCCCCAGCAGAACGTTTTCCAAGCCACATAAAACAGGTATCATTACAGAATTCGCAGAAGAACACACGAGCTCCCAAATCAGGCCCTTCCAGGTAGTCAATCAAATTCCTCATCCTCTTCCTACAGTGGCCAGTGGCAGAGGCTTCAGGGAGAAGTGTGTGGACCCCACAATAAACGGCTTTAGAACAACACAAAGGAGAAATTCCTCCCTAATCCCATGCAGCCAGTAATGGGTTGGTGCCCTGGAGCACACAGGTTATTATCCTCATTAGATTTGCACCTTTGCAGCGTCACCGGGGATGTTCTCATTGCTCATGCCAAGAACATGCTTTCTTGGCACACATCTGAGGTGATACAGAGCTTGCTCAGGCCTTTGCTACTCAAGCTAAGCTACTGCATGCCAATAAAATCTTTACACCACACCATCTTGCATTAAGCAATATATATTTACACAGTCTGTGTAGTAACAGTAAAGGTTGTTGGTTTTTTTTAAAGGCAGAAGTATGTAATAAATGACATCCCTTCAAACACACACAGATTTTACATTTCAGCACCTTCTGCCTTGCAGTCCTCCTACAACCTCAGCTTCTATATTTTGTTATGAAATTTATAGGTTTATGCATACCAAAATTGTGTGTGTGTGTGTGTCGACTGTTGCTGCCAGGGTGGTCTTTGAGAAAAGAAGCAAGTAAGATGCTCAAATTTGATTACAGGATATAATAAAAGTCAAAGTCCTGCTCATTCTCATATAGACCCTTGAAAGAAGAAGAGGAAAAAAAAGTCTTTCCTTTTCTCCCTTTTTCTATAAAGAAACTTTTTTCTCCCCACCCAACAGAGCTGGCAGTGATAGCCAATTTTCCTGTGTTTGAACCTTTGAGTATGCACTTCAGAACCTCACGTGGTGAAAACTAACCCCAGAATACCCAGGAGACAGCTGAAAAACCCATTTCAAGGGCAATGCTTTGATTTCTTCACATACACAAAATTGGACGTTTTTGGGTTGGGTTTTTTGTTTTTTTTCAGTCAGGAAAAATCTCCAGTCTCTGAGTGAAGGAAAAACTGCAGTGATTACTCCTGCCTTTAGATGGGTGGATAAATATTTACTCTATAAGACTGTATATTAAGGAATGAGGGTTTTTTTTCTTTTTTTTTCCTCCCCAAAATACTGTTTCACTGTCTCTGCAACTATGAATGGTGCTGGTGTCTCTCCCAGTGTGGGCAGTCATTTTGCTGATGCATCATCTCACCTTTGCTGGAAAAGTATTAGAGACCAACACCATTAGCATCAGTGGCAGAACTCCCAGGCATTGCTTCACTGTGCCCCACATCTTGTGTTGTTGCTCATGTCAGGACAAAATAAACACACAGTGCTCTCAATGCACCACTAGAACAAAACCAGATCTTTCTGCAGCCACCTTGCACTTATTTTTCACGGTTATAAGTGACTAACCAAGGGGCCAGGCTGTGATGGCTGAGAGCTGTCCAATTTTGGTTGTGTAGGACCACCACTCTCCTTCCTGCATCAGCCCTTGGAGTTAGTCCAGGAAACTCCACTCCCTATTCAAAACTACCACATTTCTATAGGAAAAAAGCATTTACAAGTTGTTATTTAGCAGATTCTATAATTTTCTTTGTCCCTAGAGGCGTGGGCTTTTAATATCTCTTTGCATCTGGGAGAGCCAGATAGATTGTAATAACTTCACTGACGTTATACAGGATTTTACCCCACAAAAAGTCCCACTGGAAGGAGCAAGTAAGAAACCCATCTGGTGTAGGGAGAATAAAAGCAAGTAGAATGGAGCTGCCAAATCACACTGGTTGGCTTCTCCCAAAATTTTTCCCAACCCCCACAAAAAGTCCTCCATGATGACAAAATTCCTTTACAACAGTATTGTCTGGTGGTTGCTGAAATAAATAATGTGATATATACAAGCAAAATGTATAAGAAAAACGCAAAGCAGTGAATTAACCATTGTTGTCTTGGGGAACATTGCTGTGTGGAATACAAAAAAAGTAATTGGTGACATCTTGAATTAATTTAGATAAAAATAAAAAGTTTTGAATAGCAAAACCCAAAGAGGAAATAAAAATTTGCAAGAGAAAATGTACAGTATATGTTGCCATTTCTGCAAGCTTTTGAAAAAAAACAAACAAAACAACAAACTGAAGTTTAATTGAAATGTTATACAACTAATTTTGTGGTATCTCCTTCTTCCCTAAGAAATTCCCTGGCACTGGTGGACACAGCATCACACAGCACTGATCTGAGAGGTCATTTCCACAGCAACTTTTACTGGTAAGAACCACGGCTGGAGCATAAGTATATGATCAATCATAGAAATAATGAAAACTTGAAATAAATAACATATTGTTTCATCATGGAACTGTCACTACAATGCTAAAGTAGTGCCAACAACAGTATTTACTGATGATGAAATTATTATTTGTTTTACATGTGAAGTATTATATCGTGCATATGAAAAAGCAAATTCTTCAAATTCTGGGGGATCTATCCTGAGATTTAAATTGTGTTTCCCTGTACTATAAGCCTGATTTAGAAAGCAGTATGGATTTCAGCAGAGTGTCCTTTTGCATCCATTCAAAGCAGCAGTGATGCCATGTGACAGAATGGCATTATCCAGGTTACTGGAATGACAGAGAGGGAATTTTACCTAAGCTCACTTTCAGATTTTTCCAATACAATTTGCATTCAGCAGAAAGGCACTGTAAGACAGACAGAGTATTCTTCCTTCTTTTGGCCAACAAAGTCCCGGCAATATGTGTTGTTCCCAGCATAACATCTTTCACTTGTTAAGGGAACCTGGGTTTTCTCAAGGCGAATTTTCCTCCTCTCCTTACTTCCACTCCCGCTGCCTGCCTCAACCCCAGCTTCATTCATCAAGTGAGGGAAAAACGAAGCAACTTTGGTTCACCATGAAGTGCCACAGGTCTCCAGTAAGAACATAGTATAGCTACTATGTTCAGCAGGAGGGAGTGAGAGAGAGAGACGACAGAGCGGTCCAGCTCCTTCCAAGCACAACAAACATGACGTTGAGAAATGCAGTTGGAATAACTCTGGATAAGCCTCACCTCAGCTTGGCAGCCAGCTCTCCAGAATTTCTGGATAACAAATACAGCACTGGATGAATAGATAAGGCAGGAGGTTTCTCATCCCTTTCATCTGAACTCTTCCTTCCAGCAGCTAAGACAGAGTTTTGGCCTCTAGACCTTGCATTAGAAATAGTCGTCCATTAGCTCAAAACAACATCCAAAAATAATTAAATCAAACACACAGATTGTGCTCATCTTGAAAATGGGCTATCACCCACAACATGCTGGGAACACAGCTTCAAACCTAGGGAATTTAAATTTAATTTTTTTTTGCTATCAATCATCTTGGACTCCTACATGTTTGGGACTGATGGCGAGAGAAAACAGCTGAGCGAAACAAGAATTGCAGACCATTAACCTGCACTCTCCTATGCCAACAGAGATGCAATTCCCATAAAGTGGCCATGAGTAAGCTGGTTTTGAACCACTCACACCTTGCCTGATGCCAGTTCATAGCATGTTCACTACAACTGAACACAGAGAAGATTATGTTCATAACTCAGGACCCTTCCCCATTTGCTATTAGCACCCTTCCACATAATACCATGCTTCTCACTGAACTCTATGGCATTTAAAAGTAAAATAAAATTACTAGGTGGCTACAGTTATACTACAGAATTGGTTTTCAGGGAAGACATCGAAAGCCCCATGCAGCATAATGCAGGAAACACAGAACAGCTTTATAGGCTTTCCCCTGCCCCCACAGGGCAGGATCAGGGGCAGAGGATCATGGTGCGTCTCTGCATCTGTCAAGGGTGATGTTTATTTCCTCTGTGGAACAAGCTATCTTTATGGAATGAAATGACTGCCCTTCATATATTAAAATAACACCTCCTTAGGAGAGGCTTCCATGGGCACTGGCTATAGCCCACTTCATAAAGGGAACATTTACACTGCAGAAAACTTAAAAGTAGCTCAGGATTGGAGCAAACCAATTGGTAAGAATTGGGACGTGGACATTTCTTCTTTGCTATGAAATTACAGACCAAGCAGAGGCTAGGGTTTGGTTGTTTATTGCTGGGGATTTTTTAACTGACCTTTCCATCCTTCAAGGCCTCATTGCTAGAAACAAAGAAAGCTTAAATGTGGATTTTTAATAGTACTGTTAAATTTAATAGACGTTTTGTGCAGCTTTGCGCTTAAATTGTTTAATGATTTATATACATGGCTGGCTTCATACCCTGGTGCTTTTATTTCATGCTAAACTATGTAAACCTTCTGCTGGGAACACAACCACTTTTGTATCCAGGAAGCAGGGCTTTGAAGCATAATGTGTAAAAGTGAGTGGGATTTCAACACACGATACTTAAATGCCATTCTTCGCCCCATATGGACAACGTATTTCTTGTCAGTGTAACAAGGTTTGCAGAGAAAACAAGCAGACAAGGTCTTTAGATATTAGTCAGCTAGTAAAACCTGACATTTTGGAGCTCTGCATTAGGTAATCAGCTGTATAAAACAAAAGCATTTGGGTGCCTTTCTTAAAACCTCAGTTGCACATCACAGACCTTTTCCTGAAAGCATTCCGAGTAAAATGCCCATTTTTCCATACAAACTTTCCAGCACTTGGTCTTTAAAATTTGGTTTCCTGTCATGGAATGCTCCCTTTGCCCATGTACAGATGATGTTACCAACTCATAAACTACATTAGATTGGCCTGCTTTTCAAACTTTTTTTTTTAACTACTTACAAAATTTAGGTTAGAGGTGTAATCTTACCCTAGTTCCCCACCAGGATATAATAAATTGGTTTAATTCTTGGTTTTGCCAAGATGACTTGTTGGTAACCTGAGTGACATTAACTTCAGTGTTAAACTTGACTTTGAAGCTGCATTTTGAGTGGCAATTTGGAATAGAGGACTTCCAGAGATGCTTCCAACCTAAATCATTCTATTGTTTTATTATTAGATGGTGCCTACTGGTCTATAACAAGGATTACACCTCCCTGCTGCCATGAACATTGCTGAGGAGAAATCATAAAGTGACTGAGAAGAGGTTGGGCTTGATGATGATGGAAGCCATAGAAATAGATGTTCAAATTTCTCACTCTTCTCTTCTTGATTTTCACTATGCATTTAACTGAAATTAAAAACACCACACAGCTTTTGCTGAAGTATTTTTTTACCTCAATAAAGCAATAAAATCTGGGCAATATATGCTGAAAGCAAGTAGTACCGTCTGAGTATCTGGACTTTTTAAGACAGTGTCAAAATATGACCTAAAAGCACTGATCAATTTTGAAAAATGCGTGACTTGCAAAAGAAAACATGTTCCTCAAAATTTGCAGATTCAATACAACAGGGCTGAGTTCTGGTCCCACAGATGTTCCTGTTTGCAGGTTGTGAGTATTTGCTAGGACAGATTGCAGAGCACAACAAGAATACAAGAATACAGGAGAGAATCTGGAATTTCTGTAGCTCAGCACTCGTTCTCAGTGTATCGGTACAAGAGCGCTTTCTGATGGTAATGATCCATTCAAGAACTATTACCCAATGCATGGCACATAATCTCTTCAAAAATCTTCTGTAGTGAAAAACTGGAGATTGGTAGATCCTACCACAGCTACCAGAATATGTAAAGTTGAGTTAAGGTGTCATAAGGCCCCTCAATTGAAGTTGCTTACTCAAAGGTTATTTACACCTACAGACACAATAAAAACGGATGCAATAAGATGAAGAGTACACATGGGTGGTAAGAATCCTTCCTACTCACACCAATCACCCACTCTTGATGTGAGCTCTGTACCCTACACACACTGCTGGGATTGCCCACATTATTATTTCTAAAATACCTGTTATTTATGTCACCCTTAATACTCTCAGGACTGTGGCAGCACCTCTGAAATCTTCCTCCACTTCCATTGACAAAACAAACACTTAGCCCTGGTAAGTCACTCATTCTTTTCTTACTGCATGGGCCAGTCATTTCAGAATTTTATTTTCCTTTTTCATCTGTGGAGATACTAACAAACACATTTATCAAGTGAATATACGCTCTTCTTAAGTTTTCCTTGAGACACTGAGAGATTAAAATCTGTATAGGAGAGCAGCTACCATGTTTGGGCTCCTCCACATGGAAGGGAAATGCAAGCAGTGTTCTGCTTTCCAACCATTTCACTAAAACCATATAAACGTGACTACCTACCTATGTACACTATATTATTTCCCTTATAACCATGGGATCACTATCAATACAAGCCAAAGGTTAGGACTTGTAAAATAATTCTTCATTTCATAGTATGAAGCATAGGGAAAACTAGCATTATAATGCTATAGTTTATAATTATATATAATTATTTGTAATTATTATAATGCTGTATCTAAGAGGTTCAGGGAGCATGGAACACATGCACACCCATAAATCAGGACTTTGTAGTTCATGAATTCCTAGAAATTCCGAAAGCAAGCATAAAATAAAAATAATATATCCAAGAAGGAGCTTTCAGGAAAATTCACTTTGTCAGAATGTTAACATCTCTTAGGAAACAGATGCAGAACAAGTCCACATCCTTCTTCTCAGGTTTCCCACTCATGATGCTCAATCTGCATCTCACTTGGTCCATGATACCAGCATGCACTCCCTTTATATGTCACTTAATGTGTAAATTTAAGCCAAGAGTCTCATTTTCACTGAATACTGTGAAACCTATGTCTTGCCTAGAAACTTCTGCATTCCCATGCCTGAAAGAATTAATCAATTCCCTTGTGATCCCTATCTTACATTCCTATCATACACCTAGATGTCCGCCTGTTTCCATCCATCGCACAGAATACACCATTCTTCTCCTAAATCATTGCTGGAAATCTGATTTCTCTCCGAAATCCATTATGGCCACTTTGGCAAGGAGAATTGAAGCTGGATTTCACGGACTGCCCACGTGCATTCAAGGGTTTCCAAGCTTCAGTTTTCCAGCTCACAGAAGAAACATTCTCTTTTTAACTCCCTCTCAAGAATTCTGGGGAAAGCCATGGGTACCTGACATATTTTGGCTCGCTATAACTACTACTTCATGGAATGATGATGAACGTAATAAGCCATAAGCTGGATATTGTGCTGAAATTGTGTGTCAGGCATTAATTGTTAGAAGCTGGAATCTAAATCAGATGGCCTGTTTTGGACTGACACAGTGCAATGGGCTGCTCTTCACACCTGAGTGACAAACAAAGCAGTGTTGGACTGAGAGCTCATGACCTTGCACTGTTTATTACAGCACTGGAGCAAACAGATTGGGAAAGAAGGATACACATGTGAGCATGCACATCCATAAATACATGGGAATTATTCAGGCTCTGTGTTGCTGCAGCAAATAAACGGAAATTAATCAGGCTCTGTGTTGCTGCAGCTGCTAAGCTTTTACATTAGGGACTATTTTAAAGCTCTTTAGAAAGAAACTTTTTGTCTCAGTTTTAATGTGACCAAGCAATTGCACTTTCCTTGTATTCCAGTTCTCTCCTCCTTTCTCAGGATGTCTCCCTGACTCAGGAAGAGCATTTCCAAACCCTGTTGTACAACTCAGAAGCTTTACTATCACAACCAGAACAATATCACCCTGTCAAATGCTGGAGCTTTACGTGAGAGCTTCACCAGGACAGCTGAGGAAATTAGTCCTGGCTGGAGCCAGCAGGTCTGTGCACAGCTCAGGGAGGAAGGGAGAAAAAGTTACAGGACTCAAAGAGAGCAGGGAGAGAGAGAATTGTTGCTGAAAAATTATTTTTGGTAGAAACAGCAAATTTATGTTTTTTGCTACAACAGAGTTCCAGTGTTAGAAGAAGCATCATGAAGCAGAACATACTTTAGAAAGCAAAGGAACTCGGGCAATTAAGATGGCTGTATTAGTTCAAATGTTGTGTGGGAGGAGGTATCATTTGATTGACATTAATTGCTTCTGTTAGGGCTGTGTGTACTATAATTCAGCCAGGCACCAATAGAGATACAATCCATGGATTAAGCAGAGGACAGTGGCTCTTTTGTAGCTCCTGGAGTGCATTTGGAGCTGAATGACAGTCCCTGAAGCATGGAGTCGGACCGACAAGGAATCCCAGTGGAGCTTAACATCACAGGTGGAAATAGCCTCCTGAAAGGTCTTGTCACCTGCTCTAATTGCTGATTTTAAATGTTTCAAGGCTTTTGCATGTGTAAGCAACCTCTCTCCTCAATGCACCCATAGGAAAAGGCCCCTCTGAGCCTCTCTGGCCTCTTGGTCACCTTAGCAAACATTTCCCAGCCAAAAAGATTCCCAAAGAGGGTGGCTTGAGGCTGGGTTCCCTTTCAGCACTCATGGCTCCCCAGCCTCATCAACCACACATCCACTGAAAGCAGATGGCCAGAGGAGCAGCATTTCTCACAGCTGCAGTATGAAGGAAGGCACTTGGAGCACTCCACTACCATACTAGAAACAAATCAATTCCTTTCTTTCCTTCCTCCCCTGATAATATGGTTCAGAAATCTCCTAAAGGCAGAACCAGCCTTCCTCCCACATTCCACAGTCCCGAAGAGAAGATCTAACAGTGGGAGAAAATCAACCACAATATGGCTTTAGACAAGTAGCTTAGATGAGATGTTTCATTTTTAGATAACTAGAATTATATGAGATAAATCAGACTCTCATCATTATCCCATTGAAAAAATAGAGCTATTAGCACTTCCCTGTGAGCACACTCTGATGAAAACATTGTGAAATGCTTAGATGCTTTGTCATAGTGAGGCATGAAAGGATTTTCAGAGATGTTCTTCAGGGAACAGATGTGTAATTGCAGTTGAAGGAAGAGCTTGACAAAGATACACAACAACTCAGCCCAAGGTGGCCAAATAGTTGACTTTTTTTTTTTTTTAACTCATTGTCAGCAGTAATGAGAAATATTGCTTTAGGTTGCCTTACATAGACTTTTATTTTTCCCTTCTAGTTTTCTTAGTTTTAGTCAAGTACTACTTTTTGTTTCATAATTCTCAAACTCATGTGTCACTTCATCTCTCACAGATTTTCCATCCCCTAAACAAAGCCCTTTTAAAGAAAAGTATGTATACACAACTTCAACAAATTTCAAAATTAATATTGTGTTGAAATAAGAAATCTAAATGTTTCTTTCAGAAATTTTCAAAACAGACCTTTACCCAGGACTGGAGTATGCGAGGGGAGGGCAGGGATGTAACCACTCAGCACAGATTTCCAAACACTCTCAATTAACTCAAAAATTACTTTTTCCCAGGAAAGAATCCATTTGTTCCCATACACCTGACCTCTGTTGGTGGGCAGGGGAAACTCAGGCCTGATCCTGCTCTTCTCTGGGACAAGAGCCCTGTGCTGGACCTATCATCAAACCATCACAGAGAAGGTTTTAACTGCCTGCTCTGTAATGCTTATAGACAATCATAAAAACAGAATTGTAATTCTTGCAATTACATTTTAGGAGCAGTTTTAATGAATATTAAACAGCTTTAAACATCAAAGTAATGACTGAAGTGGAAAAATGGTATCTTTACTAGCAGCCCTTTCCCCTCGCTCAAAGGAGAAGCAGGGAGGAAGGGAGGGCATGGGTTTTATCAGGGATGTCAGGAACAATTTATAGGAGCTCAGTGGCCTGCACTTTGAACTGGGCTCTTCACCTACACTCTGTATCATCCTATAAAAAGATAGGCTGTTATCTCCTTTGCTGCAGCCAGCCATCCCAACAGGAAGGGCAGGCTGCCTGCAATGCCTGAGGAAACACTCGGACTATTAAAGGCAAACAAAGGTCCTCCTTTTCATTTTTTTTATTTTATGTGCACTGCTTGCCGCACAGGATTTCTTTACAGTATCTCAAGAATAGCAATCTGGGCTTTTTGAAAGCTCTGTCCATAAAAGCTATCTAGGAGAAAATCTGAACAGGACTGTCAGCACTGATGTTGCTGTGATTTATATATTCTGTCCCTCGTGGATGGGAGCAGGAAGAAGCCACGGTTGTCTCCACAGTGGTACCCTGCCTGAGGCTGGGAGAGGGCCAGAGAAACACTGCTCCTCCTGCTGCTGATCCAGCCCAACAGCCACTCCTTCCCTCAGCTCTCTCAGATGTGCAATCTATCCTGTGGCTCATGGAGAAAACGTGGGGATCCTGCAGGACTGACCACCGCTATCTCTAACCTTTTCTAAGCCATGTGTGCACACTGGCAATCAGTGACAGGGTCAGCAGTTCAGCTGGCAGCACACCATCATCTTGGCTAAATTGTGACACACCCCTGTGAGATCAAGGCTCCTTCTGCACATGATTATTATTTATGTATAGCATGTGATAAAAGTTTACAGTATCACAGGGAGGATAAAGCTGAGACCAGGATAGGAACTGTAAAAAGATTTTATCACTGAGAATAGTCAGTTTTGCATAAGGAACAGTTTTATATGAGAAAATACCAATACAAGAGCGTTTCTCAGAAGTATGCTGATATTGGCAAAACTTCTAGCAGGGAAAATTACCAAAATCTTTGATTTCAGCAAAGCCAAAGAGTCTTATGGACAAGAGTGGAACACTGCAAGAAGCGAGTCAGTCTTGAACAATTTGATGCCACAGAAATAGACCTGACAAATTCACTTCTCAATTTCCTGAACACATTCACGCATTCTTCCATTTTTTTTTAATCTTTAAAAATTTAACCGTTTCAGTTTTCACTGTGAGAAACAAGGAAAAGCCTGGCTCCATGGTGCTCCCAGTGGCGAGTGGTCAGAGCCCTTGACAAGTTTCACCTACAATGCCCACGCATGAGTGAGACGGACAGCAGGGAGCAGATCAAACCATTTCAGCCACTCAAGCCCAGCCTTTCCACCCACACCAGCCGCTCTCCAGGGCTTGGTGGCAACCTCCAGATGAAGAAAATGTGCCAGGTGAGCTCAGCAACCAGGCTGCACCTCTTTGCACAGTGATGGCAGGAGGTGAAGCACTGGCCACGGGATGGATGCCCTAAACTGCACGTGTGCTCTCACCAGCATCTCCTTGCCTACAGTAAATTTATGTTGGGCTCAAGGATGAAATCATTCAGCATGTTTCATATGGTTTCTGCTGTTTAGTTCCCCAGTCCCACTATAAAATCCATGATAAAAGGACATAAATAACCAAGCTGGAAACAGCTTCTCTAGGAATCATCCCGAATATTTCTGAGCCGTAAATATTCTGTCACTGCTGATTTAATTTGTCGTACTCAGGAAAATGCAATTACAAGAGATAAATGGTGATGAATGCTGAAACTAAGGGATGTTTTTGACAATGGGTGACAGGACTGGCTCTCTGTGAGCTGGAGTCAGAGGAATGCCAATAGCCATCCATGTTTTAGCATTGCCAACTTTTGAAATGCTTTGCTTGCATTGAATCCCCTACAAGACATAAATCTATGGAACTGTTTCACTCAGTCATTGCATTGACCATTTGAAAGGGTGGATGTCAGAAGCCCAAATACTGGGACAACATTTATAAAGAAACTTGTCAATTAAATTGGTAAGAATAAAAATAGGCAGGGTAGCTCTGATTCACAAAAGCACCCAAGAAGGGTTTTCCTTGAACTCAGCACACCCTAAATACCACTCTGAATGAAGACATCCATCTCACACCTCCTGAACAGCTCACAGGACCCAGACTGTCATTTACTTGCCCCAACTGAGAGAAACTGCTGACTGTGAGGGAGCCAACACTATCCTCCTCCCTGAGGCCCAGCTCCAGTGGCAGGAATGCTGTCATCCTTCATGGTGAAGGATGTCGAGCAAGAGCTTGAGGGCTTTGCTGGAGCCATAGCCATGGCACAGCACCCTCACTGCCCACCTTCTGCATGAACCATTCCATTTGCATGACACTAGCTTTTGGTTTTTAGATCTGCAAAATGAGTCTTTAATGAAAACATGAAAGGGTGGGAAATAAATGCTGATATTTCAGTAAGTCTTTAAGCTAAAAAGCTTTCTCTTAGCATTTCTTTCTGGGAGGTATCTCACTATTATCATGTCATTTCTTTGCTGTCAGGTAACTTCCACTGTGTATTTAGGCCATGCAAAACACCTTGCTATGCTGAACATAATTCCAGAGCTCCAAGTTTGCCCAGACACTGCATTCCTCACCTCAACTGTATAGCTCACAGAGCTTCTTGCACAGTAAATACTCCTTCATGGTGCGTAGCACTGATAAAATCCCTCTTTCCCACACCTGGCTGCTGTGTGGTAGCTGCGGGGTAACGTCAGGCACTCTGGTTAGAGACTCATCGCAGAACTGATCCATCTCCCCTCAGGGGACAACGCTGCTAATTATTGAGCAAATAACCAAACTCCGCTCTTTTATGTTCCTGTGTGCTGAAATACAATACAAATCCTTTGCGGGGTCTGATCCAAAACCAATCTCATTTTGTGGGCTGTGAATCAGGCTTGCTGCAAGTAATTCCCCACACACCTTCAATAAGACAACTGTATGAAAGGCAGGTAACCACAGGGAGAGCTTTCCTGCACAGCTTCAGAGAGCTGGGACCATGGAAGGAAAACCTCCATGAGCAGAACTCAAGGCTTGTGGGTGTATTCTCTCCTGGGTCTGAGCCAATGCCATGGCTTGCCCCCTGGCAGAAGATCTGCCTGATGTACTGCCAGGAGGGACAAGGAGGGACAAGGGCTGCTCTTGGAGAATGTGACTTTTGACTGTCTTTTTCTGAGTGGCGACCACCCAGAGGATGATCCTTCATGTCGCCTCCTAATTCCAGTTTCTGGTGGGAAAGAGGCTGAGAAAGCAGAGCTGTGTGACAGCCGAGGAGCTTGTGAGGGAGCTTGAGGTGGGAGAGTGCTGGGAAGCATCATGATCATGTCCAGCTTTAGGCAGAGGAGCTGGATGAGATCGCAGTCCCAGGGCCACCCCAGGGGGATGAAGCCCACGCTGTGCTCCTTCAGGAGGACTCACTCACACTGCAGATGTCCTCGCTGTGTAGCAGAGATTGGACCATATACCTTAAGCTGTGCTGCAATATCCTGCATCAAGAATCCATAAACCCCCTTTTCTTCAGCCTTCACTGACGACCCTCAGGCTGGTCCACAACAGAAACCCCAGGGAGGGAAGAGGACCCCAGGAAACTTGGGGAAAAATGTTCTGCTGAGACCCCACACACTCTGTTTTTCCCTAGATTAATTCAATCTGCCTCAGCTTCCAGCCAAATCAAGACATGGGCTCATCTTGCTTAATATAGCTCTCAAATAATTTCCTGCATATTGGGACCGAGTCATTTGGCAACTGTCATACCACGTGTAACAAAAACAAGGGGCAGCAGCGGATGCCTATGGCTGCCCATAAACCATTAGTGGCAAGGTCAGCAGCCTCCGACCTGATTGTGTAACCCCGGGCATTGCCATTCCTCCGTTTGTTTTCTCTTCCTCTCAGGAGGATGGTGGAAACTTTAGGAACAGGGAAAGGGCATCCAGCACTACTTGCCTGCCATTTCCCAGCAATCTTCTTAATCCTACTGTGTTCTGTAACACTGCTCTTCTCCCAAGCCCCTCCTCAAAAGAGAGATGGAGGTGTCCCTTGAACTTAGAACATATCGCCTTAAAGTATCATCTTAAAATCTTAGTGTAATGTCTTTACATTGCTTGCCATTCCCCAGTAACTTATTCCATATGCTTAAGTACTCCTTGAGCATAATATGTCTGCCTTATTCCCATCTAGCTTCCCAGAGTTTACAGACTATTCCCCAATTTCTGAACCCCTTGCCAATGTGATTCATCTGCCCTTCAGGAATTTCTAAGTCCTTTTAAGTAATAAAGATAAAACTGAAAGAAGTATCAGAACCTACATCTGTCTAGTTATATGTTTTGTCTTCCAAGTTGACTGAAAAGAAAAGATTCACATGGAAAACGGTTGCTTTTCATGGCACATCCTCCTGGTGTCTGGAAATCATCACTTCAAGGAGTGCCCAGAGGTCACACCAGGACCAGGAGCTACTCATGGACTTACCTTCCACGAACGTGTCTACTCCATTCTCAAATCCATCTGTACTCTTGGCCTTCACAATATCCTGTAGCAATGAGCTATTTAATTATGTGGTATGTGCCACAGCTCTGCAGTCCCTCCTCACTAGGTGAGATTAGCATCCTTTAAGCATTTCTCATGGAGACTGTTTATCACCTCATTATCCCAGAAAACAGCTTCCAAAAGCAATAATGTTTGTCTGTGATCCAGTGGCCCCCAGTCAGAACAATGTTCCTGATGAGGACAGAACAAGAGCCAGACACCTTAAAAGCATCGCCCGGGGATATTGCAGCACCTCAGCAGTCAGCCATGTCCCCTGCTCTGTGCCTGGCTCCTGGTGATGCCAGCACTTCCAGAGAAGCGCTGTGAGCAGTAAGCACTTCCAGTATCCTTGTCAGAGGAACAGAGTATTAACCCTGATGAGTCAGACATGAATTTATCTACTGAAGCAGAACTGTTGTCAAAACTGGATATTCTTGTTATCCATGGAAATATCTCAGGTTTGGGATTTTGTGTTTGTTTATTTTTAGTTTCTGCTAGGTTCTTGATCTCAAGGCATATTGAAGCAATGAGCTCTCCTTTTTAATTATGTACTCTGTGAAGAAGTACTTTTTTATCAGCATTTCTTTCATCACCTTTCTATTTTAATCAGATGTCCCCTTCTCCTTTCATTATGAGGCAGAGCAAATAGAAATTTTTGGTCTCCAAACTATGCATTTATTCTACTTACTCATTCTAGCTCTTACCATTTACCCAAGAAAGTCAGCAGCCATTTCTGTTCTACAGCTTTGCCCTGGGCTGTTTCAACAATAATTTACAGATTAATTTCCTGAGGACTGTTGCTTTTAGCCCACATAGTCTATGCTGGCTCCACCTAGCCCTGCTGCCATTACTCTGCAGGTCTGCCACCTGCAGCTTCACTTATCTCAGTGATCTGTGACACCTTGAAGTTGGTCACACTGACCATGTGCTCTGTCTCCACTTAGAGATGTAGATGGGCTTTTGTTCCATAATCCCATGGATATTAAGCACAGGGCCAGAAGGGATCCAGTGGTGCAACACAGCATAAATCCACACTTACAGACTTCCACCATGGGCACGTCAGGTTTACCCACTCTCACCAAAATTCTGAGCTGGGGAACTCTACATGTGGAATCACCCGTTCTTCTTATTTATCACTGCAACTTCCATGGCAGTTTAACTCTGGTAAAATTCAGTCATATTAATCAAACTGACTTGTACTAACTCAAATTGTACCAAATTAGATCAAACTGAACCTTTGTTCTTCATTAAAGCCACTAATTTACACCACTGAGAGTTGTTACACCTAAACAGTGATTGGATGGGCATCAGGAAGCACAGGAAGGTGGTTTGGAGGAAACATTTGCATCTTCAGATGCTGACTTCAGATGCAACAATCCTGCTGGGATTAAGGTCATATCCAGAGACATATGAAACCATCACACTTCACATGGTTTCCAGCTGGAGACACTAACTCATTCCAGGCCAACTGCAGGTCAAGCTCATTCCAGTGTTCATACATCCAAATGCAGGTTTGCTGAGAGGTTCATGGGGCCCTGAGGAACCTCACCTGAATTCATGCAAGCAGGAGAGGATCTCCCTGCTACAATGCACCTAAAATACTCTAATAAACTAGTGAAATGAGAAATAATTGTCTCTTCATTTCCTGACCAAGCAGGTTTTTCTTTTCCTACAGTTGTCTCTTGTCTAATTTTGGATTGGGAAGCCCTTTTCGTGCAACATAAGCACCTTTCCAGTAGAAGTAAATCAAGGCTACATCTCTCTCCCACAGAGTGTCAAAATAAAGTCCAGGGAAGCTGGTGTTTGTACTTCTCAAAATCAACACTTTTCTCATTAATTTCACAGAACCTGAGTAACAAACTCCTCTAGTAGCTTTAAAACAAACCACATCTCACTTATCTATAAAAAAAATCTTGTAATCATTAAATTACATATTAAATTAAATGGAACAAACATGGATGAGCCAAAAAGGAGATAGGCAATGTATTTTCACTAAAGTATTTCTGTGAAAAGGGGCAGTTTCTCACCAAAAACTCATATAGTGTGAAAAAGTTACTGTTACAATTAAAATCAATGATAAAAAATCTCCTAAAAAATAGGTTTGTATATTCATAATTGTAAATCAAACTATTTTAGAAGAAAAGAAAGTAGAAGTTCCTTTTTAACTGAAAAGACAAACCAAAAACTAGAAGAAATTAAATAGCAACACTTTATAGACTAAATAAAAATTATACAGTACTTTCCACCATAAGTAAATGAGCATCTTTTGGTCGTCTGTACTCTCACCAAAGTTGGCATCAGCTTTTGCACTTCAAGATTAAGTAAAGTTCTCCCTTCTGCTTCCCCTCTAGCTGCTTCTTAACATGCACAAGATACATTCTCTCAAGTGCTGTATAATAATTTTGGTTTTTCCCACATTATGAGACCAAAATTTCACCCCTTCAACAGATTATGACACTGTATTAAGGTACTTTGAGATTTTAATAGATAATAAATATATCTGAACCACCCTAACCTAAGACCAGGCTGTTTGCCATCTTCTCCTATGAGATGATAAGTTCAGTTCCCCAAGCATCCCTGTCTGATCTTGGGGAGTTGCACTGCTACAACAACACACTGCTGGCTTTTTTACAGCACGTAACTACAATGTGCGAGTTACCACGACTAAAAACACAGCCCATTATGCAGTGAAAAAGCAGTAAAAAATACTGTCATACCACTTTTAGGGTGAGAAACTAGGAAGGGCCTGAGAAAACTGAATTTGCAACCCCACCCTCAAACACTTGGAAAGAGTTCAGATACTACAAAGATGGGGCCAGACAGACTTTCTTTCGATATTTCAATAAACAAAATTCCCAAGCCAAATCCCTGGTCTTAAACAAATGAAAAGAGAATAAAACTTCCCCTTCAGTGTTTTGGTGGAACATTGTTTTTCAATGAACACTGTGTTTCAGTGAATGGCAAAACTCTTCAGTAACCTTGGAGGGATTTCTCTCCAGAAACACAGCCCAGACCAGACCTCAGGCTTGGCTTGAAACTACTTCTTACACTCTTCCTGCTGGCAGGGATTTGGGAGCTGGACACCACTAATGCAGGACCACAAGGTCTGAGGAGCTTGAGGATGTAAAGATTACTTTGAGCAGAAAAGGACTCTGGAAAGGTACTGCTAAACAGTTCTGGGGTGCTATAAAACTTCCCACAGGAATTGAACAAAGATTATTCATAGCCTTTTCTGCTTTGTTGCTTAAGTCAATGTGAAGATACCAGGCACTCTTTTCCACCTCCAGCAGTACTGCAAACATCTTCTTCGATGGCTTGTGGTAAGCTCACTCTTCAGGAACTTCTGCCACTGCTGTATAGTGTTTGTTTAGCATTTTGAGAGAGGAGATTTCAAGACACAGCAGCAAAAGAAATAAAGGGCAAGGCAAGGCAACAGATGCAAATTTTTCACTGGCAAAGTCATGATGGCAGAGCAGGTGAATGTCTTTCTCACAAATGAAGTCCCAAGAAAGGCTATGGATCTGGGAGCTGGCGTTTTAAGATTTCTTTGGGATGCCTAAAATAAATGCCCAGTTTGTGGAGCTGCTGGTCCAAGTCCCCCAGTGCAGGAATTGTGTGACAGCCCGTCGATCCAGCCTGAATGACTGGCAGAGACCCATCAGAGGCAGCAGAAGTCAATTAAGTCTCTGCTTACACATAGCCTTTCTGAGCCAAGCTAAATTTTTATAACCCCAAACGTTCTGTTTCAAATTCTAAACTCACACTTTCACATCCCTTCCAGTAGAAAATATGTGAATTAAACACATGTGTAACAGTCAGACAGACACACTCAGAGCACCTTAGGAGACCCTGACAGTAACTGAGTGGGGGAAAGAGGGGTTGATTTGTTGGGCAGGGAGAGGAAGTATATTTTGTTTTTTACAATAAGGAAGCAGCCCTTGGTGTGATGGGCCGTGGGGCAGCTGAAAGCCCAGTGGGTAAGGAAGAAGTCACTGCCCTTTAAAACAGCCAGAGGTGAAATCAATGCAAGGGCTCTTCCTATCTCCAGGAGTTAATAAGCAGGGGTGGTGACTATCCCATCTC
The DNA here is from genome assembly GCF_963662255.1 of Cinclus cinclus. NCBI lineage: Eukaryota > Metazoa > Chordata > Aves > Passeriformes > Cinclidae > Cinclus > Cinclus cinclus. The sequence goes on from NC_085053.1 coordinate 23,165,751, forward strand.
AGTTCTCCAGGGCCACATCCTGAAGAGCTGCCTTTGCTCACATTTCACCTTTTTCTAGGCATTGCTTCACACTCCTTCCAAACAACCTCTTGTGACTGGCCTGAGCACAGAAATGGGGGGATCCACCTGGTAACAGCTACCCTCCAGTTCAGGCTCCAGGCTCTTTTTCATAAGCAGGCAAATGTTCAAGCACTTATCCAAAAATACAGGTACAATCTGGCAGTACAGCTCACAGGAAACATCCCTCACGTGGGAGTTTCAGCACTTGCTGTTTCTAGAGGTGCCAGAAATACTAGGGGAGGAGGGAGTGCTTTTCTAATAGTATTTGGAATATTTCTCACATCATTACAAGTGTAGCTGGGAGAATAATTTATAATGAATCATTTTATTTTAATTAACTTTCCTGTTTATTCTTTGGGTGACTAGCACACTCCCTCCAACTGCCTTACAAGTACTTAAAATTTCCTCCTTAGTAACTAGGGCCAGGAATAATGGGGGGGAGGCTTGATTACATTATGCTTTATCTTTGAGAACTGACATTTTTTTGACGGGTACTTCTTGTGACTTATGTACTATGATTTTGCACTGTGATGTTTGTACATTTTGGCTCACATTTCAACACCAGCAGGTGCCACTTCAAATCTGGAAGTGGTTATCCACAAGCATCTTTTAGCTGTCACAAATTTTGCTATTCTAACAAAGAGACTTGCTAGTAATCAGAGTGAACCCAAAAGTGGTTCACACATTCAGAAGAGTTCATCTTCAACTCCAACAAGAGGGCACATACTATTTACAGTCTCACAAAAACAATGCATAAAAGAAAATATATTTCCTCATGAATGTGGTTTATTTTGTTGCATGTGTTTCTGAAGGAGGCAGTTTCACACCAAGAAAAAGGGACTCAAAGACATCTGTGGCCAAATCTTCCTTCATGGAACTCAAAGAAAACAAGTATTTTTCAATAAGCTGAAATACCTGCCCCATATCTAAGTGCTAGAAGGACTAATCCTTTATGGGTGAGAGGTTCAAGGCCTCTAATTACAAGCTGTTTTCCTTAAAAAAAAATAAAAAATAAATCAGCTCTGTCCATCTGTTGCCATCAGAGCTTGGCTCTGCTTTCTGCTCCAAGAGAACAGACTGGGCCCTGCTGCAGCCTTCTGAATGTTTCACCAGGGTGGTGACAACCCTTTGTGCTGTTTCCTCAGAAGAGGACCATGATACTTGAACCAGATGTCATCACTTGAAGCCCACATGAGTTGTAGGACTTCCTCTCTGTGTTAAGTGGAAGATATATTCTTTAGCAAAGTCTTTTATCTGCCTGGATGCAATTCAGCCAGCCTGAGTTTCTTCTAAATGCCTTCCATCTGCTTTTGATTTGACTCGAGCAGGCTTTCAAGGTAGATACATTCCTTTGTTTTGTTTAATTACTTCATCACAGAGATACCTTGCTGCCCCAGGTTTTCTCTGCCTGCTCTTCATTTCAGATATAAGCCAAGTACCCACTTTTCTGAGTTTCATTACTTCTGAGTAGTCTCTGCCCCTCAAACTGTGCTCCACAGATGCTGATGTGCGGTGCATACCCTGTCTCTGTAACGCTGACTCCTGTAAGACAGCATTTCAGCAAAATGCAAAGAACAATGTGGAGGCACCACATTCTGCCAGAAGGTAATTACTGCTGAGTTTGCACACACTGAAGGGGAGGAGTACATTTTTTTGGTTTCTTTCTACTAACCTATGGAATTGACAAATATACCACAACAGTGGTGCCTCTAAATCCAGTATCTTGTCACAAGCAGTATCAGCTGCTTCAGAGAAAAAAAACATGATTTCTGTAGTGCTGAGCTAACAGAGATTATTATCCAAAACAAAACCCCATACATAATGTATATAGAGTATGTATAATTCTCCAACAGTCCACTAACTGCCATGCTCCAAACCCAGGTCAGAGGTGTGATGCCACAAAAGTCAAAGGGTATCTTAGTCAAGCAGAAGGAGGAGGTAGAATTTTCTCCCAAAAATGTTTTACATTTAAGTTTGATGCCGTGATGTCATCTTTATAGTCCTATCCCAGCGCTGTGGATTTAAAGGTTCTCCATGAAGCAGGACAATTTTTTTTGTTCAAGTTATCTGCCCATTTCCCAAATGCAAACAACTCTATCCTCCTTTTCCATCATTATCAGTTCTACCTATGACAATTTGCTGTGCTGAGTATTCAGCTCAATTTCTCACGTTTTCACTCACAGAATGTGATCTGCCAGCTCGTATAAATGGAAAACACACTGGAACTCTTGGCATTGTGCCCATGCATATTAGTGGTTTGGATTATATTTTTTTTTAATTTTGGAGGAAAACTTGATGAGACCTTGACATCACAGAGGCTGCACTGTGTGAAGGAGCTCCTCAAAACAAAGTTTTTGCAGCAAAATAGATGAGATCACTTGATGTGGAAAAAAATGGATCTTATGGTCAAGTGACTTCCTACATAATAGAAAGAGTCCTGTGAGGCTCAGGCTCAAGAGAGATGGAGAGGAGCTGTCATGGCTGAAGAGTGATGGTTGAAGAAAAATGTGCCTTTCTCACAGGTGTTTATGGGCAACATCTGCTCGGAAGCATTTGAAAAGAGATAGCCAAAAAAGATGCCCCAAAGTCAAAGATTATCACTAAACAACACAAGCATCAGAAATCCAGCTTGTCAAGGGGGACTAAGGAAAAAAACAAACCAGTCTCTTAATCGACAGTTTTTTTTCCCCCGCCACAAAATGTAAGTCAATCTATTTAGTTAGAAAAACATGGCTTACTGCAATCTACGTAATTTTTATTTCTTTATATACCACAGGATGCAAACTAATCTAGTTAAGGAAACATGGTTTCACTGCATTCTGAGTAACAGCCCCTGCTTTTCTACACTCTGATATGCTTTGTGCTGCTTTTACCACTTTCTCTGCAGGCCTAATGGGTTTCACAATGCCTTGAAAACTCCTGGCCACTCCCTTCTGCAGACCACTTGGATTTCAGAGCATATGTTGGGGGTGGCATGAAAAACCCTCAATGCACTGCAGTGGAAAAACAATTTGTAACAACATTTCCTGAAGCAATAGGTTCCAACCCATTGAAAGTCTATTTACCATATGCTTGAAAGACTCCAGGAACAACAGAAAGTCCTGCATGGATGCCTCTGTGCAAACACAAGGCAAGTAAAAATAGATCCTTCTGACCACCATCCAGCTGCACTTGAGGAAGCCATTTTTAGCTTCTCTGAGTACCTCAGCACTCCTCAATGCTCATCATTTTTTTACCTACGAAGCACTTGCTCCTGCCCCATGGAAAGCCAGTGGAAAACACGAGGGGACATTCCCGTCTGATTTCCCTGGGGCATGCAGGGTAAAGTCTGCCTGGAGAAAAGACACACATGAGCATGCAAACACACTGCAATGCCACATGCCAGGAGGGTAAACATCTCCACCCAGCAGCCTCCCACATCTGTGCAAGTGTCTGGCTGCCCTGGCTGGGTTCTCCTGTCTGGGGCCATCTCACGAGGACCGAGTGCCATACATGTTTTCCAAACGGAGACCCAAATGTGTGTTTGGTTTCTGTAAGTTTGTCCCCAGAAAACGGGAAGGCTGACCACCAAAAGCTCACATTTTGTTGTCATTTGTAAGACAGCAACTCAAGCAAACTTTCCCAAAACCAAAAGTGTCCAACAGAGAGTTGTGGCCAATGTCTGCATGACCACTAACATTTACCAACACCTCACATCTCTGGTCAGACAGCTTTGTTTTGCAAATATTGACCTTAGAGGTCACAGCTTAAAGAGGTCAGAACTTCTGTTTGGTTAGGATGAGTATTAGGCAGCATTTAATCTTTTTTGGTTTGGAAAGTGCACTAAAAACATGCAGGAAAGGACTCATGAAAGGATTTACTATTGGGCTAACTCTGCTCTCCTGGAAACTACTGATAAAACTGCCAACACTGTTTAATAAGTTGTGCTTGGGTTTTTGTTTTTTGTTGCTTTTTGGTTTTTTTTCAAACCAACACAAGGTGCTTCAGTCAGTTTTTCTAAACTATTTCTCAGTAAAGTACCCAGGAGTAAAGGCAAAGGGAGAGAGCTAAACACTGTCTAGAAAGGAGTTACAGAGAAGATGGAATTGAGCTCTTTTCAGAGGTTCCTGGAAAAAAATTACAAAAGGCAATGGACACAGAAAGCACAAGATAGGCTGAAACTGGTATTATGAAACAGAACTGTTCAGAGGGAGAATGGTCCAGCACTGAAACCAGGATCCAGAGAGGTCCTGTGAATTATCTTGCAGATTTCCAAACTTCAACTGGACCAGCTTGGAGCAACACCAGACCTGACTTTTTTTTCTGACTTTTCACAACACAACTGCACTCTGTATCATTATTTTCAAGGTGTTTGTCCAAGACTCTCATGTTCATGTGTATTTCAGCACATTGTGCCAGTGAAGAGCTTTCACTTAATCAGAAAACTGTTTCAATATTTTAAAAACAAATATAGCCCTTTGCATACCTCACAGGATATGGACCCATGGGTTCTAGATACCATGGTCAAATGCAGGTCACATCACTGCTGCTCCAAGATTTTTCCATCTGATACCTGTTCAGAGAATTTCAGGAAATAACCTGCTGCGTATACACATGCCATGATTTTTACCAGTTAGCATTTTGTGCCTGGCATCCAGTACAGGTATCTGAAATGTTTTAAAACAGAATTCAGTATCAGGAAAAGTTTCTTCATTGAAAAGGTGATCAGGCATTGAACAAGCTGCAAAGGGAAGTGGTGGAGTCACCATCCCTGGAGGTATTTAAAGGACATGTAAATGTGGTATTCAGGGACAGGTTTTGTGGTGGACTTGGCAGTGCTGGATTAATGGCTGGACTCAATCTTAGAGGTCTTTTCAAACTTTCAAACTAGAATCATTCTGTGATTCTGCTTGATGAAAAGTGGAGGGGACCAGGATTGTCAAAATTAACACTTCATGGGATTAAAGTATTTTTTTAAATCAGAATTGTCCAATCCATCAAAAAAGGGGCTGAAACCAAAATATTTATTCTAAAGAAAAAGGCAGGAGAAGGGTGCAGAATGGAAACTTAGTACTTACAATATAATATGTATACATAGAAGACATACAACATATTTTTTCCTTCTTAATAAATAAAACTATATTTTTCCAATAGTATAAATAATTTTATTTTACTTTTCTGTGAAAAAAAAAGTGTTCTTGGCCCAGTTCTCCCTAACGGAAAGGCTGAGGGAAGAGATAGGTGGGAAAAGAAAGGCTTCTTTTCAGAAGTGACCTTCTAAGTAAGAACTGAAGCTTCTTATAAGGTTGCCAATGAGTTGCTTGACCCATTAATAAGGAATGAGAGAACAAGAATGTCTAAGGCTGCCTGGTGAGTTAGCACCTCTGGACAGTTTGAATTCCCCATAAATATAAAGATTAAGGCAGTTTTTGAAAGAAAGTGCAGTAACATTTACTTGCATGTGTCCAAATGAATGGAGAATCCCTGGACCCAAACACAAATCTCTGGTTCATCACATGCAGCCCCTTGCAGCCAATGTATAACAACATTTATTCAGAAAGGTCCACTAAACTTGACTCCACATAACTCGACATGCCACAAGCCACAGAACACTTCCACATAATCTATAACAACTTAAAATCTCTAATTTGAAAAACCAGAAGCCACAAAAAAAATTACAATGCAGTACAGGCAGAAAGAAGAAACCCTGATCCTTGGAAGAACAGGTAATTTGTTAGGTGATAATGCCTACTGGTCAGAGAAGAGTGGCCCATACCCAATCCTGCTTAGCAAACATATAAAATGGAGGAAAAGAAGGGCTCCTGTCACTCCTAGGAATTTTTCCCTAAGTCAAACACTGGTTTTACTCTGAGTACATGAGTGAGACACAGCCACAAGGCACCTAAGCATTTTTGATACACCAAAGGGAGCAATGAATGGGGGTCACATCTCTTCTCTCCAAGGAATCAAGAGAAAGAGAACAAACAAAAAACATTTAAATTTAGAAGGGAATAATAATCAACAAATAAATGAAATCCTGCCCTTTGTAAGCAGTTAATAGAACCAATGCACATCAAATGAGGGCAAGTGAAGACAGTGAGACCCCACAAGCCCTCCCCATTCTGGTAGAGTCAGGGAGCACTTCCTTTCACAAGGAGCTGCCCAGTGCTCCTACCTGAATTTGTGGTTTCTCAGGTAGTGACTACAATGAGAAATGAATACATAATCAGACTAGTTTCTGAAAAAGGAGGAAGAAAGGTGTGGGAACCTAAAAGCCTAAGGTGTTTTACTTGTCTTCAAGTAGGGTCTTGCTCCTCCACTGACAGTAGTGAAGAAAAAAGTGTGTGTAATCTCTGTTGCTAAGGGCAAAATCGTGTACAGTCAAGGTGGATAAATGTTGAAAGCTTCGGTTTGGATAGGTACTTGGGAGTTGTGGTGCTTATCTACATCTCAGCTTATCTGGAGCACTTCGATCAGCAGCACTGAGTCAGGAATCATGCCACATCTTTGGGCTCTTCCCAGAAGGTTCCCAGCACTGACTCTCACCATCCTGGTGAAGTTAGGGATGTCCAGAGATGGGTCACTCTGACAGCAACCCAAGGCTACGGCATCTCCATCCCTGTGTGAAATAGGAAGGTAGCCTGTCGGGCAGAACCAGACTTACATATAGGTTGGAGAGCAAAGGGGATTTTTATCAAATCCAAAAGCAGATTCTGTTCGAGTTTGGGCAAGAAATTCAGAATTGCTCAGATTTTTATCTAATTGATTTGCATGCCCCTGTTTATGAGGAGATTCCAGACGTGGAACCATACAGACTGTTTATTATTGCTTGCACAACTGTCATTTTGAGACAGCTTAAATTCCACCCAAAGCTCCCGGGGGTGAAATTCACCTCCCATACCATCGGCTGCCTAAAACTTAGGCGCCAAGGCTAAACTCCTTGGCTAAGCTCCACTGAGAGCCAGTGGAGAGGGGCTGGCACCTCCAGAGAGCGATTCCTGCCCCGTATCTCAGACATCTCTGCTCTGCGGAGATGAGTCACCTACCAGAAGGGCCTGTCCCTCCCCAGCACTGCAGAGAGGAGTGGGGTGACTTGCCAAGACCAGCCCTGCTGTCTGGAGCCCCAGACAAATGCACTCCTGCTCCCACCAAAGCCGGCAAACATTGGACTCCATCTCCCAACAAGCCAAGAGAAGAATGAAGTGGGAAGTGCTTTATCATAAAGACCTTTAGATGTGCAACTCCAAAGGGAACACGGGGCACCTAAGCAGCAATAAGGGGCTTAAATCAACTTGTGGATTTAGGCCTAAGTGACTTCCCCCAAGCTTTTACACTAATTTAAAACACTATTTTTCCAGTCATGCCTATGATTTTCCCCTGGCTGTGGTCCCCTTTGAAGATTCTCTCATGAATCCTTCACTGAAAACATCTCCAAACTCCTGGATAACCAGGGAAAAAAAAAAAAAAAAAAGGAAAGACAGAAACAAAAATTAGCATGAAGGAAAGTCTCCAGCAGCACTCACAAGGCATCCTGCTGCACAACGTTTTGCCAGCAAAGCAAACAAAAGCTGTGAGGCCTTTTCTCAGCCCCAGGCTTGATAAGTGAACGCTCACAACAACTTTCTGTGCACTGCCCTGAGTCTGTGAGTCCCACCAAGTGACCCCAAAAACCACCCCTGCCCTCCACACCGACCCCCTGCCATGCCCCTCCCCATCACATCCCATTTAACTCGGCACAGTAGCCCCTAAGAATTGCTGGGTTCATTCTTAAGCTCCTTGCTGAGAATGAAACATTTTTATTGACATGGAAAGATTGCGCCATGTGCATAATTGCTGCATACAACAAGATGGAAACCACAAGCAATAAAACACTCCATGGGCGATGACTCGTGTTTACAGTAAATAGGAACGATGCTGCCAGATGTCAGCAGCACCAAATCATGTGTTGCTATCCCAGGTCTCCAGAAGAAGGAAATAAAATCCCACCACGGATATTTTTATTTCTGGCGAGGGGATGACTGCTGGGTTGATTGCATCTCTGAGGCTCTGGGTAAGTGGCAGAGACAGGATCTTATTTTTGTTTCAGAAATTCTTGTATATAGTAGTGGGAAAACAGACTGTAATAGTTTTTTGAGTCTCAAAATTTAGAAATACCATGTTCCCTTGTCTAGATCTGCTAGTGTGATGAGCCTGCATTGAAGCCCAGGGGAGCAACTGAATGAAGAACATTTGTTCCATATGCCACCCCTCCCCCAGGCCACAAAACAGATCCCAAAATCCTATAGTTTGAGCCTCTGGTGATAGACCAAATGTCACAATTGCAATTTGCCAGGAGAAGGAAGTAGCGAAGATCAAATGTGTCACTGTCATCACTGGAACCAGGATACATCCTCCTTCTAGCAAAGTCTTTCAAATCAAGACTTTCCAAACACTCTGCTAAATCTCAAAAAAAAAAAAGTGATGAGCTAAATTCCTGAGTAAAGCACACCAGTTATGCAGAAGGTTGGACCAGAAAGTTCTTTGTGGATTATAAAACTATGTATTTGTGCAGCTCCAGACACTCATTCAGAGCCCATGGGATAGCTTTTAGGACTACTTTCCTGAAAAGAGTCTAGGCATTTTGAAGTGCTCTCTTTAGGATACCTCAGAAGTTCCGACCTGAAAGAAGTGCCAGGAATCAGCCATTAAGAAAAGAATTGAAGACTTCTCTAAAAAAGATTCAAGCTGTAACAGTCAGTTCAATTTGCTTCAACTGCATAGAGCTTGGGCATCCCATTTTCAGTCTCCTTGCTCCCAGCTGAAGAATAAATCCCAAACCCTACTTTCCAGACTGAAGTGTCACAATCTAAAAAAGCACCAAATTTGTTCTGTGTTCCATGTCCAGATGGAACAGGCCACCAGATATGGTCTTGCACTTCCTTTATGCTCTCAATTGTTTAGAAATGAGCCAGCTCCAGAACAAGCGCTGGCTGTGAGGACAAATCTAGGTGTACCATGCTGAAAGCCACCATGTCCTGCCTCAAGATCACAGAGGAGCCTCTGCAGTGTCTGTTGGTGGATGCAGGCAGAGGACCAAGACTGTCTTAAATTAATAGCATCCAGTTAAACCAGTTAGATTTGATCCTTAATGTCAGTATCAGAGATAGCTGCATTTGGATATTAGGCCATTAAGGGAAGAAAAAGATATAGGAAATATCCCAGAAATGAGATGTCTGTAGACCATCATTTTTAGCTAGACTGATAGCCCACTGACTGCAAAATCTCTGCCTGTCCATCACAGGGTTCAAACTGTCCTCTGAGCCTTCCCTGTCAATTCTCATAACTCCTGGTAATGGTCTCTTGGCAGCCTCACCCTGGAAACTAATAAGCCAGCAAATTACACAGTCTTGGACTTATTTCAGAAATACAAGTACCTGATCTAATTCAATAATGCATGATGCTAACAGTCCTTCTTGCAGATGTGATTATCCTGGTAATAATGTATTGTGGAGACCACAATCTGGCATATGACCTCATCCTTATCTGCAGCTGCAAAGCACTACTGGATTCAAAGCTTAGGCTGCAAGTGGCCTCAATTCAAATATGTCCCGTGCTCTGAGGCTCTCAGTCCTAAACACCCCCATAAGACCAGACATGACCTGTAGTCTGAGCCAAATTCTCACCTAGTGTAAGTAAGCAGGACAAATGTACATTTCCAAATGACTGGGGTTATTTTTCTAATTTATTTTTCCTATCCACAGTTCTGAAACTAGAATAGTTCCAATCCTGCTAGTCCCAGAAGACTGGCATGTTTCATTAGGAATTGTTGTCTGTGTAAGAATGATGTTGTCCTGTCAAATTTAAGTGTTTTGCTTAGGTTGAATACACTGAGCACAAATTTTCTAACTCAAAACGCTCCTGAAATTTTCATTTCACTGCATCTTCCACCTCCTTGGCAACTATTCTGATTTCCTGTGCTTATTAGGAGAGTTACTTAGGAATACTGATATTCCCTATGCAAGGAAAAAAGAAACAACAAGCTGAGCATAAAGCACCCATAACTTGCCAAAATTTGGTGTGTAGGACACAGCACACGAAAACAGTCATGACCCTGATGCTCACGCCCAGAGATGACCCTCTAAACTTTCTTTCTCTGCAGCTTTTTTTTCAGCTTCAGGTCTGTGTCCATTTCACAACTCCTACATGTTCCCACTGCATGACCCCTGGATAAATACCCCACATCCTGTGGCTGAAACCCTTGGCTTATTCCAGTGCAGTCATCTATTTTCCCACTGCATCCTGCAGACCTAGAAACATGTTTGTCTTCTGTTAGTTCACAATGTGCAGATAAAATCCTCCCAGTTGTGGCATTCTCTGTTCAGGTCTGAGGAGCACCTGTTACACATCACAAAAGTTTCTCATACCATTGGCAGCCTTTCCCTGTTTGGAAATGGCTCTCTTCATAAAAAAACCACCCTGGTCTCGGTTTCATACTGCCAGAAAACATGGATTATTTTTTTTCCCCTAAGCACAATATTTGCCTTGTATTCAGCTGACCTTCACCGACTGTCCTGTCTAACCACGATTTTGGTACAATGGGGTTTTCTCCACATGTCTGTGGCTTCAGGGTGACATTTTGGCACACTTAGGAACTCCAAGCTGGTTACAACAAAACCTCAGTCACCCCAGATCTCAAATACCTACAGCACTCTGCTACTCTAAATGGGCTTGTGTTCCCTCAAGGTCAGCAAACAACACTGAGCATTCCCTCAGTTAGCCCACACCTTGGCAGAGCAGCGTATTTATTGCTCCTAATCCACACAGCTGGAGTTCACAGGGATGGCAACACCCAAGTTTACCTTTAGTAAAGGAACATTTCTCCCTGAAAGTCAGCTGCCTATATTTTTCAACCTTCAAGGGAATTCTCCATGCCATCAGCTGCTCTCAGCCTGCCTCCCTCTGCCTGAGGTTCCCCAAAGAAGCAGCCCCATAGCTTCTAATGTCTGCAAAATCCAAACGGGCATCAGAGGGACCAATCTGAAAAGGAAGTTGCAATTAGCCATTCAATTCCCAGGAGAAAACGTGGATCATCTTTTTCTCTCTTCAGAGAGACACTGGCCAATCCTCTGGAAAATATGCTTCATCCATCCAGCCACTATGGGTTTTCCTGCTGGAATAATAAATTGTCCTTCTCCATGACCTGTGATAAACAGGGATTGGATTTGTTGATTAATGGTCCTTTGAGCTGAATGTAGAAACCTTTCCACACACAAAGACCTGTAATCAGAGCTCCTCACACCTCCAAACATCCTTGCCAAGAGAGGAGAATAGCAATCTTAATGGCAAAACCTTTCCTTCAAATTCCAGCTGATGTACATCTCATTCACCTGCATCTCTATCAGTTCCTTTTAGCACTAATTAATTAACACAGTCCTGAACACACAGTCAGTGCCACAGCAAGTGCCTTCTCCAACATTTTCTCCTATTTATCTTGATTTCCTTAATTCCCCATTCTTCTCATCTCACTATATATTTTATGCTTGCTTATCCAGATATCCTCTTTTCCCCTCCTTCTGGCAGGATGTAGGTGCATCTAGAACCAAACCAGTCCAGTCTGGCCTTCCAAACATTGAGCAGGAGCCATCAACTTGAAAGAAATTCCTATGATAATGCAAGAATCAACTCCTTTGGTGCTTTGATTTCCTTGCCTATGTGAAACACAGCAAGATTTTCACACCCCTTCCTCAATCTATAATGGCATGTTTATTGCTCATGATGGGGAAGATAAATTGCCAGGACACACAGGGTTCTTTCGGGGGTGTTTCCAAGAATAAAAACACAAATCCTCACCTAAATTACAATTAAATGAACAACAGCACTCTCTGGCTGTATTTCCAGGGCACAGCACGCACCAAAGACATGATGCATCCGTGGCTGGGGTCCCTGGAACAGGCTCAGCCTGTACACAAAATCAGTACATTGTGGATGAGCCACTTTCTGCCTTGTGCCTGAGCTGAGCTTGTAAATCTACTCCCATCATTCCCAACCAGGAACGGCATCAGCCAAGAGAAGGCAACCTGGACACTCAAACTGACCATGAACATGGGCTTGAAGCTGGAAGTGTCCCATAAGGTCAGCCCAGACACAAATAACTATTACTTCTGAGCACTAGAGCAGCTGGCTGTAGGGACAATTCAGAAGCAGGACCTTGGGGAAGATTCCCATGATTTAATAGTTGCAGCCTTCCCAAAATGTCAGTCCTCTGAAGGAAGACTGTCAGCCAGAGGATCCTGCATTTCTGTCCTCTCGCCAGCTCCCCAGGGAGGATCCATCCCTCCACAAGGAGTCTGTCTGCTCAAGATGCCAGTGAACAAGGGGCCAGCCTGTTCTGGCTGTCACTGGGGGCTGGCAGGGAAGCGCAGAGTCACCGCCGAGCCTTGTGTCAATAAGCACCGGCAGAAAGTCCTCTCTGTTTCCCTTCAGCACAATAAACTGTGCCTCCCCCTTCCCTCAGCTCCTGCCTCCGCATCCAGACGTGCACCACAGGGATGGACCCCTGCTCCTTCTCATCACCTCCAATCCCTCCCCCGTTTTCCTGTCTCCACTCCTGAGGAAGTGTCTCTTACAGACAAGGGCAGGACGCAAGTAGCTTTGACTAATTTTCATGGACTACAGATATCAGAGGTATGAAATTCCAGCAACATCCCAGAGGATAAGCAAAGGACCCCTGCAACTGCAGAAGTGGACAAAGTTGTGAACCCTGTTTACAGACCCCAAAGCTAGAAAAAAAAAATGGGGGAGGGACAATACATTAACCCAGAAACCCTGGTTTTACATCCAGGAAAACATCTGATAAAAAAAGAATGAAAATGAAACGTCTTGAGTCTAGAAGTAAGGATTTGTATAGTACTAAAAAGAAATCCAGTTTTCGACCAGAGTGTGAAAAAGACATTACAGTCTTTCATCATGGAGTAGCTGTGAGAAGAAATTGTGGAGCTGTCCCTTTGGCTTCCTCCTTGTCCTACACTCTAGATACAAAACTCTGTCCCTCTTCACTTTAAAGCTGGATGAAAGCTGGGGATGAAGTTTGCCAAGGTTGATATTTGCCTTGATCTCAAATGAAACGGAACTGGGGTTTTCTCTTTTTGTGGCAAACGAACAGCTTGTTAGCATGCAACAAACAGGGATGTTCAAGGCTTTCCCTGCCCAAGTGACACACACTTGCTGTACTTTCACTGTTCCTGGAGTACAAGGCTGCCTCTTAACACTGAATCACAAATCCTTGCTCTCCATGTGCTTTCTTCTGAAAGGGAAATAATAGGGTGAGAAAGGGGCTTGATCCTTGGTTTTAGGGTTTTTTTTTAAACAAACCTGTAGAGGTGTTTCTTTTCCCCAGTAAATTCAGCATACCCAAACTCCTTTGTGTCTTCCCAAATGAAAGGCACCTTGCAGTACAATGTTGACCCCCAGGCTGAGGAGCTGTGCCAGCCCTGAAGAGGTAAAGAGGGAATTCTTGCTGCTGTGGCCACATCCCAGCAGGGAGAGAGACTACAGCACCCGTGACTTCCTCAGTTATTATTCCTGACCTGACTCTTCTCCAGCACACCAGTGAGGCATCCCAGTAGTCTGGTCAGGGCTGCTGGATTCAGGCTGCCTCCAGACAGCTCAGCTGGAACACAACTCTTCCTCCCCAGCTCTGGGCTTGTCTGACCACCATGGGCTCACAGGAGGTGACCCTGTGGTAGCCTTGGGAGCCAGGCTGCTCCCCGCCAGGCGTCTCTGTTGTTAGTTCACAGAAGAAAGCACTTGCTGCTAGTAAGACATGCCTTGATGGAGAGCCTTGGCTGATGGAGCTGCAACTTAACACTCTGTTGAGGACAGGGCCTTGCTCCCCACTACAAATCTTTAAAATGGTGGCCCTTGTGGAAGCTACAGAGCTACAGCCTTTCCTAGTGATCCCAGACAATCTGTTCTTAAGGTTTTGTGAGTTTTTTTACATGCCTTAATACACTACATAAACCTTATACCTTTTATACAATAGAATGTCTCCTGAATAAAATCAGACAGCTTGAGATCAGAAAGGAATAGTGAACTGAAGCTTCCACCTTCCTGTTTGGTGTCTTCCTTAAAGGATTTTTCAGTGAGCTACTGAAGCCTGTAACAAAAACAGACTTAAAAGAAAAAAAGGATCTGAAGTTCCTTCCAAATTTCAACTGAATAATGAGCACAGGAATAGTTAAGTTCTCTAAAGCCAAGGGAGATGTAAAGTAAAACCTGAAATACCAAACATGGAAGCAAATGGTACTGAACAATGGATATCTAACAGTAACAAACTGAGAGGAGAATTTGGCCAGTAAATATAAAATTAAAATAGCATGACAAATATCTGTGGAAACTAGAACATACATAAAGCTTACATATGAAATTAGATTTTAGGTGGGCTGCCCAAAACTTGCATTTGCTTTCTGAAGTGTAACATTTTGCCCACTGGATGTTTTACAACACTCCACAGTAAGAAATAAAAGAAGACATTTTGATTTGTGGTACAGTGTCTGGAACTAAAATCTCAAGTAACAGCCCTGATCACTTACAGTGCATTTTTTTAAAATCCATGGATCACAAACCATTTTAATGTTCCTAACTAACACCACGTGCATCAACAGAGAGTAGCACAACTTGCCTCTGATGTAGGCGGTATTATTCCCATCAGACAGGTGAGTAAACAAAGTCACAAAGAATTAAGTGTTAGGGTCCGAGAGGAAGTCTGTGGCTGAGCTGGGAACAGCACTTGTCCCTTGATACCATCCTCTTCCTTAACCGCAGGGTAATCCTTCCCTGACCTATGCATGCAACAGTAGATCACAGCCGGGATATTTTTTCCTATCCAAAACATGAGGGTTTTCAATTCTTCCTCTTCTCCCACATCTGCCCACGATGGCAAGCTGAGCCCTTCCTTCAACAAGCAACTGTCTTGTACCACATGGTTACAGCTTTACAGGGTGAAAAGGGAAACCAAGCACAACTTGCTGTCCCAAGGTTACATGGCCTATTCAGGGTAGAGAGCAGCTGGATTTTTCCCCTCAGAACAATATTTCACCCACTGGCTTGAAGTGATTGTCCCAAGACAGATGGATTTTAGACAGTGCCTCACTACAGTAGGAATCTGAATTTTCTATAATAGTATATAGATCTGTAACACGCAAGGAAAAAAAATCCCAAATATCTAATCCTAGGGAAGAAATTACTTTCAGGCTTTATGAAACCTTAGGAACCAAAGCATGAGGTGTCCTTTAGCCTATGAGTGACACCTCATTTTACCTGCCACAGCTTCATCTCTGGAAAGTGCAGGGAGCATCTGTGACAGTGATGCACATGGAAATGGAGCTCAAAGCCTTTGAGCACTGATGAAGTCTGTAGTCTCTGTTTTTACCCAGAATACAAGACCCTATTGTTTTTGGCAGTTACTATGCATGTTTTTGATCCCCACATTGCTTCTCAGACCTTGGATTTTTCTTTCCCATCACTCCAACCTCCAAAGAAACTGGACCCACAAAAAAAAAAAAAAAAAAACCAAAAAAAAACCTCTACATCAAATTTTCTGTCCTGCTTACCTGGCCAGAGGACAGTTTTTAAGTACAAAGCCTCTCTGGAGTCTACCTGCTTCCTCTGAGCCTTTCCCAACCAGAGGGAGCCTTGACAACACGAAGAAGGGGATGCCAACACCAGGCTGCCATAGTCAGAATGAAGGATGGGAGGATGGAGGCTTTCAGCCCTACAGGACAGTCCTGCCTGCACCCAGCTGTATTACACAAGCTGATTCTCAAGCTGAGCTAAGTCATCACTGGCAGATAGAGGGTAGTGGATTTATAAGGATAAGTGATTTGATCTGTTACAACAAACCTTTATGTTCTTTGGCAAATCTTGTGAAAAGACTTCTTTAAAAAAAATTGTAATAAATGCGGGTATTAAAAAACAAACCCCAGTAAATTGTACTTAGGAGCAATTCTCAGCTATGAAGCTCACTCATCCCCCAGATTACTGGGAGATTTAAGAAAGTGAAACAGTTGTTATCACTTGGTCTGTGGGATTTTGTTGGCTTTTGCAGGCTGATTGCAGTGTTTAAGGTAGAGCTGTTGTGTCAGACTCCCTGTGGGCCAAGAACAATATATTCCAATTATTGACATCCCAACTGTATCTTTTTTTTTGAGGGATAGGGTATTTTGACAAGTTTCAAAGGCAGAAAAGGCATGGTACCCTGAAGAGCTTAGCAAATCTTTCAGGCACAGCACCGCAGAGGCACTTGGATGGAAGTGATTTGAAGATGTGATCTCCTTGCCCACAATCTCCCTACAGGGAGGGGATATAATTACCATCCATCACAATTCAGTGTGTCCCTCAGTAAACAAAATCTGGAGAGGCTAAGTGACTTGCCCTGGGTCAGTCAGTACACCAAGGATAATGATGAACCACTGCTGAAAATCGGAAGCTCCAAACTAGCACTTGTTCCAAACCAACTCATACCTCCATCCAAGAGTTTTGACATAGGAAGTAAGGTCCTCCATGTTTCAGTGTTGAGATAGCTCAAAAAACACTAAGGTTCTGTCACTAAAATCAAACTTATTTAACGGAGCCCACTTCCATTCTGCACTGAACCTCAAGTCAGCAGAGATTCATTTCTATAAAGTTTGAGAAACTCTTTATGATGCTCTTTTCCCTTAGCATGGATTGTACTCTTTCTGGTTTTTTTTTTCCCTAGAGATATTTTTATCTTAGCTTGTATTGATGGCCAGCTTGCTTGCATTCCCCATACATATATTAAACTTACAGAAGGATTCTCAATTTCTTGGATGCAGATACATTCTCAGTTGTCTTACAGATAATCAGCAGATCTTGTAGCTGTAACTCATTAGGTTTTGCATACTCTCTACCTCTTTGGAAGTTTTCTTTCCAAACTGGAGTATTATTCCTAATGGTTGCAGAAATCAGCTGTGATAACAAAATAGCTTCTAACTTTGTCCTCTTTTAGAAGCTACACTCCAACAACTGGCTTGCCTAAATAAGCTCCTTACAACCACTGCTCTTCTTCATTGCTTAACAGCTGGCAGTGACCCTTCTTAGTGCAGAAACATCAAGCACCAAAATAATTCAGAAAACAAACACCAGTCCCAAACTCATCCCAGTAATGCCCAGAAGCTCTTGAAATACATCTCAGAGCATGAATCCAAGCCAAATATTTGGCTCCCCATCCCAGACATGCTTTTAAATTTGTACAGAACAAAAGCTTTTAATTTATATTTGAGTTTAAAATTCTAAGAGCAACAATAAATTAGGCAAATAAACCTGTTGTCCAGGATCAAAAAAGCTCCGAGAGTGCCTAACTGGGAACATGACCAGCAGTTAATCTTGTAATGATCAGTGGAAAATAGACCACTGAAATACCCCCCGCTCAGAAGCTTTCTTTAGTTTCTGTCCTTCTATCATTTTTTCCTAGCCAAATCACTTACTGGGAGCCTGGTTTTCTCATGGTGTGAGGTCAGTGCAGCTCTGCTCCTCACACTGAGCTGCCTCTGTGGAGGAGCCGTGCTCCAGACCCCCAGCTCAGAGGAGAGCTGTCTGCCCCCTGGAAACCCCCAGCCAAGCACAAATCCCAGCTGTGCTCACACGCGGCAGGAGGAAAACAAAGAACCAGATAAATAACTGCTTTTGTAGAGCTTTGCTTTTCTGCTGTCCCTCAGCATGTGTGTTTCTGTGTGTACAGATGCGAGCAAGCTGTGACTGTTAGCAACTGACTTCTGAATTTCCTATCACCCAAAGCTGAAACCTGGCAGAGCCTGACTTACCTTAGGGAGAGGAAATCAGGAATGCTGACAGAACCTGCATATTGGAAGCAACTCATCTAGGGCTGCCACAAATCTACCTCGTAGGCTATTTCTTAAATACACCAGGAGCAAACCTTGACTCAGGATTATACTCACACTCCTGTGATAACCTAACATTTTAAAAGTAGCTGCCACTTCGATATGAACAGCCAGTAGCTGAAATGCTGAGAAGCACCTGCTCAGTGCCACAACCAGCTCTGTTTCCCAAAGGTAAGTCAACATAAAACACATGGTAAGAAAAGCAGAGGAAAAGACAATACTGAGCTAAAAGCAAGTAGGTTTTCTGTGGAAAGACTTGATTTGATTTTCATGTTCAGATGCTGATCCAAGATTCCTTCAGATGTTAAGAGGATACTAATGAGAGGATACCCAAGAGCAGCAATACTGCCCAGTCTATCTTAGGCTTAGTGGAAACACTGTTCAAGCACATGCAAAAAGTACCTGTCATTCACTGTGTGTCTTTCTGGCCCTTTGTAGGAATGGCTCACTAGGAAGATTAAAGGTGTTGCCCCTGTGACTGTTTACTAATTACAATTACACACCACAAATAACAAGAGAAATGAAACATTTCCTGAATGAGCTCCAATGGTGTGGATTATACATGGGAGTTCACATCTGCACTTGAGAAGAGACACAGAAATATGTGGCATTGCAAGCTCTTTGCCCTGGTATATGGACGAGGTGAGGCTAGGAGCATGCAACCCACAATGAGAACACACAAATCCTTGTCCTAAAAACACTACCTATGGCTGTTCATTTTGAAGAGAAGTATTCTGTTTCCTTCACAACCTCTGTCCTGCCCCACTCAGAAGCTCCACATCAAGCAAAGAGTGGGTTTCAATACAGTTCTCCATAACGGCATAGATAAAAAGCATCTCCATTAGAAAACAGCAGTTCATGTGTTCCATGAATGTATCTCTCTCTGTCAGGACCTGGTGGAACAGGACATATCAAAGGTCAACCAGTCAAGTACAGGGAAGACAAAATCATTGCCCTGCTGTGTTGGCTAGTCTCTGTTTCAGGCCTGTAGTGAGCATTGGGCAGCATCTAAATCAGAGCATCCCTGCAGGAGCTCCAAGCAGTGACAAGGACCCTCACAAGGACCCAGACAGCTTCAGATTACAGAAATTACACTCTCTGCTCAACTAGAGAATCGGTCCTTGCTCTCAAAACCCAGTGTAAAGCCCTAAGCACACCATTCTTTCCCCCGATGTGCCTGCTCTCTAGCTAGCTGAAAGAAGGGGATTTTTGTCCTGCACAACTCCAAGAAGCCCCTAGGAACCCTCCCTCCACCTTCCCCATGTGCAGTCAGTGTACTCAAGCCTTGCAGGTCGGCTCCTGAGTTTGGCCCTTTATGAATAGATCACTATGCTGGCTGCTCCCAGACGTACACAGCCAGTTGTATGTGGTGGAGAATCGTAAGCAAGAGTAGGAATGCTTGTTTGGCAGCCTTTCCCAGCCTCTGAGTGTCTACTGACTTCTTTATATTTTTTCTTTCTTCTCTTTTTTTCTTTTTATGTCTCTGTCACCAAATTTTTAAGCTGAGTTTTGATCTTCTCTGCTAGTGTAAATCCGTGTAAATCCAGACTAACATCAAGTGGGCATGTGCAAGCTTCAGGGTGCTGTGTCCAACCATCTGCACACCTTGCAGCAGATGGGAGCTGGGAGAGGTGACCACACATTTCAACCTGCTGCCTCACCCCTTGGGATCAGCTGGGAACTGTTTCCTGTCTGTGAAGTCAACAGCCAGGTGAGGAAGACAGGTTACTAGTGAAGAAAAGAAACAGAGAAGAAGCCCTGCTATTTATATACAACCTGTATGCTCTCACCCACTCTTTCCATTATATATATATATATATATATATATATATATATATATATATATATATATTATATTTTGCTTCTGCAATTAAAACACATTACTTAAGGAGAATATAATATTTCAAGCCTAAGAGTAAATTGGAAACCTGTGGTTTTCATTTACATGAGTTAAACCCACAAGGGACAGCTGGAATGGCAGTTACAATTAGGCTACCCATTAGCATGCATTAGATGACATTAACCCAAGACCTCTCAGGTCCACCACAAAGCTGTCAGGCTGCAAGGCAGTTTAAGATGAACCTAGAGCTTCATGGTGACACTCATGTTCAGTGCAAACATTGGAAGGGAGTTATTTTCCCTCTCCATGACATGGCACACGGTCAGTGTTGCCGCTTCCAGACTACAGGGGCTTGGCACTTCTTTTAAAGCCTTTATAAGGCTGAAATAAAATGCTGCAATAACCCTTTGACTTCAACAGGAAAGTATTCCAGAAATGCTATGCAAAATGCACCAGCAAGCACAGCCAGACAAGGGTGTGACCAATCAGACTCCATTCCCAAATAATGCTTATTCATCCTTCCTATGCATGGTTGTTAAGATTGGAAATTATCCATCTTCCTGGTAAAGAAAGAAACAAACATATACTGAGGCATCAAGCCACTGAAGTGCTACACAAGCACTACTGCTTTTGCAGTATCTACCACGGCTGCTTATCTAGACTGTGATTTTTCTCCTGGGATCCAGCTTCATGAGTCATCCAAGATAGACCATGAAACACCATTCAAGTATTAAAAGACTCATAAGAAGCTTGAAATGAACTTGAATGGCAGAGTGCCTGCAACTTGGAGTACCTCCTGAGATTCCACTCACATAATAACTGAATTATTAACTAAAAAAAGAGTAGCGTGTGGAAAAATGAAGCCACTTGCTTGTGTGTGGCTAGAGTTCTTCAGGGATTAAGAAGATATTTAAAAATGCCATTTTTTTTTTCCAAATGTCTCCTTAGTTATGAGAGGAGACTTGCCAATTGGAGATCATGAATGCTCTAAGGGAAAACAATCACTCACAACTAGATGCACTGCTGAGACATGTTTGAAGTCCCAGAGACCTGACCCAGTCTCACTTGCATCAAACTACCAGATCCTCTAGAAATCACCAGCAAGCTCCTGTTTGTAAAGCTGCAGAAAATCAGTCATAGCCTTTCACAAAAATGCTGAGTTGTCCATGTCAAGAAAATTATAGAAAGTCAGGCTATGGGCAGGAGGGGGAGAGGGTTAGAAAAAGAGAGCATTGTTTATGGAACATGAAAAGCTCCAGCGACACAATATATGGAATTCGGAGGGAAACAGGCCCTCCTTTCTTTCTGTACAATTCAAATAATTCCAATGGCAGACTGGATATTCCCCAAAATGAGTTAAAAAAGCACAGGGCTGTCAAAGCAATTTAGAAAGGGAGAGCTGAAGTAAACATTGTGACTTTTTTTTAAGCCTTAATGCTTGGAAGACCTGAATGTTACCCTACCTAGTGTATGCTTTCCATAGAATAGAAAGAAGTAATAGCTGGATACACAGCCCAGTGCAAGGAGACTGCATAGGCATTTATGGAAAAGGTGTGGAAGTACCCCTAGAAACAATCTCATCTGAAGCATGATAACACACACACCTAACTCTAACCCTTTATAGGTGTTTCTAGGTTCCGATTAAGGAAAAAACATCCTTATGAAGTACTACTACTGACTTGGAGTTGTTAATCTTCAGTAATGAGACTCTACTACTCAACCTGGATGTTTTAAAAATCAGCAAAGCAGACAAACAGTTTTTATTGCTTTCATGTTTCTGAATTCATGAAGATAGGGATTTGTCATTAAGAGCAAAACACTCTGAATTCATACTTTCCATAACTGTTCTTGTTACTGTTTTACCTCCTTACTCCAGCTCTCATTAGGAACTAACCCCTGAATTTAAGGGACTCTTTGGGCCTTCTAATTTCAGGCAAAGCCTTGTGCAAACCGTATGTAGGACACTATTCTCCTTTGCTATGGAAAGATGGTTTCCAGCATTTTCCATCATTCAGTTTTCGCTGAGAAAAAGGGAGGTAACACTATTTCCACCTCCTACCTTTCATTTTGATTTATACATATACACATGAAATTGTGATTAGATAATGGTAAGTATAATCTTGAATAATTGGATCTAAACACATAAGACCAATGTAATCACAAGACCTCTATTCAGCTGGGTAAAACTGCCAGTAAAACTACTTGGTTTATATATAAACTTTATTCCTCTAAAAACCTCTGTTCTTTAAAATATCATTTTCATAGAGTTTATATCAAACACAAGAAAGGTTGCAAACTTTGCCAGTTCTGATAGATAGTGAATTTGAGGTCTTGCTCACTTACCATTAGAAAGACTTACTGCCTGGTGAACAATCTGACCAGGACTCAGCTTGTTTAAATTTCTACATTAATGGATGACCTGAAACCTATAAAAGTCAGTCTGTCTTTCTCTTGCACAAAGCTTATCATCTAACTCCCTCTGGCCTCATGTGTTTGAAGCAATGGGGTTTGCTTTGTTACTTTTCTTAACAGACTAGTGTGGTTTTGACTGAGAAGCTAAGAATCCCAGCAACAAACTGCATCCATGTAGTCTGGTCTGCCTACTGTACTTACAAAATAGGAGTATAAACTGGAGTATGGGAATCTAGGAACTAACCAACTATTCCTTTCATCTTGGAATAGAAAATTTCCTTTGATAGTTTTAATTATACTCAGGCAGACAACATGTTGGTGTTGGGTTTGGGGGGTAATTCCACTTTAGAACAGATTTGCTTAATTGTTTCCATCAGAAAAGAACTTGAAAATATTTCTAGCTTTTAATTAGCAGGTTGGCAGCCTCACTCTTAACTCTTTCTCAAATAACTCTGGATGTTGAGGCTTAGAACAAATTAATTTGACATGAGCATGATGCACTCTATAGAGCTCCTGACAGCCATGAGGTGTCTCTAGGAACTGTCCCAGAAGGGGTTTGAATCCTGGTTAACCAACAAGACAAAACCTGAAATCCAGTCTCTGCAGAAGCCTGTTTTTTGTCTGCAGTTATGAAAACTTTCTTTTATAAATGACTCCTAAAAGAGAGAGCATGATCTTGTCTATCAAATAACTGTGCAGTACTAGAACCAGAGAAAATATATTTACGGCGTCAAAGAATGGTAAAACAAGGCTCTACATCTGGAAGCAGTAAAGGAAAACCTTAGATATGTTAGGAAAAAGTTCCAACAGTGGAAGTCACTTAGACAAAGGAATACGTTGCTAGTTGAGAATGCATGAGGCAACACTAGAAAGAGGTGCTTCAGAGATGAGTTTTGAATTTTATCATAACAACACTATTTGGCTGTGTCATCAAGAGCATTAAAACCCATGCTGATTCTCAGAACTTGAAATCTCATAATCCAAAACCTACATCTGCACTTGGGCAGCAGCAAAGCGCAAAGCAAATGCTTTCTGCACAGAGCAAGTGGTTAGGACCTAGAATATTACTGAAATACAGGAAACAGCCTTTGTCGGGGAGAGGTCATTGTCCTGAAAGTCATTGTGGCCAAGGAACCAGCCAAGATGGCCTTTACTGACTGAATCTCTTAAACATTACTCTGCACTGACCAGTCAAACAGAAATAGGCATAACAGAATGGGAATAGATACAGAAATTATTTAGAACCAAACAGCAAAGCCAAATGAAGATCGCAAGCAGGAGGCTAAACTTTTGACTCAAAAGCTTAACTGGGCAGCTCATCTCCTGAGTGATAGAAAGGGGACATTTCTTAGGAGAAAAGAAAAATATAAACTCTCAAAGTCCAAACCATGACCATCTTTTCTATCTTTTTCATCGAGTGAAAGGGTAAGTTGGTTGTCTGGTGAGATCTGGGTCATCTGAGCTACAAAGAATGTAGCCCTGGAGCTGCAAGAGATGCAAACTCATTATTTATACTAGAGCTTATGTGACTTCCATGTATGTGATTTTTATTTCTGAAATGAACTTCAAGCTAAGACAATCCAAGAGAAACCTCCTTGATGAAATAAGAAGATGAAACTGCCATGTCCTGCCTCCCATGTCATTCAACCATACTTTAAGAACTTCAATGACCATGAACAGCACAACATTACTGATGTGAGCAGGGGTCTGACCTGCTGCAAATCAGGTACAATTACATATTAAGTAAGCTGTAAAGCACTATTACTTTCCTGATGTTTGTAAAGAATTTTCTATATTCTGCAGAGGTAAAGTCACCCTATTTCAAACAACCTGCCAGTCAGGCATCCTGGAACTGTGTTAGAGAGCTCCCACCCAGGAGGCACAGGAGAACTTTCTTTTCCCTTGGCAAGTTCATCCAAAGCTGCTACAAGATTTCCAACTCTGTTTCTATCTACAGTTCAGTGAGGAAAAACAATAATATCTCAATAAAAAGTTACTAATTCAGCCTTTTCTATCATTAATGTGCTGTTATGCACTAATAGCACAAAAATTTCCAACTGGGTCACTCATCAGATTGTTTTTTTGCTGATGAGACTCATGGGTTTTTCTAACTTCTCTTTAAATTTGAAATTGAGACATTTCAAAGAATGTTTCTTTCCTCAAATACAAAAAGAATTACATGAGCACTGTTTCTGTTTAAAAAACCAAAAAAAAAAGCATTTTCCAAAAATAAATAACTCTATTATCTTGCCCATCTTGCACGCAGAGAACTGAAACACAAAAGGCCACGTCAGGATTGTCTCTGAGGGCTCAGAAAACTCCTGCCTCCTCCTAATAGAGCTCTCCTGATAAGCTTGGAATAGTAGAGCTCATGGAGTCCAGCTGGCCTAGAATGCTTCATGGATCACAGACAGGTATATCCCACATACAGAGAATGAGCAGAAGAAATAGTGAGGGGCTGCTGCTATTTCAGAGACTCATATACCCACCAAGGCTTTTTCCCATCCTACAACATTTTCAGACCCTTGAAGTTTATTCTCCCTGGACTCTGCATACTCAGGCTGCATCCAGCTGTCGCTGAAGGGGCTCGGCAGTGTGTACTGCACAGAGGGCAGAGCAGCCACAGGGGGTGACAGGAGTCTGGCACAGCTGTCCCTGTTTCCCATTCCCACTGCCTTGCACCACTGTCCATTGCACCCCACTCCTGCATGTTGAACTGCCACTCAAGTCCTTGTCTTGAGCTGGCAGCTCTCCACTGCAGCAGACTCCAGTGGCAATGGTCCCGTTGTGCTGTGGATGGTTGGAGGCACTATGGGATGAGAGACACCAGCAGCATGTGAGGCACAGCCCAAAAGGAACCACACAGCCTCAGTGGGGCTCACTGGCCACACCAAATGCCAGCCTCTACCTAGTGCAGAAGGCTGCCAAGAAAGGGCTAAATCTGAGCAAACACAATGGCACCTCTTACACGTGGACAAGCTGAGGTAGCCCAAGTCAGCTTAAAACACCTCGTTCTCTTCAATCCTATCTTTCACACTTGGACAGCCCTTTGCCCTTCACAGACTCCTCATAAAGTGTCATGAGTTACACTTCAAATGCACAGGGCACATGGGGTTCAACACTATTGTCTTCTCTCAAACCAGGGGTGCTATTCAGGGCTGCTTGCCAAACTGCTGGATGAACCTGGTCACCCCTGAGGTGTGTAAAGTCTTGGGAAGAGGAGAACTGGGCAAAGAAGACCAAGAACATACTTTTCATTGATCCCAAATGTAGCAGGGATTTCAAAGGACTTGACACAAGAGAGAAGGCACATTTGATGAAATAAAACCAGTACTTTTACTGTTTTGATAAGCACGATGGACGATAAAAGATCTTGGAAGGCATTAACTCTACTTCACACTGGAGTGCTGTTAAAGCCAGCATGGCGAGAGACTATAACCCCGTAAACATATGTTGTGTATTAGATTTTGATCTGGCAGCTTGCCTTAATTTTGTTTTTTTAAGGCTCCAGCAAGTTCCAAATACACTTCCATATTTGTGTTCCAACTAATGAGCAAAAGGCAGAATGCTTGAGCGATAGGGCAAAGGGATGCACTGGACTACAAGATCATTAAAAAAAAAAAAACCTCCATTAATACTAGCACATAAGAAAGAGGATGACAAAAATATCAGCAAATTCTTTTTTCTATCCCTTTCTCCAAGCTTTTTTTTTTCCAGGGTGCACTTCACAGCTGCTGAGAACTGTAACGATTTTAGTGTACTCCACCTGAACTATCAATATGTACAGAAGTGACAAAAGAACACCTTTCCAGACAATTCTGTGACTCCCAATTCCTCACCAAAAAAGTAGCCCACAGAGCATCCTCTGAATAGCAATTAGCCTGGGTCCCTGTAGGTGCAGACGAAGAAATTCTTCTGAGACGCATTTCAGACTGCTCAGGATTGAGAGCTCCGGCTCATATAAACAAACACTGTTACAAGAGGCAAAGTTGATATGGATTTATGCAAGGAATGCATACACTGAATAAGCAATTTGATTATTAATGGAGTTGACAGGCACTTTCTAATAGTACTCAAGTATGTGCAGACTGAATGGTTTCATATACAAGCTAAACCAAAGACAGTATTAATTTTTAACCCGTTTTATACCTAATCATTCAGATGAAGGAACCACATGCATTTTTTTCCTTCGGGTAATTGGTCTTGACCTCCCAAAGCCTGACTATTGGGACATAAATCCTCTGCACTAAGTACTATTGCACACAACAAACACACAGATGTCTTGTACGGGATGATTTTTTTCATAAAGACCATTTGAAGAATGAACTTTTGATTACTTTCTGGGTATTGATTACTTCTTTTATGTCCCACAGCTTAAATACAGCAGTTTTGCACTTAACGAAGAGCTGAGAGCTTAGCTGCATGAGTTCAGGGAATTTCTGAAGGGACTTTCATGGCTAAAAAAAATTTCTTCTATTACTGGCTTCCAAGCAAGCCAAACCACTGCTCCTAAAAGCCCAGCTGCAGAAACCAAAGATACTAAGTAAAGTCTTGAGCAAAGCACTGTCCCACCTGGCAGGAGATGATGGTAATTTATTGTGCATGGAAGACATTGTGACATTTTGAACTGCACAGGGAGAATGGAGCAGTAATATAACTGCTCCCACACAGGAATGAGATACTCAATGTTTTCTCAGTCTGGAACAGGTTCAGGGATGATTCCTTGATCTGTTTCACAACTTCACTCCTCTTAGGATCAGGAAACAGGCTTTTAATACATTTGGTTTATGTTCTCATAGCCTAGACAACAGAATAATCTAAAGGTTCTGTCCACAGAAACCATCTATGGAAACAAGATTTGGTCAGTCTTTCCTTACCCCACGATCTCCTTCTTCTTTAGTGACAATATTAAAAGCAAGACCAAGACAACCACTTTCTAGGGCCTTTATTAAAGGCAGTGAAAGATCAGAAGGGACTACTTTGAAACACATTGTCGCCAGTCACTGAGGCTGTAGGTAATTGGAAAATACCTATTGAATGGCCTCAGTTCTCCAGCAAAAGGTAGATGAACTGTCAAATGGAGTTAGACTTTAGGTGCTTAAGGTCCATTATTCTGTCCAGCTCAGCACCAGACACCTCGGAAAGTATATATTAAATATATCCTCTATTAAAAAACTTGTAGATGGGGCAGAATTCTGGCAGCCTGCTAGGAACCCAGGAGCAAGTCAACTTGCTACAACTGCTCAAACATCAAATGACACACTTCTGCCTGCTAAGTGCCCCTCACTCCAACTCCAGCTGCACTGCCTTTGAAGAAAGGTGCAATGCCTTCTGCATAGATGTACATGCCGAATAAAGTCTTTTAAAGCATGTGAGAAAGAAAACTGTCATCAAAATGTACTGAGCAATTACGGGTTGAAGGTTGAACTATTATTACTTCATGCCCTCCCATTCCCCTCCCCTCCAGGGTAGGAAGAAAGGGGGAGGATTATTCATTTGTATTCAAGCACTTCATTAATGTTTGTAAGAGAATCCAAACACGCAAGCAAAACAAGGACGAAACACTCGCGCCAGACGTGTGATGCGATAAATGTCACTGGAGCAAATATTTAGATCTGTTTACAGAGAGGCCTATTAAGTCCTTTTTGAAAAGCTGTGCAGTGTTGTGGCTTGGTCTCTGCCTAGCAGCTCCAGCATAAACACATGGAAGATGGCTAAGTCTCTCTCTCTCATTTTGTTATGACATCTGGAAACCTAAGGAGATTGGGAGAAGCCAACTGGCTGCCCTACTGCGATGTCTAGCTAGAGGGTCTGCCTGTTGAATGATGGCAGGACATACAAAGCGAACTGCTGAGTTCTTCAGCTTGTGCCAAAATCAGTGGATTTTCAATACAACAATCCCTCAACAAAAGTTGTTGCAACACACAAGCCCTTGGTTCTTTGCTAATGATGCAAGTCTATGCTCTATGCCATTTTTCAAGACCATTTGCATGTGAGAAAATCAGTTCCATTAGGGGCTCAAATAGCTAAGAGGGGTGGAGCCACTCTATTCACCAAGGGATAAAGATGTCCCTCATAATCCTTTGCCCAAAGAGCTGTAGGTAATGGAGTTCACAATCAGCCTGGACTTCTCCAGATGTCCCCTTCACATCACCATCTCATCAACTTTAGCCCCCCACATACAAATATTTCTTTTTCTAAGAGTACTAAATAAGTTGAAAGGTGTGAGAGAAATTTATAGATGGAAAAATCATAGTCTTAGCCCCAGATGTAGTAACATATTTGGGGTATTTCACCTCTGAAGTCATGCCTCAGTTTCCAGCATGTTATGTAAGGCCTACAGGTCTAAAATTGTTGGTGTTGTGCATACAAAGACTCAGGGCTCCTTACCCACATGCCCAGCTCTCTTCCCTTCTGTTTGGAAGGAACTGTGCACATGCCATACAGATGTATAGGACTCTGCAGAGTCACCTCAAGTGGTGCTGGCTGAATCAAAACACTTAGTTTTAAACTCTCCTTCTGACTTAAAGAGTTTAGTTCACTTTTTTTTCATGGCATCAAAAATTCAACATGAAATCACAAGTAACTCTACTCAGTCTGATTGTTAAGCCTATCAAAATCACAAATAAATTAGACGATTATTGACCAACATTTCTCCCTAATTCTCTTAATAAATTATTTGTCTACATGAAACTCCTTTCTGCATAAACCAGGAGGAAAGCCACCTTGCCTGGTTCCAAGAGATTCAGTTTTGGGTTCTCAGTACAAGGATTGTCAACTTGTTTGATTTGTTTTAATGGGAACTACACTGAGCTTTGCCCTAGAGAACAGAGGAACAGGTGCCAAGTGTTTTCGGATTCTCCCGTAGTTATATTCCAAGATACACCCTCAGGTCTAAGCACTCATGGGAAAACACACCTCTTCCTCCCCTGACTAATAATGATGGATTATTGGTGTGACAGTTGCTAAACTTGTTGTTCTCTTAAAAAGTGCAAGAAGGTTGTGATTCTTCGTGTTTTAGAAGAACAGAAAAATTCATGCGACCACTCGGCTGAACAGTAAATAAACATTAGTTGTCCCTACTGCATAACACGGATTAATCCTTTCAGACTTAAGCATCCAAGAGAATTTTTCTTTTCTGCTGAAGTTTTCCTTTCTAATTAGTGTCCCTGATTAATTCTTGCAGAAAATGTGCGACAGCTTAGTGGCTTAGTCTCAAACCACAGTCCCTTCCATGATGCTACATTCAGCTGTTATTCTCTGCTTTTGCTGTGTTAAACTGCTCTGAATATACCAGACTAGCCAGGAGTGCCAGGCCTCAAAATGTTGTCAGTAGCATGCTGAACATCCACAGGGAAGAGAGAGGAATCCCTTCCCCTACTCTCATTCAGCTACCTCCTGCTTTGGAGCTAACCCTTGGGTTATTTACGTTGCGTGACCTTGAGATAAATGGCATTTGGCAGGCGGCCGGATGACTTTGTGTTTCAAATCAAACACTCTCAGTTTCTCCCACACTGACAATAGGAATAATTCCTGAATGCTTTTTTGGGGGTGGTTCTTCCCATCTCATACCACGGAGCTCTTTGGTAGCTACGTCAGGGTTGGTGAACTTTAGCTTGACTTTCTTGTCAGACTCAAGTACCAAGT
The DNA here is from genome assembly GCF_963662255.1 of Cinclus cinclus. NCBI lineage: Eukaryota > Metazoa > Chordata > Aves > Passeriformes > Cinclidae > Cinclus > Cinclus cinclus. The sequence goes on from NC_085053.1 coordinate 23,195,586, forward strand.
GGTGTGTGTGGTTTTATTCTGTGGTTTGGTGTGTATGTGTGTGTGTGTGTGTTTTCTCTTTGTCCCACAATGTCTACACTTCTGGTATTAGAGCTACAATTGTTCTATATATAAAGCAAAGATTCCTTGAATGATCTGCCAAAGGCTTTATCTGTGAACAATCTCTGTCTGTACTTGCTTTGCCGTTAACCAGTTTTGTCTCTACTCCATAATGGCTGGAGTTGCTTTTCCTTAACTGATATGTATCAAAGAGAACTGCTAAAATTAACTGTTCATGAACTGTGTCCAGGATGTTAGATTAACTCATGTGGAATCCTTCAGTGAACAAACTGATTTATGGTGTGTTATGACATTGTTATTTGATGTGTTGCACAACAACTCAATTTTAAAAAATCAAGACTGCTCCATTAATAAGAGATAAATCTTTCCAGTGTAATTCAAATGAATCTGCAACAACTTTAGAAAGAGTATGATAAGGGATCTTGTGTGGATTTAGTGATTGTGTTTTGCATTCTTAGGAATATCTTCCACTGGAATCTCTCTGTCAGTAATGACAAAACCCATCCAAAATGTGCCAAAACACGACACCTTTTGGGAGATTTTAGTTCTCTGTACTTCCTAAAATACAAAAGGGTATCACTACAAGTGATTCTCAACAACTAATACTTCCAGCTTTGAGAATGTACAAGTGCATCAATGATGCTTTCTTTCCACTTCAGAGCCATAATATGCTGAAGTCCCTACAGGGTATAGCCATTCCAAGCTTATCCAGCCACAGTTAACACACAGCAAGTGCTCAGAGCAGTCAGTTTCATTTTCAGGGGAAAAAACCCATCTTTATACATATAGATATAAATCTAGTATTTCTTTAAAAGCAAGCACTATTCTATTACTGGAACCTGAACCAGTGCAAATGCTGACCTTAAATTACGAAGTTTTTAGAGTGTGTTTCAGATGAATACATGTTAAAGGCTCAGATCTCTCTGGATACCCAGTTTCAACAAAAATGCCTTTGAAAGCGAGCTTGAGTTATATACTGTACAGCATGTCTCATTTCACAGCCAAGTCATTCAAGTTAATAAAGAAAATCCTCTCTGGCCTCACACAATTAGCTGGGTAAAAAGCTGGCCAGTGCCAGTCTGCAGACAGGGAAAAGCTGATCCATAAAACTGGACCATGTTTCATGCCTGTAGAGGCCTTGAGCCTCTTAACTTCATCTTGCCACCAAAAGACCTGGATTATTTCAGGATGGTATAACTTGGGCTCATGGACTGAGGAGGTATTTTCTCACTGGTATTCTGTAAATGGAAAGGAGAAATGCTGAAGGACCTGAACTGCATCCCAGTTGTTTGAAGGCACAGCCATATTAGAATTGTTTTGGCCATAACTTTGTATTAGAAACTTGTCTTTGTTCAGTTCTGGTTGTCAGTGAGTTACCTTCTCCAGCAAGAAAATAATGAGATTTTTTTCAGAATGTTTTTTCTAGCTTTTTCCTGTCTTAATCAAGAAATTCATTATGAAAAAGAAGGGGTTTTTGTATCATTAACTCTTATGTAAACAATATTTTAGGCCCTTTTTGCACACTTGCAACTCTCCTGCTTCTAAGATATCCCAAAATAAAGAATTACCTCAGCTTGACAGCAAACTGCAAGTTAGCATCCCATTTGACTCCCAGAGACACTTCCTCTCATGGTATAAGGCTTAGCATTTTCACAATTAATAGTGCTGTGACGATTTTACCTGTGCTTTAGAACCAATGAGACATAATGGGATGTCCCATCACAATTCCTTCTGGCATGACATTTATCTCGGTGATCATTTCTAAAATCATTTCTAAACCAAGTACATGCCAGGAATACAAAGATCTTCAAAAATTTGGGCATGTTTCTCAAATCACCCTTTGGCGTCTCCCTCTCTGCTGACTCTGCAAACTCCTGCACTGTGAGCATTTGGTCTCACATTTAAATAAATATTCCCCATCACTATTATGCTGTCACCTGTAATAGGAAAAGGCTGCAAGAAATCAAAGGAGAGTTAAATTTGTGTGGTGGCAGAAAGCTTACAGAGAATAATCAGTCTTCATTGTGATTGTTAACAAAAGTGAGGGAGTCTAATGGAGACCTTGGATTTAGTATGGTCTCTAAAATACTGAGGGGATACTTTCAAGACACAACCATCTACTTGAAAGAAATACTTTGCCTGTGTTCCTCATAACTTGACTTTTATTAAAATGGAAAGAGGTTAGAAAATAACCGTAAGATTTGTTTCCTTTCTCTCATTCCCTGGCTCACTAAGGGAGTCTGATGAATATTGCTTTGCTCTATGAAGGCAGCTTCTTCTCTGTTTTATATATTGGAGATATCTGTGTCTCCTAACAAGTGCCCCAGTGGAAGAATTAGGGTAGAAGCAGCAAACAAGTTTAATTAAATCTGGGGGAAACATAAAGCATTTGTTGCTATTTCCTTAATTATGAATTACGCTGATACACCTAATATGCTGCCTATGACTGAATTCCTAGCTTTTTGTCCCATCTTAGCTAGCTCCTATTACCCAAGCATGAAGAACTTCTGGACTGGAATTCATGTGGAAGTCTTCATAACTTCCACACTAATTGAGCCTAGGAAAAAAAGAAATCAGATTAGTTTCTTTTCCTTGTTTTACAATTCCTTCTCTGTGTGCTACAAGAAGCTTCTGGGAATGATTCAGTGTTTTCCCTGGCTTCAAGGGACTCTCTGGAATGGGTACAATATGCAGGATTTGGTCTGTCACTTCTAACACTGCTACCCACTAGCATGGGCTGCAATCCTGATTTTGAGGAAGTCAGGAATAAAATTCACTTTTGACAGCTGCAGGCTCTTCAACCCTTCAGCATTATTGCAGTGCCTGGACAGAGGTGATCAGCAGTGGTCCACTGATAATAAATCTAATTACAATATTTCAGGGATGATAATTTCTTCAGGCATAACTGGCCTATGGGAGTCTATGCATGATGAGAAATGGGGTGTCCAGGAGTATGCTAAATGACCCTCAGAGTGGAAAATCTTGGGTCTTTGATCTCACTCAAACTAAAAATACTTTTGCTAATGAGCCTCCTCAAGTCATACAACATCCACTTCAAAATGCTGAGCACATGGTTTTCATTTACAGTTTTTAGCAACTTTCATTTATATTGGGCTAGAAGTCCTGAAATTACTTGCACCAGAAGCTCTAAAATATTGGAAATCCAAATGTGAAGGATTGCTATTGGAATAACTAGTGATAAAAGCAGCAGACATGAGTGTGAATTCCTGCTTGAGCTTCTGACAGGTATTAAGCAGGTCACTTTTCGTTCTCTGTGCCTTTAAATGACAATTAGATCAAATAAACAGCAACAATAATATAAGGTAGCTGTGGTGTTCTCTTAAACACCAGAAAAAACAAATTCATGGAGGTGTTGAGACATCATAACTACCAGTTGTTGTGATGGATACAACCAGTCTTACAGTTTAGTTGCATGTCTGTTCCCACTCTGCAGAGGGCATACTCTTGCTCCAATTCCAGCCCAAGAACTGAGGTATTAAGTTCAAACACTAATATCTACAGTTTTAAGATCTGCAAGCAACAGTTTAATTTCTGGTGTCTCAAGCAAGCTGGGAACTATAATGCTTTTGGGGTTACAGAAGGAGTATTAAGTTCAAAAATTGTTGCAATGTTCAGGAAAGAAAAGTCTTAGTTATTGCAACATAGAAATAATTTGACAGCTTTACAAAGATACTAAGAAATTTTGTCATCAACCCACAGTGCTTTCTGCAGATTTTAAGTCTAGTGACATGAAGATCTGTACTGGTTGTCTGCTTGGAAGAGGGATTTGGGAAAGTGTGAGAACACAAACCAGATATGTTTCCCTGCAAAACAGGGCTCTTCTAACTCAGATCCTTGAAAGTTAAAAACAATGAAGTCTCTAAAATACCAATCATTGCTGAAAATCTCAATTTTTGTGCTACAACCTAAGCACTGTGCTCTGAGGATGCCAGCTTACAGTTACTCATCCAAGCAGGCAGGGAACCTCACTAATAAGAGCAGAAGATGAAAGAAATCACACCAAGTTCACATGGCTCAAGCAGTAACACTGTGATTTCTTCTGCCTTTTACCTGCCTCATCAACTCCTAACGGCAGTGAAAAGATTAATAAGTGTTTGCAGTGTAAAGCCTAGCACTGGGGAAACCTGTTATTTTACAGTATGTCCCTCTGAAGTCCCTAAGAATGCTTTGCCAGGAGCCCTGCCACTGATCTCCTCCCTGCAGGAGTGCAAGGTGAGTGAGTGCCCTTGCTTAAGATCATTTCTGGCCTTTGCAATCCAGGAACCTCTGACTTGCCTGAATTATGTGGGCTGGCTTTTTAACATGGATTGCTACTCACTAGGGAGCTGAAGGGAGGCTGTTAAAGATTTTCTGAGGATTGTAGGTTGCACTATACTTGAAGTTGAGGTTTTTAAGGTCAATGGTTCATTCTGTTTATAAGCAAAGAACTCTGAGCCTGGAGGAGGATCCTGACTGCTGCTGCAACAGCATCACAGAGTGACAGCAAATAACAAACAGATTGAAAATCATCACTGTGAAAATACCATTTACTGAACAGGGGCCTTTGTACTGGCTGGGTTAGCATCTCTGAGGCGGCAAAGACACACAGGACAAAATGGCACAATTCTGCTATTTGACTTCTATACACTGGTAAAGCTAAGCTGCCTCAGGTACAGTAGGGACTCCCTTGAGTGTCTTTCAGCCTGTCTTCTGGGGATTTTTCTCTTTCAAGGCCCATCTTACAAATGTGTAATTGCTACCTAATACCAATCACAGGCAGCACCCATAATTTTGCAAACAAATCAACCTGCAGAATCCTCCAGACCTGCTCATGGAAGGCAGGTACACCTGCCTTGGGCTTGGATGTTACCAAGGGAGACGTGAAGGGTCACAGAGAAAGGAAGGACTCATACCTGACCTGTTGTACAAACACTTCTGGCAGTTATACACACAATAAATAAAACAGTTGAATTGCCAGCTGCCTCTTGAGCCATCATTAGTGAGTGGCTGTTTTCTTAATAGGCGTTCAAATGCCTGGGTGAGCCTTCCAAGGGGATGTATGGCAGGAGCACACAGCCACTGACTGTACAGAGCAACACCTACAGGTGGGTACAGCTATCAAATGTCAGCTGCTGATCCTTCCAGGTGTTACTGCCACTACTGTAGTTTAAATACTCGCATAGTTTCATCCTCAACAGTTCCCCTGGTGGAGACATAAAGCAGCTCCCACTAGTATTTAAAGGGAATTTAATGGAAGGATTTCTATTTTTGCTGTATTAATTTCTACCCTGAGGCTAATTTTGCTGGGGGAATTTTTTTTACCCTGAGGCATAAGGGGGTGAAGGGAGTGATAGTTTAACAAAAGGCAGCAAGCTGAAAACTATGTGCACTATGTACAGCTAAGTGAAATCAAACCCTTTAACAACATTTCTTTCAAGAACATTCAGCAATCAAAGCAGGTAATGCTGTTTTTGATGACTCCTGCTCTCTTCACAAAGCCTGAAATTCTATAAAAGCAAGAAGGTGCCATTTCTACTCGGAAAAAAACACTTTTATTTCATTTTTTTTAATTTAAAAATCAGTAATACTCTCTCATATAAACTATACAGACTATCAAAACTCAGCTAGTGAGTCAGTTCAGAAAAGTTTGAGCCTGGATCTTTCATTAGGACAAACAAGTAAATTTCTCTTTAAGTCAGTTACACTGGTCCTGTCAGCTTGGAGAATCCCAGCTTTGCGATCACAGAAATGTTTCATTTTTTCAAGGGGACAAGGCAGATTGAATAGAGTCCAGGACGTGGCCCTGCCTATATATTGCATATTACTATGTATATTACTGTTTTGCCACTGAAGGTCCAGCTTTGAGGCTGCAGAGCTGTCAGTGACCAAACATGATGGACCACCCATTGGCCTTTTATTAACCAGCACTTGTTCCCCCCTCTAATCCTATCACCACAGTAATCAAAGCTGCCACGTCCCAGGGTTTGATGGAACAGCAGGATCTGGGAAATGAAGACTGATTTTGTTAACAAAGTCATTCCTGCCCCATGAATGCTGTCTCATTGGTAGAAAGCGGGGAGATGAGGTTTATTTGTGCAGAGAACGAGGCGGCAAAGAAATGAAAGGGGGAGAATGGTGAAGTGTGAAGTTTAATCTGGCACAGTCTGAGGTTTGTTTCTTTGAGGCCGTCTCTGATCCAATCAACACTGGTTTGATATTTAACATCTCCCCCTGCAGTTGGAAATTATACCAGCTGGAGGAGACCAGAGTAAGGGCTTCCCAAACAGCCAAAGGGTAAAAAAGGGGGTGTTGGCAGCTCCCCAATAGCCTGACACCTTTCCCACCAACAGGACAGCATGAAGCTGGACCCTGACACAAAATTTCCCCTATCAACCTTGGGATTCAGAGCATCTGCAATGAGCTGAATGCAGACTGTCCCTGAGGAGAGCAAGCTCAGAATGGGAAAGGGATTTTAGTTCTAATGTGGAGGAAGGGCTATGAACACTGTCTGGGACTGGGGATCCAGCTGAGAAACAGGATCAAACACAAGGAAGAGATGCTACCCACCTCCCCAGGGAACAGCAGTTTGGGTAGAGGAGTGACACCTTCCCCTTGCTGACTGTACAGACCTTCAGTGGGGACACACTGCTATCACTCCAGGGTGATGGGGGTCCCATGACAGCCCTGGGCCATCAGGGAGGATGCAACAGACCTGAGCAGCTGTAGGAGCCACCAGCACAATTCTCCTTACTCTGACAACAACCTGAGGGAAGCTTCCCATCATAGACCCCCCTAAAAGGATCCCAAAGAAGAGAGAAAGCTTGGCCCTATTTCTACCTGGCCCTGAGAGGACACCTAGATGAGTCCTCACAGACAGCAGTAGCTGCAGTGCCTCTGCCAGGATTCCACAAGAAGGCATGGGATGTTATCTGCTCCTCACCAGATCTCAGACCTGGCTAATTTGATTTTGCCCTTTCCTGGCCACTCTCTACATAAACATCAGTGCTGTCAGGCAGAGCTGTCTGCTTCCTCTTCTTCACTTGCCTCAGCTCTTTCTGTCACACCTTCCACAAAAACCCTGAAACTTAAAATACAAAGGAGCAGTGAAATTTCAACCTGACCCAAACCTGCTATGAACTCCTCTGCATCCAGGCTCCCAACACTGCCTTCTGCTGGGATTCAGACACCTTGACACCAGCTCTACCACACCCGGGGCCCAGCCTTGGAGTGACCAGCAGCTGCCAGAGTCCCAGGAGGTGGGATAACACTTCCCCCTAGCATCCAAGCAGGAAAGCAGCCGGTCAGCGGGAGGCAGGAGGATGGGAATGATGTAGAAAAGCAGCAGGAAACACTGTGCAAGGGTTTCAGAGGAAGCAGAGCATCAAACTATAAAGTTTTGGGGTTTACAATAGAAAACAATAATCCTTGCCCTACCTGCAGGAGCTGGCTCTCCAGGAAGCAGCTAATTATATGAGCCACCTTAATCTTTTTATCCAGCTAAGACAATCAACATTTCAAAGCCATGAACAGAACGTTTCAAAGATCGTTCCTGGTCAAAAATGCAAGTGTATCCACTTTCTTTCAGAGCAGATCAAAACCAAGTACCACACCGGGACCACTCCTAGATTTCCTCCTCCTCACGGTATCAGATTAACAGATTTGGTGTATGTAGTCAGATTAAATATTTGCAGTAGCACAAAGCTGCCTTTGAGGAAAAGAAGTAGCGAAAAAAAGCTTTTCTTGTCTTTTTTTTTTTTAAATTTGCTTTGGGCAAAAATACTGGACTTTTGGGACGTGGGGAAAAAAAAGCACTGACATGATTCTGCAAGGCACAGTCCTAAAACCTGAATTCTGAATGCAGAAATAATATGCAGTGTTCCTGTTATAGTAATGCTGAAAACAGGTAAAAAAACCACTGATGCCCTTAGCAGATTTGGGACTATAATTTATCACAGATGTTCTCATCAAACTGTGCAAACACCCTGCAAGACAAAAGCTGCTCAATTTCTGATTTCCATTTTAGTGTGTTTTAATTACGTGTTGCTTAAGGAAGGCTCTAAGACCTGGAGCTGGGAGGTGAAACCTTGCAATAGTAATCCACTCCACTAAATTAGCACAGTAATACACCAAGCAGTAGGAATGCCAGACGGTGTGATAACATTACAAATTACTATTGTTAAACAACTAGCCAGGTGTCAGGATGCACAGAAATTTAGAGGAAGCAAGAAAATAAATATCTGGTTTGTTTTGTTTAATTTGTCTCCTGTTGTTCTGGTGGCCTTGTTCCCAGAAAAAGCTTCAATCTAGGAAAATTCCTCCTGAACACTGATCTATTTCAGCAACTTTGTCAATTCTAACAATTAAAATGGAATGTATACTTTTAATCAGCACAAATGTTTTGCATAAATGACTGTGCTTTGCTTGCCAATAGCAGTAATACCCTTACTGTTCCTTTTTATTTACTGTTATCCTTTTCCTTTACTGTTCCTTTATTTTTGGAGCAAAATGAATGGGAAATTTTTGTTTCTGTTTAAAAGTTGGACAGAGAAACAATTATGGTTAAAAGCAGCAGCGAGTTTTGTATTGTCCCTTTTCCTTTCTCTGTTGCTCACTCTCTCTAGAAAGAAATAAAATGTAGCATGATTCACATTTAAAAGGCTTCCAAGTGGTACATTTTTAACCAGGTGCTTTCACATGCTTGATTCTGACTGCCATTTTTGACCTAATACAACCAAACACTACAGGATGACTGGAATGGTTAATTATCTTTACCTCACCTTAAAGAAGGGGTTCAACAGAGAGTATAGGCACTTAAATCTTTCAAACAGAACAGTGTAAAACGAATTCCTTGATTTGGATGCGTGTAAAATAGTGCAAAGGTTCTGAGGGGCTTTCTTCTAATTAATTTTGATGATAAACAAGAAAACACATTCAAAAGTGTATGCAACAAATCTTCTCTGAAGGCTGTGTGCAGTTAAGACTCCTAGCTGAAATGTCAGATGAAGCAAATGTTAGTGAAAGCCAGACCTTTTCCCCTTCAAATAGTTCCTACAGGACTTCAGGGAAGCAGGGGGTGAAGGCACTCTAAGGACATTTTAATCACACCAAAGATTAGTCTTTTAATCCCTATTCCTACATCACCAAGAACTTTTTTGGTCAAAGTAGGACAGTAAGATAAGGCTGGAAATAGACTGATCCAAAACCAATGATGAAAAGGAAACTAAAAATGAAATATCGTAGCAGTAACTGACACCATCTTAAATCTCCCCTGGATTATTTGTTTTCTTCCACACACATTCATTTCCTCAATTTCTAGTAAATCTCATTTCACATAAACAGTTCCACAAAGTAAAGTCAATAGCTGTTACTGTGTTCCTGATTAATCCACTGAAATGAAATAGATCTCATGGCTTAGTATTTGATTGTTTAAAGCTAAATCCATTGAAAGAATTCCAGAGTCCAGTTACACCAATAACTTTTGTTTCTTAACCTACATCCTTTTCTGTTTGCTGATATTTACCGGCTCTAAAATGAAATAAACCCATGCATATTGCACACTTAATATCCCCCCGTACAAGGGCAACATGAGCCACTTTGTTTTGACCCGGAGTGACCATGAAAAAGACGACTGACAGTTTGCATGCACTCAAATCAATTTGAACAATGTCGAAATTTCTATTTTCATTGTTCATGCTTCATCCTCTTCCTGACAAGTACCACAGAGCTGCTTTACTTCAAAACAAACAAACAAACAAACAAAAAATCACTTTTTACCCAGCTCCAGGACAGGATGGGAAGCATGGAAGTTTCCCTCACAAGTGGCAAGCAAGCAGACACATACATTCACACCCTGGACATTTGCCCCTCAAATAAATTATACACATGATACACGCGCAGTGCTCGCCATGCACATCATGGGGCTTGTGCAGGCAGCAGGGATCGGTGGGACAGAGAACAGGCAGCCCAACACAAAAGCTGCTGTGACCATGAGTGACCACCCCACCGCAGCAGGCTTGGGGTTCACCCCATCAATTGATGGGAGTGCGAGGAGAACAGCCCCCGTATCCTGGGATAAGACACGACGCCCAGAAGCCTCTTTACCTGGGAGAAGTTGAGCCCGTTCAGCGGGTGACACTGCTCTTCCACCCGCTCCACCGCACCCGTCTTCTTCTTCATCCTCTCGGCCTCCTGGGCGAGGTAGAGATCGAGCACCGGCACCCCTCGGGAGCGGATGTCCGTCTCCGTCAAGGAGTTCACCATGAGCATCACCCAGACGGGCCTCTTGCGCTCCCAGTTCCCAGCGATGGCGTTGAAGAGGTAGTCGGCATAGAGCCCTTTGCCCCGCTGGTCCGGGGTCATCCAGTGGGGCAGCATCAGCTTGATGTAGTCCAGGTGGCGTTTGAGGCGGCGGTACAGCTCCCGGGGCAGCACGTCCTGCAGGTTCTCCCCGTGAGGCAGCATCTGGCAGCTGGCCAGCCCCGAGATGGTGTAGGGGTCCGTGAGGTCCAGCTCAAAGTAGACGCTGGAGCTGGCGTGGAAGGCGGCCTTGGAGTTGTCAGGGATGAAGTCCCAAACTCGCGTGTAGGGCACGTGGATGGTGCCGAAGAGATAAGCGGGGGGGTCACGGCGAATGGTCCAGAGGAAGGAGTTGAGCTCTCCTTGCTGAGGGGAGGACAGAGGGGGCTGGTCAGAGATGGAGGGGCACAAAGGCAGAGGCAGTGATGCCACCACCCTCGGGGCTGCCCGCAGGGCAATAGGAGCGGGGGTCCCGCTCGCTTCCCCCTCTCCTCTCACAAGCCCCACGCGGGCTCGCAGCAAGCAAAGCCCACGGGGACCATGAGGCCCGCGCGGGGCTGGGTCCCGCCGTGACCCCCCGCTCGCCCCCGCATCCCTCCGGCCCCGCCGCGGCCCCGGGCCCCTCCGCGGGGACGCGCGGGGACACGCGGGGCCGCGCCGCCACACCTGCGGGGCCGCGCGCGCGGGGCAGGGGGTCCGTCCCTCTGCGCGCCCCCGTCCCGCCCGCGCCCCGCGGCCCCCGCGGACACGCGCGCATCCCCCGCGGCCGGCGCGCCCCCGGCCCGGCCCGGCCCGGCTCACCGAGCGGGGCAGGTCGCACTGCCCCGTGTCCATCTGCTCCCGCCGGGCCGCGGCGTCGGGCAGGAACCCCCCGAAGACGAAGCAAATCAGCGTCAGGTTGAGTTGCATCCCGCTTCCTCTCGGTCTCCTCTCTCTCCTTCCCAGATGAGCCTTTTTGGATTTCTAGGATCTTTTTTTTTTTTTCCTCCCCCTCCTCCTGCTCTTCCCCCTTTTTTTTTTTTCCTTTTTTTTTTTTTTTTTTATTCAAACAAACTTTGCCAGTCCCATCTGCATCTGACAAGTGCAGGGGGAAGGACTGGCTGCCCCCTCCCTCCCATGCTCTCCCCCCTCCCGCCCTTTCCCACCCCCACCCCCTCTGGCTCCGGGCTTGTCAGAGGCGCTGGATGCTTTGGGGAGGACGGTTCTCATCGCCAGCCTCCGCCATGCTTTGGTGTTGCAGACCGGAGACGCTCCTTCCCGCCCCGCCGCTTCGGGAGGAGGTTGGGAGAAGAGGGGCGGGGGGGGGGGGGGGGGGTGAAAGAGGAGGGAAGGGGGAGAGAGCAGCCAGAAAGTAAAAAAGTTTAAAACCCAAGATTTTTTGGACTGTTTGTTTGGTTGTTTTTTTTTTTTTTTCTTTAATTCGGCGGTAGAGAAGGGGGTTCCGCGGCGCCCTGCCGAAGGCGGCGGCGGTCCCCGCGGCCCGGCCCCGCTCCGCGCTCCCCGCTCTCCGCTCCGGAGGCCGGACCCGCGCTCCGGCGGAAAGTTCCGCGCAGCCGCCCCGGCCCGCCCGCGCCTCCCGCCGCCAGGGGGCGATGGCGCCCCAGCGGCCGCCCCGGCTGAGGGGCGGCGGCGCTTCCCCGCTGCCCGCCCGTCCCGCGGCACCTGCGCGCCGCGCGTTAAATACCGGCAGCGCGAAACCGAGGAGTTCGGACGTCCCCAGACTCGGCCAATTGACAGAATCGGTCCGACCCGAGGAACCGCGGGCAGCCGGGTCCCCGGGGGGCGCCCCCGCTCAGCCCCCGCCGGCGGCGCTGACCGCGCGGTCAGGACATGTCCGGCTCTCCCCGGCCCCTCCGAGCCCGGCGGGGAGGGCAGGAAAAGGACGTGGCCCCGGCATGGTGCGGGCAGCGCCGTTCCCCGTACCTCAGCTGTTCTCACGGCGACCCCCGCTTCCTGAGCTTCGCGGGAGGATGGAAGGAAGGAAACTTGTGTAGCTTTCAAACATGCACCATTAGCGATCCAGCTTCCACTTGGACCGAAAAGCCTCAGCAACACGACCTGAGGTGATTGTTGGTGACGGGAGCGCTATCAGGGTCCCTGGGGTTCTGGAGCCCTCTGTGGAGATGGTTGCAGAAGGCGTTTGAGTTCAGCGGCTCCAACTCAACATCACTCACTGTTTAAAGGGTTTCGGAGCAGAGGACAGGCTGACGGTGCCTGTCACCGTCATATGCAAGAGCTCCTGCCTCTCCATATCCGCTCTGGGATATGGGAGTCAGGGTGCTGGACATAGCCCATTTTCCCTGCTGGACACTGCCCAGCCCCAGGTATCACCCTCACCCTGCTGTATGCATCAGAGCTGATCCGTATCCTGGCTTTCCCATCACCTCCCTGACTGCAAACCCTGTCCAAAACTGGGAACTTGCTCACTGTATTGACAAGGACCAAAACTAACAAAATTTACATGATGAAATGCAGTCATTTCTATTATAATGCACGGAGCCAGCAGAGTTTTGCCAAGGACAGTGACAAATTCAGGGCTACCTGGATATAAATGTGGCTTCCAGAAAGGCCCGTGGAGACTGTGAGGGACAGAGGTTGCTGTGGTGACTGATGGACCAAAGCAGCCACACATGCTGCTGAAAGGCACTTGGGAACCGCTGGGTGTGCATCCCCTGCACACTGCTCCTGGCAGGAGAGTGTCCTCCTCACCACAGTGTCAGAACCAGCAGCTCCTTTGCCACTCATCCTCTTCTTTCTCCTCCCAGATCTCCCAGACAGGTAAAAATCAGGCAGAGAAAGGGACTAGTTTTTCCTCATTGTGTTTCTAGTTCTTTAATATTTCAAATAAATATTTCATTTTCTGGTTCCACCCTGAAAGGTATGGTTCAGATAAGGGAAAGATAGAGAAGGATAGAGGGACAGAAGGTTTTTTCAGCACGCAGGTTGTCCCATCGCTGCAGCACAGGATGGTTCAGTGAGACAACTGAGCCATGGCCACACTCGGTGCTGGTGGCCTGGAGTCACCTGTGGCTCTGTGCTGTTGGGGTATGGAGTGGCAGCAGCTGTGTGTGTGTTGCTCACGTGCCTTCCCCACCAACTCACTTCCCTGGCATTGCTGCTATGGCACAATCCCACGAGGATGGGGAGGGCAAGGCCTGGCTTCATGTGCCCATGGCATCTTTCTCTCTGCAGCAGCCCCACCTTTCTCCCAAGTGTGTCTCAGCACACACTCCCAGCCCACCCACCCAAAAGTGCAGGGTGCTGCCTGGTCACTGTAGCTGGCTGTGCCCAGAACTGAAGTGAAGGTCCAGAACAGGAAAGCTGTGCAGTCCATGTCCCAGCAGACATCACACAACAAGGTCTAAGCAGAGTCAAGACACAGGATCATGTTGCTTTTCCCTAAGCTGCCACAAACCATTTCAAAGCTACAGGCTTGATGCTGTCACAACACTGTAACATGGAGCTGTATTTCCTCCACCTGGATCAAACTCCCTTTGCATTCAGCAAGTGCCACTTCCAAAGTGATGTTTGCCTGGCTTAGTGGCTTTGACTTGGTCTACCCTTTCTCTAGCTCCTTCCCAAATCTCCCGAAAACAGAGGGGCCTGGTCAGGAGGCTGGTAGGGACATCAGGAGTGACGTGACCCAGAATCTCACGCCCTGGAGAAGACCCTGGGAGGTCTGTGAGGATGTGAGGCCCTGCTCAGTGCTGTGCTGTGCTGTGCTGTGAGGGAGGCGACTGCCCTCATCGATAGCGTACATATCAAAGCACCCAGGGCAAGAATAAACAAACATCTTTGGCACTGTGCTCGTCTTCCATGAGCCAAAAGGCAGGTGTGTGTGTGTGTGTGTGTGTGTGTGTGTGTGTGTGTGTGTGTGTGTGTTTGTGTGTGTGTGGATAGAAAGTTTTCCAGCCGTTTCCCTGAACTCAGCCCTGATGTTGCAAGAACTGTCTAGCTGTGAAAACACGGCCTCGCCTTGATTTATGCTGCTTGTGGGTAAGATGACTAAGACGAAGGGGGCAAAAAAAAAAAAAAAAAAAAAAAAAAGAGAGTGGAACAGGAACAGAAATCCCAGTGGGAGCACTATGAGGGTGTGTACAGATTTGGTGGGACAGTCAGGTTGGGGAAACTGCAGCCAGAGCTTCAGGCAGTAGGAAGAGGAGACCACAAAACCACATAATATGTGTCATAATGTTCCACCTAAGATACAAAAGCATGCCACAAGTTTTATGAAGGCAACTCTTTGGTAACAGTAAAGAAATTAATTCTTTTGTGAAATCGTAACATTTTTTTCTCCTTCAGATGAGTTCCATATGTCCTCGTGATTTTTTACTTTTAAACACAGCAGTTTAGAGCAAATCTTAAGTAACATTTAGCCTGCGTCTAAAGTAAATATTTAGAAAAACATTAAATAATGGTGCTGATCTTTGGAAAATGTGTATTGCTCCCTACCTGCTACCGTTTTGTGCCTATGTGGAGTAACACAGAAGCTTTGTAATAAAGCCCAAGGCTGTAAAAGCAGTATAACAGTGTGATTAGAAGTAATCAGATGGAAAATACTGGCTGTTAAAAACTGTGAAGAGAAAAGAGGGCTAAGCTGTAAATGGAAGACTATGTTAGTTTGGTTTAACAAATTTTAAGAAAATTATTGAGGGAATTGGCTTTTAATCTTACAAAAGCTGTATTATGTTTTTTGGAAGCATAATAAATAGTTATAGCTGTTATTTATGTCATGTATCATTTTCAAAGAAACTTACTAAATAAATATTAATCATTTCACCAACCACTTAAAGGCAACCACTTTCAGGGTGCGGTGAGGCAACAACTTACCAAGTGAGTTGTGCTAAAACAGGAAGTGAAGACAGCCAGATTCAATAAGGAGTCCATGTGGGTATAAAAAATATTTGTGGAGGCTTTAACAATATCTTTAATGAGGTAAAACAAAACCCCATGGAATAGAGGGTAGATTTCTTTGTTAATGAGAAGCTTGCATTGGAACTTGTAATTACAGTGAGTTTCCAACAGGTAAAGAAGATTATTAGATCTGAGAGAAAACAGCTTGTAAGGCATTAGTATTTGCATGCAGGGAAATATAACTTTTTTTTTTTTTTAAGAGAATGTGCTCCTCTCTACTCACCTTCCTCTCAGGAAAAACACCATATTGTTGGCCTGTGATGTAGCAGTATTTCCCCATCTCCCCTGTGGTGTACTTTCATTTGAAGGCACCTGGTGGATTTCAGTCTCTGCATTTCTTAAAACCTTTTTGCGGGAAGGAACTCTGCTGGCCAATGGCTCTCCCCAGACTTGTGTCCTCTGTCAAAACTGGAAGAGTAAGGACCCAGCTTTTCCTATGAACAAAGCTGAAGGTGTCTTCTGCCAGAGATGGCAGGCGAGATTCAATCTTCTTGTGTGCTACAGATCACAGAACAGTTTAGGTTGAAAGGAACTTCCTGAGGTTTCTGGTACAACCACTCTGAGCAGGGTTCATTTCAATGTTAGATCATGCTGCTGAAGTTCAATTAAATATGCTAATTAGATTTCTTTACTCTTATACTCAGGTGGCATTCTCTGTAGCTGTCCTGGACTCAAAAAAGTATTAAGCCTAAAGCAGTTGCACCGATAGCTGTCATGCCATGACTTGTTATTTGCTGTGATACCTGTGCTGTGATGTGTCTGGCAAATAGATTTTCCTGCAGAAGATTGATTTTGATGTTGTAGTCACATAAAACTCGTTACTCAGTCATGCAGTTCATGATTTGAAACATGCAGTTGTCAGATGAGCAAGCCTCCACTACTTAAGGCTGCCACGCTGTAACTGCTGAATTATCATAACTGTTTCAGTGTTTCACATGTTTCACATCTTTATTTTCATGTGTGTTGCAAGCAATAAAATGTAGTCACTGTAGCTGATCTTACCTTTTCTTGCCTGTTTGTCCTTCTGTGTCCATTTCAGTGTCTTTTGTCTCAGTGTAGCAAAAACAACCAGTCTAGTTCTTGAAGAAAATCCCCTTTCAATCCTGACATCCTCCTTTCTAAAAACAAGGTATGAATTTTGCAGACCAACCAGCATTAATAGCTTGTATTACATTTTGCAAAGTCTCACCTTGTGCTGTGGCCTCTGCAATGACAGACCACATCCTGCCTGAGACTAGGCGTGTAAATAGCTGAAGAAAACCTTTCCCAGTGTCAGACTCTGGAATGCATTCTCTCTCTGTATAAAGTTTAGTCTGCTCTTGTGCGTGTCTATATTATTACCTATGCACACCTCTAAGAAAATCTGTGTAGCTATGTGTGTGTGTTTATATATATTAGTGCATTCATATATATATATCCATACACACACACAAAATGATGGGATAGGTGAGTGCTATTAATGCACCCTTATATGCTTTTCAGTCCTTTTTTCCCTTCCTCTCAAAAATATTCTGAATTTTAGCCTATGGAGGCAGAAGCTTCTCCTCTGATGTCCTACCACAAGTATGGTGGAGCCTGTCTTTTCAAGATCTTCTCTTTGCACCTGAAGCGTAACACTGCTGTTCCATTCCTAAAGCACATTAAATCAGAGAGATTGTGAAAAAAGTATCTGAAAGCAGCTCATACAGCTGAACAGAAATAATCTCCCTGCTGCATAGAAAAGGCTGTAGCTGTTTCCATAGCACTACAGATTACCTCCTTGAGACCTAATAAGCAAAGAGATTTCTTCCTGTTCAACATAGTTCACTGTGCAGTTCCAGAAGGTTCACTTAATTTCATAAACAGTTGAAGCCTCTTTTATGTTTGCAGAATGATTGTGAGTTCAGCTGCTCAAGAGCCCTCTAAATGCTCCACTCTTTATTGTTATTCACTCTATTTTCTTTTCCTGGTTTCTAGATTGCCATTGATTTATACAACCTGGGTATCATATTATGTTCATTGGCCTTTATTAATGAGAAACCTCAGAAGGTTTTTTAAGGGGATGAGTCTTTATTATAAGGCAGCTAAACCGGCCCTCCAAGGCAGCACTTCTGAAAGAGAGTCTCTGCATCTTTGGTCTAACCTGGAGCAGAATGTTCCAAGCAAATCCAATAACCTTGTGTATATGTCTGATGTAGCTCATTTGCCGGCAGCATTCCTATTCTGGTGGCTTGGAACACATAATAAATGTGCAAAATGTGCCAATACTTGTGCCAATACTTTGGTAATTTGGTGTAAAAACTGTTGGTTTTTTTGGTTTTGTTTTTTTTTTCTTTTGGAGCTGGTAAAATATGGCTCACATTTGCTGCATGTGTGTGGGCCTGCTCCTTATTAAACTTGAGTTCCTTTTTTCCAGTAACTACTTCAGTGCTGTGAATCAACATAACCAGTTCGGAAAAACGCCATCTGTTGATTGGATAACCAAAAGTCTAGTTAGCTGGAAGTTTAATAGATCACAAAGTCTCACTGAGTCCATTTTTATATTAATAAATTCCACCATGGGATATTTTCTGATGTCACATGGTAAGAGTGCCCCAAATAAATAGCAGATGAAACATTTTCCATTATTTATCTCAGTGTTTCATGAGTTTAACAATAGAAATTGGCCAGAATCTAAACTTCCCTAATCTCAGAATGCCATATGACTGTGTATACTTGGTTTCATGAATCTTAGGCAAGTAGGTTTAGAAGGGATCTCATCTAGCCTGGCCAGAGCTGGGTCAGGTGAACCTCCTCCATCCCAACCAGATGTTCATCTCATTTAGGGGTGGAGGTTGGGGGTAGCACTTTGTAATACCTCATTTCATCCATCCTGTGCCATCCATTGTTTTGGTTCAGGTCACCTGCATTACTGCCTTTTAATAGCAGTCCAGCACAAAGCCATTGCTCCTCTGGACCAATGTGCAAATACTTGGTGAGACTTGCCAAGTCATCCTGAGTCCATTAAAAAGTGTAAATAACAAATTTGCCTGCAAAGTTATGAAATTACTTCTAAGTAAGGCTAAGGAGGAGGACTCTGCCTTAGTGCTAGTGGTGCTGAGAGACTATGAGGCTCCAAGTTCATGCCAGCACTGCAGCAATGCTTTTGCAAGGTCATAATGGAGCTGGTCTTCTCTCTGGATTTCAACACAGTCTGTGATGGTGTTTCCTGATGAAGGGGCTACTGGGGATGCTACAGCCAGTATGTCCTACCTGCTCATGGCCTTCTAGGGCACCTGCTGCAGGAGAAATCTGGCTGCCTCCTTCTATGAGAAATCCGGTTGTGGTTATAAGAAGGGAATACTAACCATCTCTATCTATGATGTATCCCTTGTCCTCTCCCCCAGGAGGAAAATGAAGAAAATGTCAGGGAGCTTTTTCAACACCTGTAATTTTCTTGTAACACTGCCAGATCTCTGTCTAAATCATTATTTTGTCCTATTAGGAGATCTCAGGTGAAGAGCAGTCCATATGTATGTTGTACAGCCACATAGGTACTGTGGAGTCCTACTCATTTCTTTCTGTTGCCTGGAAACATCTTTTGCTGTTTTGAGTAGAACATGTAAATGCTGTTAATCATGTGGAAGAAGCTTTGACATTTCAGATCATAGTAATCGTCCTCTTTCCTTCCTCATGTGCAAGTCAAAGTGGCTTATACATTTGAGATCCAGCTGTGCTTACTTGAATCTGTGATACTCAGCCTGTACTTTGAAGCTACTCCTGCCTTGAACTCACACTGTGTATATCCATTACTGGCTGCAGAGAAGAATTAATCGAATAAAGCCTGATGCTCTGCTGTGCTAAAGCACATCACAACTTACCTATCTCTTCTTACATATCTTCTGATTACTGCAGAGCTATAAAGCTATTATGTTGTTTCTTTGAAACAAATTTTAAATAGTCCCAGTAATCCTTTTGGACTTGAGAAAAAATAAACATTTCACACTATGGCAAGTCCCTGAAAGGCCTACAAGGACTCCTCTACTAAGCTGTCCTAGGTATATCAAGTTTGCTGTGACCTGGAAAGCTATGGCCAGGTCATCTTTTATTTAATGGTTAGGATCCCATTATCAGTCTATCACAGAAGTTACTGTTTTCAGGGCTTTTTTTCAGTGTACTCTTTTCCAAACAGTCTGAGCAGACAAAGAGAGAAAACTGTTTTGGAAGTGTGTCTGTAGTGCATGTTGGTCAGTACCAGTTTGTCTCATCACTTTTAGTCAGCCTGCATGAGGAGTTTAGGAGTAGTCTCTCCTCTTGTTAGCACTGGTCATGTGGAAAATACCAAGAAAACAGGGAAAAAGAAATGTCAAAATTTGGCAAGAAGAATGAGCTCTCCCCCTTTATTAGAAAGTAGCCTTGTTTTCATGTGGAAGTAGATCTTACAGGCACTGTGCTTTCTGAGAACAGCTTCTTGTTGCATCTCTCTATTCATGCCTAGCTCTGTGATGATAAGTATTCTCAAAACATGAAACAAAAGGATGAATTATGTCTATATTTGTGTCAAGAACAGAGAAATATAGCTACAATAAACCTAGAAGTTTGTAGGGTGAAGTAAAAAGAGAGACTTTTTTTGAGAAGCAAAAAGTTATGACTATTTAAATCTCATTGGGATGATGTTCATTGGGATCATCAGTCACACTTTTTGTTGTTGTTGCTAACTTACACATGCACACAGAAACTGCCTTTCATGGGTGGAAAATGTCTTGCTTATTCACAAGCCCTGTAGAAATAAACATCATTTCATATATATCTGTACTGCTGGCAGCGAGGATTTCATTTGTCATGCCATGTGCCAAGCTTTCATTAGTCAAAGTGTGAAAAATCCCATTTGCTGTGTTTTGGAGAGCTCCCACTGGAAGCATTTAGAGAGCAATTCACTGATCTTTCAATCTCTGGAAAGGAGAAGGGATCTCCTGGGCACTGGCCAACAACATGGGACTCAGGGGTTCTCCTTTAGTCCTCAACTTTGTAACCTATCCTCTTTTTTGACTCTGAGCAAATTGCTTCATCTGTCCACATCTTGAATCCCCAGTGACAAGGATCAGGCTTTCAAGTCATAAATTTGTTCAGTAGCATAAACTTAATATCTCAGATGCTAATATGGTGGTAACCACATGGTCAGACTCTTCAAGCTAAGTAAGTTTGATAAATGGAGGCAAGTCTGGGTCTGAACATGAGTTTTGGAGAAGCTCCAGAGCGCAAACAGCGCAACTCTTTGATGTCACTCTACACTGTCACAAAAAGCTAAGCACACTTTTCTGCACACTTGGATCTCTGCCACTGCTGAAGTCCAGGTCCTGCTCTCTGAATCCCAAGCCTACCTCATTTGGGGACTGGTACTGGGAGGTAAGGTCCCTGCAGTGTCCTCTCAGAATGAGGTCGCTGTGAAGATAGTAAAGAGTCATGGAATAAGTAGAGCTGCCAAGGAAATGGCTTTGGCTTGATGGATTTAACTTTGTGAAACCATGCATATGCCCATAAATCTGCAAACTGAAGAGTTTGAGGTCCTGCTCCTACCTGTGCTGGTGAACTGTCTCTACAGCCCCTATTCCTCTGTGTAAAATAGGAAGTGCCTAAAAGCCGACATGACTAAGAGCAATCTCTGCTTATTCAGATGGAAAGTATTGCTCTAGTCCCCTAGGAGTTTGCTTTCTTTGTT
This sequence comes from Cinclus cinclus, assembly GCF_963662255.1. NCBI lineage: Eukaryota > Metazoa > Chordata > Aves > Passeriformes > Cinclidae > Cinclus > Cinclus cinclus. Next base: position 23,216,533 of record NC_085053.1, read on the forward strand.
TTTAGGAATGGTGTTGCCAAGTTCTGGACAGAATTTACAGAACAAATTTCTTGGCATTGTAATTCATTGCAAAGGAGACCTAAGTTTATCAACTGAATTATAGCTGATGGAGCCTTATATCAATTCTTTAAGTGTCCTTTTGGCTTCTTTTTATGTTCCTTCTCTGCCCTCATCAAGACACTCAATGAAAGACTTAAATCTATTTTCACCTTCTTTAGAGGCACCAATGATAATGCAAATGAAATATTATTCTTTCTGAGTAGTAAATTTATACCAGGCAGTAACAAATCCATGAGAATTTATATGGCCTTTTGCCAAAGCAGCCAAGGATTTGAATCCGTATTCTGAAAAATATATGCATATCTATTCTGGTGTTTAAAGAGCTGTGAGAAATCCTTTTCTTAAGTGAAATGAGAGAAAAGTCTCCCAAATCACCTATGACCCTCCTTTTAAAGCCTGAGTGTTGTCAGAAGTTTAAACTTTATTAAGACTTTCTCATGCTTTTAGCTCCGTGACATATCTTAAGAGGATGCAGGTATGAGAAAAGTGAAGACACTGTAGGATCAAACAGTGGGACTTCCATTATCCATGCATGGGACAATGTGACTCAAGGCTCAGTGTCCATGTCTGCCTGTGGAGATAATGTCTAGAAACCTGACCAGATATTCCCCTGAAGGAGCCATGGAAGATGGCAAGATACTCCCTTTGAACTGGAACAGCACCATCATTGCTAAAACCGAACTGTCCCTGGTCTCCTGCAGCCTCTGTTCATTACCTGTTGCTAGCTGTCTCCTTGCTGCCATTCTCTCAGCCACCTTCCTACAAAAGGCACTGTGCTCTCCTCCCAGGAAGCCCTGTGTTCACTGGCTAAACACTCTGTTGTAGTTCTTTTGCTCTGTCCATTCTCCTCCGTTGCTTCTCTTGTGATTTGGTTATGTTGGAGGATAAATGAGGTATCAGTATCAAACCAGCCTGGACCCCACTGAGGTTTCTTCCCCTAGTCTTGGATTTGAGCTCTCTGATCTCAGAAGCTTCTCAAGAATGACTGACCATCACAGTGTCTTGCCTTCTTGGACCGCTCAGATCTTCAGATCTCAGATCTTAGTGGCTCAGTAGTTAAGGGAATCCACCACATCTCCAGATGGGTATTTCCCAGGCTGCCTGCTAGGGCACAGTTAGGGATCATGTGCCTGCAGAGCTTGCTTTAATATTGCTGGCAAATGCCACCATGTCCTCACTAGTCCTCGTTTGACTATGCATGTGGAAGTCTTCAGACATGTCTGCAGTCATATGCTTGCCGTGTTTTCAATCAACACAATTCAGTTTTAAATTATAGCTCTAAGAGCTTTTCAGGCTGTGCCGACAAGCCTGATCCTTAAAAAAAAAAAATAAAAAGAAAAACAACAAACAACCAAACTCCAAAACAGTGTTTGAGTGTCTTTGAGGAGAGGAATGGAGGGAAAGTGACATCCATTCTGGGAAGGAAGAAGCAAGAATAACAAAATCTGGCACCCTGGTCTGTGTTTGCTCTAATGATGCATCTCCATGTGCTTCGTGTCCTTTGGTAACACTGCCCTTTCCGTGCCACGTTGTGGATCGTCAGATGAGGAAGCTTGGCCCAAAATAAACGCCAGGCTGCTTTTCATCTCAGGGATTTGTTTGTGCCAAGCGAACAAAGTAACTTCTTTGTGGCTGTTTGCATTTGTCGTTCCAAGTTGTCTGAGCACTGGGTTATAAATACACACCACCGATTGATAGCCTCAATATGTCCAGTCAGACAAGCTTTGCGTGCTGGCAAGGAAAGGATTTGGCTTGCCTTAATTATTTTTGTTTTAATACTTTTAAAAATTGTTTGATATAAATCAAAGATACTGTAAATATAACATAGAAGGAGCGGGTTCCTTCCTTATCCATATTTTAGACTGGGTTTCTGTCCAACGACATTAAGCAAATTTTGTTTCATACATGTATTCTTTACAGTCATGTATGTAAAGGGGTGATGTCAAGCTATGTGTGTAATTTAATGCTATTGACATTTTTAATGCAGAAATCAAAGGAAGTCAGAATTGTATCAATTTACCTCCTCTTAGAGGAGATGTGAAGTATGAGAGGAACATGAAAGGCTGAGCTGTTCTGAGCTCTGCCTTAGGAGTGCTCATGGTAAGCCAAGACCTGCTGTCCTGAGCCTGTGACAAGGCCTGTTAATCACTGGTGACTCTGAGCAGCCTGAGCTAAACCCTGAGTCTGGGGGACTCTCAGCCAAATCCTGACTCCTTCATCAAGGAATGTTCAGCCTTCTAGACTTGCTTTATTTCTGCGCCCACCCCCAGCCCCTACCACTGAAAAACAATGCTGGTGAAAAATGCCTCTTTGGGAATTTAGTTTGTATGGAAAACATTTCATTTTTGTTTCCAAATCTTCCAGTCTGTGTAGGGTTTTCCATTCGCTTTCAGCAAAGACACTTTTTTACTGTTTTTCTCATCCAAAAGTCTTGTTAAGAAACGGAATGCTTTTACCAAAAATGGGCATCTTTTCCTTCTCCTTTACCCTCTTCTCCATTCACTGCATCCTCTGAAAGCGAGCTAAATTAAAGAAAGCACATTTCTCTTAAAAAAATTCCCATGAAATTGATTTTGTTGTGGTTAATGTCTGCTTCTTCTGTCTTCTGTCTGGAAGAAAATTCCTTGAAACATTATCAGGCAGTGCATCTCTACAGCCCAAATGAGGTTCTAAACATCTCATTTATTCACTTATATGATAATCCAGTAACCATAATCGTGGGCACTGGCTATATTGAAACAGTTGTGTGCAGTCATTTGTAAACTGGATCTTTTTCCAAAGGTCTCAGCCTCCGGCACATTTCAGGAAGAATGTGCTTACTGGATGCAGTGAGATGCTGTGTGTTGTTATGCATATGTGCACATGTATGTTTTTATTAATGTATACATATCTATGAAACGTGTGCATGTGGTTGGAAGTGATAAATCACAATATCTTGTGCCTGATTTTAGTTTTGCTTTGAACCAAACTTTTCCACGGTGTCCTGGAAACGATGTCCATGCAGAGCAGGACAGAGAGAGACCCAAGGCAATTTTACATGGTGATGACTCAGTTTTGCTTTCAGGTTCTGCTGCAAAAGGAGAATATGGGGCCATGTCCATGAGTGGCAGCGTGGGAAGGAATGTGCTGGATCTGTGTGGACTGAACTGACCAGCATCAGTCTGTTCCAGACAGTCTAATAGTGAACGAGCCTTCACAGAGTGTGGTTCACACTGAAAAAGCATGAAAGAAAATAGACCTGTGGGTTTGTGTCCCTTTGTAAATCCAGTTTGCAGAAGTGGACTTCTTACTTGCACTTATTCCTGTGTGTGTAAGTTAAGGGGCAAGTAATATAAATTGAAGCTTAATTTTTTTCTTTGAAGCCATTAACACCCACCCACAAGCAACAGGAAACAGACTTCAACTTTAATTAGTACCAACACATTCAAAATTCACCGTATATTTGCCTTCTAGTGCAGCAAAGCAGCTTCAAAGCTAAAAGCTTCTTCACTTTCTAAGTAATAATGAGGTATTAATGAGGCAATTAGGGGCTTGTAAACATGGTGTCAAAGAGATATGAACTAATCACCAGCAACAGGAAAAAGACAGATCCCTCTGACTTCAGTGCTCTGTGCTCTCCCTAGGCCCCTGAGGCATTCTGTGCTTGTAAACTAATCCACAAAAATGTTCTAGATTAATTCAAAACACTATCCTCTTTTTAATTCCCTGACTGTCTTCAGGCTTGTTTCTGAATTGATGCTCTGTGTGAAGGCTTTTAAATATGCACTTTTGTTATTGCAATAAAACCCAGATTGAAGTTCTCTTGCACTAAACTGTCAATTTATATTTGGCTCTCTTCTTAGATACATATGAAATAGTTCTAAATAATTTGTTAGAGTATTTTTTGCAGTTTATTTCCTTTTAGGCTATTTAATTTACAAAATAAAGTATGTAATTTAATTAGAACTGACAAACACCATGAATTTGCCCCTAGAATTTGAAATGTTTGCATTGAAAATGAAGGATTAAACACACCAGTTAAATCTTGGAATGATGCAGAGACGATAGGGACAAACATTTCCCTTCACAGATTTGTTAACTTGAATGTTAGACTGGGATTAGTGCAATGTGATTTTATGAGAGCAGAGTGTCTTTTTTGATTCTCATTTCCTTGTAGCAATAGAGTTCAGATCTCATCTAGCTAATGCTGAATTCAACCTGTCATGCTGCTTTCTTTTGCTAAAGGAAAACTCACAGCAGGTTTATTCACAGTAAGATATCAAATGCTGTTCTGCTGTCGTGATAGATTTTGAGGTTACCCCATTAGAAAACCATAGAATCATGAAACCATTTGTGTTGGAAGAAACCTTAAAGATCATCTTGTTCCAGCCCCACTGCCACCTTCCACTAGACTGGGTTTTTCAAAGTCCCATCCTTGGCCTTGAGCGCTTCTAGGAATGGGGCATCCACAGCTTCTCTGGACAACCTGTGTCAGTGTCTCACCACCCTCACAGGGAACAATTTTTTCCTAATGATTTCAAAGAATTTTTTATTTTCTAAGTGCATGTAGGAAGAGAGGAAAAAAAAGAAAAATAAAAAAAACCCCCTCTACAATATAAAAAAATGCCACAGATATTCACAAGACAGGTAAAAGAAGCTTTAGGTAAAGCATAGACTGAAGAATTTCATAAGCTGAGAGCAAACACATCCTCACAATATCCCTGATATGTACACTCCAAATCTTCATGTGACAGTTGAAATTCTGACCTCTCTGCTTCCTTCAAATTATCTCCACAGATGGTATTGCTCCACAACTGGAAGTACTACTGATTTGAGAGAGAATTTTTGGATATGGCATGTTGTCTCCTGGAGATTAGTGTGAAACTCCATATCCTTTCTCTGTGTGATCTTATTACAGTCAGCTCTCTAGGGGTGAAAAGTGAGTTCACTAAACCAACTTATTGTGAAAAAATATTTTGAAACATAACACACTGTGGTTTGATCCTGCATTCTCACAGGTATATGTTGGAAATCACTTGGTTGAAGTCAGTAACATGTGTGTTAAGCTCTCAGAAGTAAAAACAGAATGGAGGCTCTAATAGTTTTTCCTACAGGAGGAATTTGATCTAATCCACAGAAAAATTGTACATGAGTTCAACAGTCCAGCATTTTGCTAGTAGTGTGCAGCTGATTGTAACTCTGAACTTATTCTTCCACAGACCAGTCAAAAATGGTCTCCAAACATTTCTAAGAATTCTTTTAAAGATGATGACAGTGAATCATGTCTACAAATGTGAAAGCCAGTACTGGTGTCTCCAGAAATTCAGTTTACTGCTTGAATTTTTAGCAGTATTTTCTTCTGGACATTACTCACCTCCCATAGCAGCTGGTTATTTTTGCAGAAGAGATTCATGAGTGTCCAATGCTGTCAAAATTGGCTCTTCTAGAGGTTAGCTTGCAGAACTTCATCAAGTTTCTCGTTCACCTTAGCCCATCTAATTTATGGCTGATTTAGAAAATTTCATTATTTATTAAAACATTTGCACATTGAAGAATCAACCTCCCCCTGTGGTCCTGTGCAGTCAAATAATGGCTCTGCCCTCAATATTGATTCTTGCAAAGCTTTAGCTTGTACTTGGATATGACCAATCTTTTTTCTGAACATGAAATTTTGTCGCAGCATTCCTGTTCAAGCGAAGAGCCCTCGGGTATCCCATTGTGTTTGTGGCAGGGAAAGACACCACACCTTCCATGCTGCATGTAAATTCCCAGACCAGAAGCACATGGACTCCAGGCTTTCACCCAGAGCTTTGTGCCTGGGAGCTCATAGCCACATCAAGATTTTGGTGTGTGGTTGTGGGGCCAGGTTGACACTTGGGTGAAGATTTCTTCAGCTGTCATTAAGCAAACACACATAGGCCTTTCCAAGATTTCTTTCCTCAAAGCACAAGAGCCATCCGTATCTGTGATGCTAGTAAGGAGAGACCACAGCTACAGACATCAGCTGCAAACACATCTTGGGTGGTTCCTCCCCGACAGACAAAGTGCCTGAAACCTCTGACTCCAACTGGGAGTTGAAAGGAGTTTGGGACTGGTGACCCTAAATGAAGCTGGTCATTAAATCACAGTTCTGGCCAAGAGTCCCAGAGAGGAGGGAATTCCTGGCATGCTGCAGTGAGTGCATGGAGCAGAGGCTGAGGTGTGGAAGAGGGGGCAGCCACAGCATCCCCATTTCAATGTGTGAGACAGCAGACCTGCCTTGATAGCTCAGAGCTGTAGTACTTGGGACATTAACTTTCCTTCACCTCTTTCCTTCCTCTCCTCCTGTGTTAATCCTACATAACTCTCTCTGCTCTTTCCATCTGGGCGGGGATCTTAAAAGACCCCTACAGTTCTGCAGGGCCTCTCCTGTTTGTGTGTAATAATACAGGATGGCTGGACCATTAACACCTTCTCGAGCACAGCATGTTGGAGCTGCAACATTTTCCAGCTTGGGCTTCTTTGCCAAAGGGTATTGTGTGTGCATGCTCGACTTTTCTTTTAAAATCCCAAATAGGGTTTTCTTTTCTCTCTGCCTTCCAGGTTGTGTGTGTTTTTGCTATTGGTATCCATGGGACTTTTCCTCTTGTGTTTCCTTAAGAGGTAACAGCCTGGGGTAGTTTTTTGAGCTTTTTTCATTTGTTTCTTCTCCTTCTCCCCACCAAACCACAGTTTCTAGGAGGGTGGTAACTGAGAAGGAGAGGCCAGGTGAGCCTGCAGAGTCATAAGTGGACCTTTAAGCAGAGCACTTTGCTTTTTGGTCGTTAGTTCAAAGAGATATGAAGTGGCATCTGCAGTGTTCCGCGGTCTGAGAGCTGGTAGATCAGTTTCCATCACAAAAACATGATAATGGCAGGTTACTAGGGATTTATGACCGAGTTGGACTCTCTGGAATATAATAAAGAGAGTCACTACTGAAACCTTTTTCAAGCTTGAGACATTTCTAGTAGCTCTGTCACGTACATACTTTTGAGGTTCTAAGAAGGGCCAGCTCAAATCCCAGTTGTGTTCCTGGATTGGCAACTCAAGGGTAAGGGAGAGGATCTTTGTAAAGAAGGCAGGTAAAGAGAATGAGTTTTCATTCCAAGGACTCAGCTTCCTGCATTGACACAAAGGTATTGTCAGCATATAAACATATCTTTGTGCCCCAGAGATACATGGCAAAGAATGACTTGTAAGTGCATGTGAGGTTGGTCTGAAATGAGGGTAAGCAGTCAGCAAAAAGTCTGAGGGGGAGGGATCTCTACAACAGCAGAGGTGTCTGCTCCCTCCCTTCACGTTAAACCCCTGCCAGCAAAACTGAGGGGAGGATCAGGATGAGTCTTGCGGTTACTGACAGCCCAGCTTTGTTTCTAAGTGGATAGGCACATCTTTCTAAGAACTGAAATTTTACTGTCTGCACATAGCTTTCTGAGGTAAAATCATGCTTCATCAAAACTGAGAGTCATCTTTCTCAGCTGGGTGGGTACAGTTCTGTCTCCTTCCTTGAATAAGGAAGATGAATGTTACAAGTAACTGGGACAGACCAAAAGCATCTGTAATATAACACTAGTGAGAGAGAGCAGTTGCCAGGAGTGATTTTGTCATCTGCACTGCAGAGAGCTGGAGATGATGTGACCAGAAATAGGTCAGGCCAGTGACCCTCCACCTGAGCTTGGACATGCCCTAAATCACACAAATTGCTGTCAGAGCTGTGTTTGGCTGTGAGGTGAGCTGTGAGCTGAAGTGCAGAAGCCATTGATGGCTCTCTTGTGAGTGGAGAGTCTCTTGAAGATCTCCTCCTGTCCGAGTGGTCACCTGAGACACAGCGAGAAATTTCCAGAGCCAGTGAAGAGCTTTGTTCCCTTCTGTCCTGGGCTCTGCAGGGCTGTTGCTGAACTGCTGGCATTTTCCATGCTGCAGTTCCCTGGCATGGGAATGTGTTAACAGTGTATTTAGCTGGTCTTTGTAGACTACAAGCTTTGTGTATGCATATGCTGTGAGAGATTTGTCAGAGCCTTTCCTGGAATGGGGTGCTGATTAGCCAGGGCCTCCTGAGAGCTCGTAATTGAAATCAATATAATGGTTGTAATAACTAACGATAACAAAGTCAAGAATGGCAACAAAAAATTTCAGAGTACAGTGTCCTTTGATTTTGAGGCTTTTGAAGGGGAGCAGAAAATAATTATTTGAGGACATAATAAAAGAACCCCCTCCCTTTCACAGAACTCCTCATGGGAAAAATATTTTATTGAAAGAGGGTATGTTAGCCAAAGCAAGACATAAATATTTTACTTATTAGAGCACAGGCTGTTTCTCTTCTTGTTGGCTCCTTTGCCAAGGCTGGTCTCAGACAGAAATTTGCAGTGTCCATTTCTGTACTGTTTGGAGGGGGAACTGGGGGCATGGAGACCCAGGCCATGAACTGAAAGCCTGCCAAAAAAAAAAAAAAAAAGAAAAAAGAAAAAAAAGCAAAAAAAAAGAAAAGCCTTTCTTAGAGAAATTGTCTTGCTCATAAAATGTGACATTTGCATGGCAGCTACTAAGATTGTTTTTTCTTCATAAACAGGGCTTTGGAGTAAAGATATGGAAAGCACACTGTGGATTGAATTGGGCAAGGGTATCAGATCTCAGCAGCCAACTTGACAAGAAAACTAATTACCCTGTGAGGGCAGAACAGATACTGCCACCTTTCCAATACACACTGCCCTGTGTGAGTTCTCTGATGTCTAATAGGGCTTAAGCTGAGCACGATTTCTCTCCCTGGGAGAGCTAATAAGTTTTTATTATCTTCTACCTGACTAGTTCCACAAGATGTGGAGAAATGTGGTATCACTGTGCTGTCCATTATCATTGCACTTCATTGTGTCAGATCATCTTAAGAAAGGAGATAGGAAGGCAGAAATGCTCAGGCAGCTTAACTCACGTAACAAGAGAAATCATAGGTGCATTTCCTTCTCACTAGAGCTGTTCAGTCAGTTCTAAAATCTGTCAAGGAAAACACCTCTAAGTCTCCATCTCAGAGTGTCTTTACACTGGAGGTGGTGAGACCCTGAGTGTAGGGGGCAGTTGTTCAGGGAAGCCAGGCTGTATTTCTTTCCTGTGCTCCCTCCTGTAGCATGAGTAAGTGTCTGGTTCTGAGTACAGATGGATCCAGGGTGACAGTTTTTGTGTTCTTATACCCAGTTTTTTAAGGGTGCTGTCTGCACTGGTAGTTTGTGGCAGATGTCCAGGGAAAAGTATAAAGACAAGACAGATGATATCCATAGTTCCCCAGGGTGTTCTCTCTCAGCCTCTGGAAAATCATGATTCAGACACATTGAGCCAGAAGTGGTATCTGTTGTGTTTTGGTACCTCTGCAATTGATTTATTGATATTTCTTCTATGCCTTTTTCTAACTAACTTTGGAGCCTATGTAAAGGGCTGACATGTGGCAGAGAGCTCCAGAGTTTAAGAACCTCTCTGTGAGGGTGTAAAAACCTCTTCCCCCTCTTCTGCTCTAAGACCTCCAGCTTATTCCAGCTGGCATCAAACACCTCTTGGAATCCACAAGGCACTGTCCATCCCTCACTGCTCACACAGTTCTCCCTCAAGTTTTATAGGGCTTGAGCATACATGTTTTCTTTTCTACCCTCAAGCATCTCAGTGCATTCTCACACAAAACAGTCATTTTCTCCTGTATCTCCTATTCCAATTTTACTATATCCTTGGCTGTTCAGGATGAAAACTGCCGGTTTCCCAGGGCCAAGCCAAGGGTTATTTGGCTTGTAGCATCACTTAGAGAACTTTAGCATTTGTTCATTTGTAGCATTTGCTTGAATTCTTATTGGTGAGCTGAAAGAGGGCAAGAAAAGGTGATCCAGAACCTGATATGGCTGGTTTCTGCTCTATCATGTTTACTCTGCAGATGCACTGTCTGGAATGAAAGCAGGTTCAATTGAATTAGAAGTGGAGAAAGTTTGTCAGGGAGTTGGCAGATAAATTTTGCTTTACACCATGGAAACAGATACGGTAGTAGAAATCCTTGCTAGTCAGTGTGCATTCTCTCCAGCTCTCTCTTCCAATGAGAAGATACAGCAAAAGCCAACATTTGCTTGCCTGGTACCACATTTTGAATCTGCTTAACCACGTGTTCATCCCCTGGTCTGTAAATTCTTTTCAGGTCAAATATCTGTTAGTGAAAATAGTTCAGAGGTGACTGGTTACTTTTTTAACCCCTTGAAACTGCTTCCAAAAAGCCTTTTGTTGCAAATGCTGCATTTTGTAGCCCCCTTTTCTCATCCAGGGAATTCAGTCTGGGTACAGAGTATCTGCAAGGGGCTTACAAAAGGTTAAACTCCAAAGCTGAGCATGTGTTTTTATGAAATCCATTAATAGCTTTGACCACACTGAGGGAAAATACCCTCTGTAAAACTTCAGCCATTGCAAGGCAAGCTGTGAAGCTGGAAATGTGGTGCTGTCAAGAAAAAAAGAGTTCCTACAGTCTTCCAAGGTGAAATCCTAGCCTTCATCTAGCTATACAAAGCTGGTGGCAGATTTCCCAGATTTGAACAGGCCATGATTTCACCTAGAGTTGTCATGGACTGCAGGAGCTGAATTGGACTGGACAGAGTTAACTCTGATGTCATCCAGGCAGTGGGATTTTTCCCAGTGTTTTCTGCATGTGGGTCTAGGAATTTAGTATTGAATTAGAATCTGTCTAGGAGGAGTGCTGGTAATTGCAGAAACAAATCCCAGGGGTTGCCATTTAATCTACAAGCTCAGTTTTGTTTCAATTAGTTGTAAAGTTGGCAGTGAGCACAAATGGGTAACCATGAAATGAAAGCTCCTCCAGTGAACACTGTGTCCACAAAGTCTCCAAATTGCTGACTCTCATTAGAAAGCAAAGGGAGGGGAGAAAATAAAACCACAAACAGTGAGATCCAATTATGGTCTTGCTTCTTTGTTCTTCCACCATCTGAAAATGGCTGGTTTATGTTCTAGAAAAGGAGCATGTTCTAGACCTGGGTGTGCAGTCCCTCTGCAGCAATGTCCTCCACCTGGACTGAGAGAAAGTGCTAAGAATTTATTTACATGGGGCAGAGGAGATCTCCCATTTCTTTGCTCAGGATTTCTGTGCCCACTCAGGCCTAACAAGAGATCGTCCTGTTGCCATGTGTGGAATTAGCTTCAAAACAGAACTTAAGTAAGTTGATATTGTGTCCAGCTTCCTCAAAAGAGCAGAGCCTGCCCTCAAGTACCTACCATCAATTAGAATTCAGGTAAATACCTCCTGAAAACTAAAATGCTTCTTCTCTGGCAGCTTTCACCAGACTTTGTCTAAAGAAAACATTATGTTTTCTAAAGAAAACATTATGTTTCAAAGAAAACATCCTGAATTTTAAAATCAAGCATTCAGTTATTCAAGCAGGACTAAATGTACCCTCAATTATTATAGTAACTTTTATTTTCAAAGTTCACTCATGGAGGTCTTCATCAGAACATTTCAAAGGACATCCTGCAGATGAGAGGAAAAAGAGGACACGGAAGTAAATTTGTCTGAGGTAACAGAGCAAGTCAGGATCAGAGCTGGAGTCAGAATCCCTGACTCCTGGAAAGTTTCTTATGCAGTGAACGCAGATCTGTGTTACTACTGTTGAAGAGGATAATAGCATTTTCATTAGGCAATTCAAAAAGAACAATTGTTCTATTCAGTACTATATAGCAAAATAATGTAGATTCAAAGCAGAGCCAAGACTGTTAATACCTTTTTTCCAGCCCACTGGATGCTGATGTCTTATGAAGACCCTTAGTAATTTCCCTAACAGTAAAAGCAATAAAACCATCCTTATCATCAAAGATGTTGGTATTTACAGTTTCCAGAGCTATCTCCATCATATTACCTTTCCTTTTCCTCCAGACAGGTCCTGGCAGAACCCATCAAAGCCTTGTGGTGTGAACTGAACCAGAAACCACCAAAGGTGCCGTCGGGTCTAAATTATTCTCTGATTTTATAGGCTAAGGGTCATCTAATCAGCCTCTGTGAGAAATTTCCTGGGCCGCAAAATACTTGTTTCAGAATACTAAAGTCTGCAGGGGCAATAATGCAACTGCCAAAAACTTGGCTAGAAACAGTTCACCACTATGGCTTTTTTAAAGCTTTTCCCAGGATCCCTTGCAACCATAAGCCCTTTTTTTTAAAATTTTATTTTAAATTCCATTTGCAGGCTGTTTACTCAGTGAAAAAGTGGTGGGTGAGCTCATGTCATTTCCATACCAGGTTTTCAGAATGAGAAAGCTGTGTGTTACCTCATGTTCCTGTAGCTTTGACCAAAGCAACAGTCCTGACAGATGTTAGTTCAGAGATCACAGGGTACAGAGTGACTAAAAAAATGTGGTTCAGGGTAGAATTAACATGTAGTATTTCAGATGTAGTAGTAGGACTTTGGGGCCAAAGAAAAAGTGGCAAAATTTGAGGGACTGGTAAAAAATAGTGCACCTTTCATGTGCCTTCACCCATTAATGCAGAGGGAAATAAAGAAACACAGAGAATTCCCAGAACTTTGTTTCAATTTATGATAAGCTCTTCTTGCTTCCATGGTATCTTATCTTCAGCAGGACAGTAGAGACAATCTAATGTCTAACACTTTCTCCTTGCATTCCTGTGGAGGAACTCTGTGATACCCTGCCCATTTTACAAATGAAACACCGCAGGGTTGAGGGACAGCCTCAGGGTCATGCAGGGAATTCTCTTAGAGCAGAGAATTAAACAAAGCCCTTCCAAATCCTCATGAATGCCTTAACCATATGCACCTCCCTATCTAGTACATTTTAGCACAGGGCAAATTTTAATTTGATGCTGAGATAGGCAAAAGCACCTCAGGCACTGCATGAAATGGAACATGGGACTCCTTTCAGAAAAGTCTCTTCTCTGGTGATACTTACTTTTTCAATCCTGTTGACTTCCAAAACTTCCTGGTGTTAAGGGTGGTTCAGCATTGGCCCTTCTCCGTAAGTAGTCTCAATATAGAGAGAACTATTGAAGTCAAAATGCTCTGGAGAGTAATATGTGGAACCAGAATCTGGCCCAAGAAAAGAGAAAAAGTGTGTCAGTGCTTGTCAGGGAAACTCATCTGAACACCTCTAGCAATTTAAAGGAAGTCCTACAGACACACCAGCAAAGCATTTTGCTGGTTTCCATTAAATAGTTATCACAGATCCTGCTTGCAAGCAGATCCATTTCTTAATATATAAAGTTTAGTCCCAACCATTATATATATTAAAAAAAAAGAAAAATTAAAAAACATGAGTTCAGGAGCACTTGAGCAAAGCAATAAATTCTCCTTTGGATGATTACAATATTTTTTAGGCAACATCATAGCAAGAAAATCACCTTGTCTTGTGATGGTGGGTTAGTCCCACGAGCCCTCTACTCTTCAGGTCACTAATGAGCTACTCAGCCGTCTGACAAATAAGCCCTCAAATAAACACTATGGCAGTCCTCACCCAGGAACTTCCACACTCCTTTCATAAATACATTTATTCCCATGTTATAAGCGTGATAACACAGGTCAAGCTGTAAATGGGATTCTTGTTTCATTAATCTGATTGGACAGCAAGGTGGATTAAAGGATTAAACTAATAAATGGAGATAACAGACTTCTCAGCTGTTTTGGATTGGAGGAGCAAGTTCATTCTAACATGATTTAACCTTGTAAGCCACATTTTTACCACCTTGTGCCCCTCTGAGATGAGGGCTCTCTGACATCCTGAAATGTTCTGCTAATTCCCATGCCAAAATACTCCCTGCCATCCTTTACCCTCTGTGAGTCACTGGATCTGAGCCAAGAATCTGTCAGCATAAGAGAAGCAAAATCAGATGTTGCAAGCCTGATTACAGTCCATTGCTGTCTCATGCAGGCATCCCACTGGTCGTTTCTCAGCAGACTCACTGCTCCACCAGATTGTTCTCCTGCCAGTTCATCAGTTGACAACATTAATAAATGGTTATAAAGATAAATTCCATCTTATCCTGAAGGTAATAGAAAAGATCCCAGCAAAGAGAAAGAGATGCAAGAGTACTCTTGGCTTGGGACATTTTTGGTAGAGCAGGTGTAGGCAAGACCTCTCTGGGAAGCAGTATTACTCTACAGTCAGTGAGTCTGTGATTTGTAAGCTCAGTAAAACCCTTCTGTCTATGATTTTTCCCTAATTCTGGTAGCTGCACCCAGTAAATGAAGACTGTCTCACACTGCACAACTCCCATTTCCCTCCTGAGATCTTTGCTACAGCACAACAGGAAGTCTGGAGTAGACCCAAGTACTTTTTTACTTTGCCACATCCAATCCAAGTTATTTACATATTATCACAGAATTTACGCATTTAAACAGAATTTGAAAGTCATCATCCGTTGAGTCAGGTCCCTGTGTGTTGAAGTTTCTGAGATGCTTACAGGTTAAAGGTATTGGGGTTCTTGGATTGCACCACGCATTCTCCATAGTTCCCTCTAGAACAGGACTATGCTTATCTCTACTGGCGGCTGTGGAAAAAGAGTAAATTATGTTGCTCACAACCTGGCTTTTCATCACAAGCTTTTTTGAGTATGGATGATCTCTTTATAGGACACAAATTTCAGTAAGTTACCTTATAATTCCTATAGACCCTCTTCCTCATCCTACCCCCTCTAATTTGTTCTGGATATAGTTGATCTCATCTCCCACAGTGGCCTTTCTCTCCTGTTCCTAGGAGGACCCTTTAGGCTCATACTGCCTTTCTTGACTGAATGCTGTTCCTTGGGCAGAAGAGTCAATATTTTGGCCTATGAAACAACTTCATCTGGGCTCCTGGTGCAAAGCATGTGCCTTGTAGCATTCTCCCTCTCTGCACAGCCAGTCACCAAGGTTGGGAATGTGAGAGGAAAGCTGGTGTTCCTGCAGCACGTGATGTACATACAGCTCCACTTTCACTCGCTCTTAGATTGGGCCAGTGGCCAATCCTCCTCCCTGTAAGCCAAAGAGTCTTGGATCTGTCTCATTTCTGGGTGGGACCAGATAATGAAGATACCGCCCAAGGTGTCACGTCCTAATGCCAGACCACAGGCATAGAGTAAGTCTTAATTTAGTTCAAATGTCATCACAGAGCTGTCAGACTAGGAATAGCTTTGCTTACAGACAACACATGGGAAGCTTCCTGTGAATCCATACAGGAAATATTTTCCCAGGCAGGACCCATTTCAGCCAATCCATTTCTAAATGAGTGCCTCAGGAAAAGGCTGTGGTCAAAGGCAGAACTTCCCCTAGCTCACCATAAGACTGGGGAGATCTAAGCAGTGACAGCAGGCTTTTCCTCCCAGCTGGCAGAGACACCACTATGAATTTCTCTTCAGCTCCTGGGGTAGAGCAGAACAGGAGCCAGAATATGGTGAATGTGAACTCTCTCTGGGACCTGGGCAGAGAAGACAAACTCCTTTGTCAATTTATCACAACTTGTAGTGGAAATGACCTATTAAACCTCTTTGCTCTTCCTACTGTCCTCACCCTGAGTTCTTCTTTTCATAGGTCTGTTAATGCTTTGTCAAAAAGCAGAAACACGGCTTTGACATAAAAAGCTGCTGTTTACAGTTAACAGAAAGCTTACATTAGACTGGGCCACCTGAACCCCCTCACCCAACATAAACAGAATCTATCAACACTGCTTAAGCCATTAACCCTGACAACTGAAGTTTTCCAGGGAAAGCCCTTATCAAAAGGGGGCTGCAAATGAAACTCAATGAGAAAAATACTCATTGCCCCAAATGAACCCAAGTAACTTCCATGAGAAGATGTGGATGAGTCTTGTTAGGCTCACCCTAATCCCTTTGACAAGCCAGGGATTCCTTCAGGTTGGAACACAAATCCTCCAGGGATCTGCATCTTCATCTTCCTTTGCTCTCCATTTGTATGGCAGCTACAATTTTTTAAAGATCATTATCTGATCAACATGGGATAAGAATGTTTGGAGTTGGGCATCTGAGTCATAAGTGGAGATGCCCTTCCATATCCAGTGAATTCTGTTCAGAGAAAGCTCCCCTTGTGTGCTCCCTACAAGGTTTGTGACTTCTCTTTTGCATGTGCCCAGACACATAATGTTCTGGTGAAGCCCTGAGAAAAGGCTGTCTAAGGGAGCCCATTTGGAGAATATTTCCTGAAACTCTTCCTTCTCATCAGTGTTTCAAGCAAAGGCTGAGGCTGGAGGAAGGAGCCTGTAAAGAAAGCTTCACACAGGCTTTCCAATATAATCAGTCTCTTACCTCAAACATTTGGATCTTGTTTGTAGGCAGAAGGCTTCTGGAAAAAGGCATTTTCCAGCACAGTGCTGACTTTTCATCTTCAAATTGAGACTCTGGGAAAAACTGAGTTCGAGGCAACAAATGAACGATAATAGGAACTTTTTCAACTTTGTGATGAGTTTTTAATTTCATACACACAGGATTTTTAAAGTTTCAAGGGAGACAAGGTATTTTCACATTCCAAATGCAGAAATAATTTTCCTTTTCATTCCCTCAACTTCTTCTCCTTTTGAGAAGAAAACAATGGGGAGTCATAGGTAAAGGAATGATATAGATGTTGTAAACAGTTGTTTAGATGCACATAAAATTGCTTTCTGAGCTATAGATCTCACTTGTTTTCCCTAAGGAAAATCTAACACACATCTACCTCCACCTGCTGGAAGGAGATTAAAAATGTTAACAAATATAATTTTCAGTTTATGGACCAAAGATCTTCTACATACTGTGTGAGGTTTGAGGTGGGAAAAAGATCATAGTGATCCCTCATAGCGAGGAAAATGTTCAAATCCACGGTTTCTGGATTTAGCAAGCCTTTAATATATAGTAAATGTTTAGCACTGTAGGGCAGGGGGAGACTTGTTTTTGTACTGAGTAGATTTTTGACTGACTTTTCCATGTTGGATAGATATTTAGGGAACAATACTAGCCTCACTGGACAGTGGTGGAAATCCAATGGAATTCAGTTTGAAGCAGGAGCAGGCCATTGGTATGTGAACTGTGAAGGCAACTGAGCCTTTGCCTTTCTGCAGATGGTAAATTCACAGACATTCAGGACAGAAATATTCTCATTTGAATGCTTTCACTGCTGGTTACAAAAATGCAATGTTTCAATCACAGAGTAATTTTTTGATCTGGGTTTGAAAACAAACAAACAAAAAAAGCCTTTTGTAGTTTTAAAGGAGGTTGGAATTTTCCTTTTTTTTTTTTTAAACTTTTTACAGCAGTTATACAGAATATCAGACTGGTCCTGAGGAAAGGACATGACAGTTCTTCATGACAGTATGCTAGCCTGGACTTCGGGAGGTTCAGTTTTGGGTCTATATTTCACCACTGATTTCCCTTGTGGTGGCAGTGGTGGCTGTAAAGCATTCTGTAAGATCAGTGGCACTTCTAGCAGAAATATCATTTTCTCCTAAGTTTTCCACAAGCATTTTAATTGAGGATGCAAAATGGCAAAAAAAATAAAAATCCCAATTAAGGAAGTAGCCTAAAAAGAGATTTGCTAATACTGTCCATAAAAATAGGATTTTACAACTCTGAGAACATGTTTTCAACCTTCTGAATTCAAACATGGCCAGAAAGGCAGCCCAACTGTATGGGGATATCATTTGATTAGTTGAGTTTATGCCTTGTACCTTGGCAGTAACCCCAGCAGCAGGAAAACCCAGTCTCAATGGAGAAGGGGAAGGGGCTGGTGGGATAACAGAGCTGCCAAGTGTAATTTCCAAATCTTTTCTCTGCTCTCTGTGGATGGACTTCACCATGATCATTACCAATGAAACGCTACATTTTGGCACAAAGCATCCATGGGCTGTCAACATCTTCTTTCCTGATCCCAGGAGGAGCATGGAGAAACCAATAATCTGAGACATCCTCCTAAATCCAAGGACTCTTCCACCAGATGGCTGGTGCACAAAGTGCATGGTCCAACCACAACCACTGAGCAATTCTGAAGGCCTGACGAGGGAATGCCGGTATTTTATTGCCACCACACCCCGCCCTGCCGTTTTCTTTCCAGTCAGTTAAATATCACGTCTGTCAAAGCTCAGCTTAGGTGACCTTGAGTATCCATTTGACATTGAGGTTTAAAATTAGACAGAAAGTGGTCATACTCTTTTTTTCATGCAAGTCTCCAGAGAACCTTCCTCAAACTAGAGTGTGTTTTTTATTATGGTTTACATCAACAGGCTGATCTTGGGGACTTGTGTCTCTGTGTGTTTCCGTTATGGATTCTTTTTGGAGGGGTGTGTGTGTGTGTGTTTGTGCATGTTGTGTGTCTATCGTGGCCCTTGTTTCCTCCAGAGAAAGGAGACAGTAAAACCCACTTGAAAATTTATACACACAGTGTCAGGAGCCCAGTTCATTCATCTAAAGACGCTCCTGCTGTGTTGGGTAAAATGCCCAGAAATAGTCAAGGCTGTGTTAACCACAATTCTCTGCTTCCACGTTGTGCCTGCTGTCATATTTGGAAGCTGTGATTCTTTTACTCCATGTGGCTGACTCAGAATTTGCATTTGCTTGATACCAGCATTGATTTCCTGTCCCTTTGGGTAGCTGTAATGGATGGAGTGGCCATGAAAAGTTCAGCAGGACAAGTAGTGAGAGTTAGTAAGCTCAGTGGAGCAGTATCGAATGTCAGCCAGTGGCTGCTCAGATGTCAGGGATGCAGATTCAGATGCTGGAGTCTGGCAGACACATGACCCGTGGGCTGCAGTGCATTGTTAAAGAAATGAAACCTACCCAAGTTACTCATACGAACTCCGACATATTGCAATTGGCAGCCTCATGCTGGGTCTGCCCTAATCACCTGCCAGCATAAGTTAAGAATGTGATTTCATATCTAATGATATTTCTAGACTAGCACAAGACTTCTTTGAGGGAGTGGCCTACTTTTCCAACCCTCTCTGCTTCACAGCAAAATTTATGTGTAGCCAGGAGCCATGAGACTCAAAGTAGACCTCTCAGGAAACAGGGCTGCTTCTCAGCAAGAGACAGTGTCTCCCTTCAGAGTCCCACTGGGAAGTGTCTTGAAGTAACCCATCTTTTTCAGATTCAGCTATCCCTACTGGTTCATTTCCTGCCACAGCTAGGAATTTGGATTACCCAGCAGCTATAACATAGAAAGCCACACTTGGACCACTTACAGCCTGCAAGGATGTTGAGTCACAGGATGCCATCCTTGTCCTGGGATGGGACTAGTGGAAAACTCACTCACTTTGGGTGTGCAGTATTTCATTAAGAGTAGAAAGTACAGGACATTCTGATACTGATGCTGAAGGGAGTATGCCATCACGGTTAAACCTGTAGCAAAATCAAAAGCATTTTCCAGGGTGGACTGTGAGCGTAACAGAAATGAAAGCTGTGACTTTGGCTGCCTTTGAAGCACTGGTGCTTACAGGCAGCTACCACATGGCTTATACAAGTTTGTCTGCTTTCAGCACTTCTGAGGGCTTGTGTGTGCTGGTGGGTGCAGGATGCTATGCAGAAGGCCAGAGGTGCTAGGAGAGAGAGGTCACATATAATTTTGTTTGTCTTGCTGGGACTCTCAGAAACCTTTGTCCTGGAGAAAAGCTAACTGCTGCAGTTCCTGCTCAAGAGTGAGATGAGAGACAACAGCAGATACAGTTGATGAAATAAACTTTCTTTGTTCCCTCATCATAAGTGGCACCAGCCTCAGTCTGTCAGTCTGTTATCAAGCTTTTTCATGCATTGATGTTTTGAAGGAAAGCAACAAGTTGCCTCTATGGCTTCTTGGGAAATGCCTTCTCTAGCATGGTGGCAACATACTGAAAACCCATGTTAATGAAAATCCCGTGCTGAATCCCACTGAATATGAGGAAGGGTGCAGGTGGGATGTTAAAAGTCAGAAAACTGTTTAAAGATAACACAACGAAGGAAGGCACTAAGTGAACACAAAGAGAAGGGCTACATTTTAAAAGTGCATGCTAAGAGAACAGTTGTGTCTGTCAGACTGCTGCCCACAGGGCTTGTAGTTGCCTTTCATTCTAGGACAAGCTTGAAGGTTCAGTTTCAAGCCTTTTAGTACCACAATACATTGTGTACATTGCACTCCTCACCCAAGAGTCTTCCCCACAACATCCATTCCATTTAGTAAAACTGTATACAGGTTGTCATGGTAATCAGTATCCAGATCCCATTCTGGGTCTCAAAATAAATGGGAAATACATGTCATAACATATTCATGCTCACCCAAGAGTAGAAAGAATCTCTGGGAAAGAAATCCTGAAACAAAGGAAAAGCAACATTTTATGACTCTTGGCAGAGAAAAATCCAACTGTACAATAGCATTTATCACAGTGTGATAAAGAAGAGAGCGAGAGACGAGGAAAATGGCTAGTGTGTCAGAAACACAGAATACCTTCTGGAGCACATAGTCTTAAAAGCTTCTCACTGCATTTTGCACAAGCCTCAGCTGCTCTCTCACATTCATGTCATCTATAGGAAATATAAAATATAAAACATTAAACATTTTTGTTTTGACTAATCAATATGTTTTTTCATCCCACACTTAAATAAGCTTAACCATCCATCCTGTAATGTGTGATAAAATTCAGGCTCTGCTGTCCTATACAAATGCAAATGTTTGCAGCCATGTTGATGGATGTCTCTCCAGATTTTTCAAGAGCAATGTCTAGACTTGGGGAGTGAGCACAGTGCACTTCTGGCTCTGTCAGAGTAATTGCAGCATTTCGTAGAGACTCTCTTGTCTCTTCAAGGTGACAGCAGAACAGTCAAGCAAATATCCTTTCTTCTGTAGCTCTGCACAAGGCTTTAGATCAAAGGTTGTACAGGGAAGAAAAAGGATGTATAGGAAAAGAGAGGAAAGTGTCTGAAAGCTGTTGGGAACCACCTCTTCTATTTAGTTGTCAAATTTCCAGCTCTTTGTCACACTTTGTCTTTGCATTTATGTCTGTTTAATGAATTCTTTCTCTTTATTTTTGCTATTTCTGTGCTGCTTCAGATGATGAGGACAAAGCTAAGCTGAGTCATTGAATGCCAACAGAAGAAATTGCATTCCCATCAATATCTGTAGAGTCCATAAAGCATAAAAACTCAATGTTTTTGAGGACAGTCAGGAGTACCAAAGAATTTGCATGGCAGCTCCTTCCAAACCTGGGCATGTAGATCTGTATAATTTATTAGAAAATATTTGAAATACCAAATAGAAATAGCTCTTTCCTTAGAGGAAAACTTTGTCCTCCTGCAAAGAACCAAGATAAAGCCTACTGCATTGGCAGTCCTCTAATGGTTTAAGAATTCAACTTCAATAGCAGATAAATGTCTCAGCTCTTCTGAAATACGTTCTTGAACTCAGAAAGAAATGGGCCTTTTCAGAGTGCAGTTTATCCCACCCAAAATTGCTCAGGAAAGTCACTGCTATAAATGCTCATTTTACCTTGTGGAAAAGTGCAAATAAGTATCTTTCATTTTTGGTATTTTACTCTGTAGCTCTCTGCAGCTGATTCTCAGTGTTTGTCAACATTAAATATTTAAATACTATACAAGTCTGAATCATCTTTTTAGTTGAAGAGAGCAAAAGGGATCTTTTGGCAACCTTACTGCTGAGCAATTGCAATCTTTGTTTCAGTCCTTAAAAAAAAATTGGGACATTCATCAAATGACATTCATCACAAAGGAATGACGTTTATATGTGAAGATTTGCACACTCTAATCTCCGCCAGCCAAATCCTGATTGTGCAATAGGTGCATCTTCCTAGCCTTGAAATCAGAGATTTCTCCACTGTAATTAGGGGCAACTGGGAAGAATGGTTGTCCTGAGAGGTTTTTGTAGCAGTCTTGAGTCCTTGTCTTTCTGTTCCCTATGGAATTCTGGAGGGTCATCAACAGGATGGAGGTGTCTGAGTGTCACCTGAACTTTCCCACTTGTAGCAGTCTTTAGAAATCAACATATCTGTGCCATTTAAACTAGTCAGCAGACTTGCCCCAAAGGCTGAGGAGTAAAATATTCTCATAGTTTCTCTCATCATAATATATTTACTAATGTATTCTCCATAGTTGATTTGCTGTCATGCATAAACTGCACAGGGAAAATATATGGACAAAAGACCTGCTTTTTTAAGTCATTCCCTGTAAGGGGAAGCCTGGTGATCCTTTCCAAACAGCAGCTGGGAAAGCAGGACCAGAAAATGGCTGTCACGTTCCTGCTAGCTGAGAGCAGGTCTTGTCCTCTCTGACTCCTTAATTCCAGTCTGCCAGAGTAATACTACAGAGAAATGTCTTACTCCAGAAACTGTTTGTGCATTTAATGAGAGGCAACCACAGTCCCAGTAGCCAGCACTGCCTTCCTTAAGGTGATACCCTGGCAGGTTTCCCACGGTAGTTCAGTAGCTTGGCAATTTCTTTTCTAAATTTACAAGCAATCTCCTGTTACATAGTGGGGCCAGCTTCTGGGATATCAAGTGGTTTTTCAGGTGTTGTATTACAGGGGGTTGGAAGCTTTTATTCACCAGGCAATGTACGTAACCAGCGTGTGTTCAGATGACTGTGTCTCTAGTGTTTCTGCTCTAATTCGTTGCTCAGCTTTGCATTTTCCCTGGTCCCTTTCTCTACTTCTGGTTCCCACCTATTAAAAATTAGAACTGTACGGGGAAGAATAAGGCTTAGCTCAAATAAGTGATGTCTCACTTAATCACAAGTCCCATGAGCACCTCAAAGGGACAGTGTTGCAGAAGGTTTTAAAACTGGTGGCACATCCAAATCCCAATTTATGACAAGGAAACTCAAAGTGTAAATGTAGTCCACAGGACTGAAGATCAGTGATTGGTCCAGGGTGATGAAGAGATTCTGGCTCTAAAATGTTTACGACTGTTCTTGTGTTGTTACTATCTGTCTAACTGCTTAGTTGAATTAAGCAAAACATCTGAAAATGATCAGTCCCCCCCCCTGTAAACGTCACTGTTTCATAAAAGAAGACTCTGACTTACCAAAGATTATAATATATACACATGTGTTTTATCTCTGCAAGATGTTTTCAAGAGGTTGAATAAGCCAGTCTATGTGCTGACATGAACTGTAAGCAGAAGATCAGCTTGAAATATTAGGCCAATAATATGGATAATATACATCCAGTTGCACTGCAATCCATCTCACTAGGTTACTCGGGTCGTGGTTTTGCCAACTGAAGTTAAAGTGCAACATCTGGGATAATCCCACATTTCTCATGTTCTTGCTTTGTTTTCTCAGCGCTTTGGAGTTATTTGTAAGCCTAAACATTGACTAAGCTCCACCACCACTGTCTTTAAGAGAAAGATATTAACTGGGCTTTTTCCCAACTTGGTCATTCTAGTGCTATCTAAGGGTCAAGAACAGCTGCAGAAAGCTCTCCCTCAAGGTCTGTCTCTACACGGGTGGCAGATTCCTCTGTGAGAGTCAGTGGCTATCTCCGCGTGTGCTTTGTATTTATCAAGTCATTGTTTAGAAGAAGACCATTTCTTTCAAAGGCCAGATCATTTTAAAACCTGTCAGGGTTCCACTCCCCAGGTTCTGCTCACTGTTCCTGTAGTCCTGTTTTTGTGCCTCAACACTATTCTCATTCCAATTTATAGGAAAGATCAGATAAATCAGTATAGACTGGACTTCATTCTTGGGAACTCTTGAAGATAAGCCTAATTGTGCATTACGGTTTTTTTTCACATGAGTTCATGATAGCAAGCCTGTGAAATGGTTCATGACCTGGCATCCACATTCAGTATATCTATGGTACTGAGAAAAATGAAGTGTTATACCCATGACCTCTAACATGGTAGATAATTCAGATAGAACTTGTAGTGAGCAGAAAAATCTCATTTGTCATAATTCTGGCACAGACTCTATAGCAGCAGAGAGGCTGATGGGTACAACATGAACACATTTAAAATCTAATAAATCGAAGCAAGGAAATAGTTGAGTAATGTGTAATTTCCCCTCCCTCCCCCCCCCCCACCCAACACCGCATTTTACTGTCGGGAACAGTCTTTATTTCTCAAGCATATCTTATTAATGTGATGTTCAGCAACCAGTTGCAGAAGGAATTTTTAGTTTGACCAGAAAAGCAGAGAGTATGGTAGTACCTTTCCTTAGGTTTCCACTGCTCAAGGTTTCCAGTTACTCTTGTTTTCTAGCAAAGCTCCCTACAGAACAGGTATTTTTCACAGAACTATAGGCTATTTGCAGCCACTTAATGGTTGTTGGTTTGCAATCAACACCGACCTGATTGAATTAGAGGTGTGATTATTCCCCTAATGGACTTAATGTAAAGCTTGTGTGGACAGGTTTACATAAACAAATTTCTGGTAATGCCAATCTTAAGTGGTTAGGAAAAAGTTTCAGATCAACAAAAGTAATTTTTAATTAAACCAGGTGCTCATTTTAGGTAGTTTTCTGGTCATTCAAAAAGTCAGCTTAAGAATTAAAATAAATCTCAAGATTTCATTCAAGGCAGGGAGGAAGCATTAACTACTGGGCAATCCACAACAACCAAGACATTTTCTACCAGCATCAGTGTGCAGTATTAATCTCATTTAAATCCACTGATCCTTCTGTTAAGATTTCTGCCCTAAATATTTTGGGACACATGCAAACAGAGCAGCTCCTGGGAAAGTCACTCCACAATAACTCAACAAGCTTCTCCAGCTTCTCAGTCAGGGTTTTGCTGGATTGTTTGTTCATAGAAAGCTTTAACAGTCAAATTTAGAGTGGGTGTATCCTCAGCTTGGACTATGTATGTTCTTAGTGAGCATCTTTAAATCCTTCTCTTGCTAAGACAGTTGTATTTCAATATTTTACATTAACAGATTGGGAAGCAAAACAGTCCTTAGGCCTTCCCTGGAGCTGCTGGCAAATCCATCTGGAACTTCATTAAAAGATACTGTGCTTGAAGGAGTTTCCTAGGCCAGTTTTGTAAATTCAAGTGAAGCTACAAATTGAATCTTACCAGCTTCATAACTCAGTGAAGAGTTACCACTGATGCAAACTGTGTTGCTGCAGGAGCAGAATGACTTGTCCAGCATTGAGTCTTTATTGTGTGATACCTCATGTACCACAGCTGAGCCCAGACCCTGAGCAGCCACTGTTTGTTGGGCACCTGGATAATGTGGGACATGCCTGTGTCGGCCTAAGTGTGGGAAGAGAAGAGATCTGTTCTGTGCCACAAGCAAGGCCAGTTACAGAAGAAAGGTTTGAATTGTAACTCATCAAATTCCCACCTCAGTAGAACAGTCCCTTGGATTGATGTTGCCATTCCCAAGCATCATGCAACAGCATGAATTTATTGTGACCTATCATAGGCAGACAGGCATAAGGAATAAGCACACCAAGGACTCCTCAGTAGTAAAGCTGACCTAAGATAAAACATTTTAAAAGGGTGTGTGCCATTGGTGTTGGTATGTCTCAGCATTTGTGTCATCCATGGATTGGTTGGCAGGAGGAACCATCTTTTCCTCTGGACACAGTAATATTTGTGAATTCCGTATGGGCATGAAGCAGTCCTCAGTGTTATTGATGAAAATAAAAGAAGACCGTAATTATTTGTATGGATGCAAGGAGGATGTTAAGTGGTGGTTGCTAAAGAAGCCCCATCTCCAATGGCAGTGGTGTGTCAGGGAGAGTCCTAAGCCTGTACATCTGTCTGTCACTCAGAATTAATGGCAATGCAGACAGCATGGGCTGGGCAATTCTTCCCCTCAGTCCTTTACAGCAAAGATCTGAGAACAAAGATCACTATTTTTGGTTAATAGCTGGAGATGGATTTATCTTCCCTGAATTTGTCCAGTCCCTTTCTGTACCTGTCTGTTTATGTCAGATTCCTTCTGCTCCAGTCTGGGCTTCTGTCCTGTCCCCTGATGGTGAATTTTCTGGTGCTGCATCACCCTCCTCTTCTGCAGGACCACAGAGTTTCATTTCCCTGAGCTGACACAATGACATAAGCCTTGAAGGAAAAAAAAACCACAATTTTTAAAAAGGGAGGAGGAAGAGTAAGAAGCTTGAACTGGAGAGGCAATGATATGATTTAACAACCAGCAGCTTTTCCCTATCTGGTGTCCCAAAAATTTTAGGAGTAGATGAAAACCACAGCATGCAGGTGATCAAACGGAGTACTTTGCCTCCTAAATCAATGTGGGGAAGAAGGACTAGCTGGCATTTGTCATGCCCGCCAATTTGGTTGAAGTGGAATTTGAACCACACTGCTGGAGATATTGGACAGTTTTCTTTCATCTGGTTGTGGGTCGTGTCACATGGTCACCATATGTGTTGTTCCCCAGCACGCACACACACACCTCTCACTCCGCACAGCTGTCAAAACAAACATCAGCTGCCTTTTTTCAATCCAGGAGAGTTTCAACTCTGGAAGTAGTGGAAACCCCTTTTCTAACAGGATTTCACATTGCAGATTATCTTTAATCCAATTCATCTCTGGTTGATACACTTTTTGGAAGCCTGTGACGCTTCTGCACAGTTTGTTAGATGGAAACTTCTGTCAGCTGTGCTGAAACCGCTTTCTCTGCTGGGCTGTAATAACAAGGAAGATCCTGTAATGATCTTCCTCAACCATTGAAGGGCTTTGTTGTGGTCATGAACAAATCTGAATTTACGACAAAAGCATTAGGTTGTATACAACGAATAGATTTTACTGGACCTACTGAAGTCATGCATATTAAATTGGGCTCTTCTCATTTCTTCTAGAAATGAATGCCAGAAAAATATGGTTTTGTTGTTGCAGTTTTTAAAGTAGTGATTAGCCTTAGGACTGCACCATCAACCTAGAAAGTCCGAGGGAAAATGTTCTGTCAAAATGCAAAGAAATGGAGATCTTTTTAATCCCTCAGAAAGAGGAGCCAGTCACAAACTGCTGTCTTGTCTTAGTATCTCTAGGAAAGGGATCAGTGCCAGAGTACAGCACTGAGAGAAAGGCTGGAATGTTGGAGAATGCTGTTCTGATTCAGACCACTGTGGGATGTAAAATGCAAAAAAATGTTGGGGTTTTTGGGTTTTTTTTGGGGAGGTGGGAGGTTTTTTTTTGGGGGGGTGGGGTTTTTGTTTTGTTTTGTTTTTGTTTTTTTGAGTGTACAGCCAGCTACTCCAAAAAGAAACCTGACCCAAAAGTGAAAAATACTGTGGCTAGAAGTTTCCAGTCATGTTGCAGTCCAAGCCTGGGCTGATGGATAAGGTAAGATGCTGTTGGGCAGGAACAGAAGTGGTCTGTGCTGTTGTGCAGTCACCACAGTAATTCTGCTTATAGCCCACTGGCTGAGTTCAGAGGCAGGGTTTCTTTGCTTCATTCCTTGCTGGTGTTCCCAGACTGGCTATGGAATTCCTCCTACCTTCAGTGGGCCTTCCTCCTACTTTCAGTGAGTAAAACCACAGCAGCTGTGGGAGTGCTGGAGAAGGAAGCATAGCCAGTAAATGACACATTTCCCTCTGCCTGATACCCCACCTCCTGTTTTCAAGCAAAGTATTCAAGTAGGAGGCAGGGAAGGCAGAAGCATTTGTCCTGAGATGCCACAATCCCTTTCAAATCCTCTAAAGGCCAAAATTTTCATTATGTTTTTTCATCCCTGTTGCCATTTAACACTGACTGTTCCTTCTTTAGCCACATTAGCCATGCAAACACCCTTGCTTCCAAATGCTTTCTTTATAGCCATGTTTTTATGCCATTCTTATGACCACAGAATTTTAGACCTCTGGTAGTAGAGATGACTTTTGTCTCTGACACTGTTCATTCTTTTCATCTTCTTATGGAAGTGAATTCTCTGAGAGCAGTGGACTCTTGTTTCAGTAGGTTTTATTGAAATGGGGCCTGTGTGTGCAGGAGGGTGTATACACGTGTTGATTTATGTTTGCTTTAGAAGAGACCTCCCAGTTCAAAACCATCCAAAACTGCTGACTTCCAAAAACCAGCATGTAATCAATCGATCTCTTAAGGGTTTGGAAGGGATGAGGAGTGGGGGTCCTTGGCAATAGGACTGAACTAATGCTACTGGATTTTGTATTACTGCTTCTGTTTGTCTAAAAGGGAAGCCCACAAACCTCAGGCAAGCTCTAGCACTGAGCAAGCTGCTGTACAAACCCATCCCAAGCAGAGATAACTGTGCCCAGATGAGCTGGAAACATGATGGTGACGTCTACCTTTTTACTAGCTCATTGTATCTTGACTTCAGAGATTTTCTTGCCACAATCATATTTCTACTTAAATTTTTGTTTTCCTTAGAATGAAATAAGATAGCAATGGGTAAAAACAATGAACATTTTAAAATGAAAATGTGTTTTGAAAAGAGAAAAAGTTATTCCATAGAAATAAATACCGGGAAATATAAACAGTAACAGAGACAATAATGGCATAAGGGAATTCAGCAGTTTATTTCAGAACTGTGCTAACAACCTAAGAATTCAATTTTTAACAACCACAACATTTAGACTTCAAGAGACACTCTTGGTATGATTATTTATGCTGCTTCTTACAATCTCAGGGACTATGGGAATCTTCCAGAGGGTAAAAGTTTCCCCTCTAGAGTAAATCACAGGGAAGGCAGGCAACTCCATTTATACTGGAGGAGCAGAAGCTCAGAGACATTAAAGGTGCGACATCTGAAAGTGCTCAAACAATGCCCCCTTTGAAATATTCTTTGACACCATCAGAGTTAGGACCAGTAACATACCCTTTGAAGATACCACTTAGAAAACTTTCCAAAATCTGCTATTAATTTGAACCTCTTCTGTCCCTATCTCAGAGTACATAATCCATTCCTTCCCTCTCGGGCAGCCTCAGCAAGGCAGGAGCTACTTTCTCTGTCCTATTCCCTATGCCATAGCCCACAGCACTACACTCTACTGCCCTGTAAAAAGCCCAGTAAGGTTTTTTTCAGAGCAAGATTTAGGATCCTCAGGCCAGCAGATGAGTTATCCTTTTTGCAGCACTGGGCAGCGAGATACTCCAGGGTGGTGGCTGGAGGATGGTGGGGTCGGCCCTGCTGACACTGAGGCCTCCAGCTGGCAGCAGTTCAGAACCAACATATTTGGCTTTTGTGTGATTAGCCCTTCGTTCCAGGGATATCTCAAAGCTGGAATGGCATGGGAAGCCTTCTTCCCCCTGCTGCCTCCCTCCCCCAGCCCATCTGAGGAGGGCTTCGCATTCTTTGGTTGCTAAAGTGCTGTGTGGATGTGTGTGTGCAGATATTCCTGTGCTAACAGATATGTCAGGAAAGGAACCTCCTGTTAAGTTAAAATGCAACTGGGAGAGGCTTCCCTGCAAGATTGCGTATGTTTTCCTTAAGATAAGGCTTTAGAGGGATAATATCATTCCTTGCAAAAAGATTTTTCAGCTCCCATGACACCTGAAGCAAACAAACGTCTTGTGGCCCAGCATTGATAGATGCAACATTAAAAGCAATTTGATATCCTCTCCAAGGCTAAAAGGAAAGAGCCTTCTCACATGCTGTACCGAGGGACCCATGATGAAGGAATTTTCTTCTTCCAGCCCTGAGATTCATTCTGCTGCCTTCCATTAATGTAAGTTTGCTGATGTAGAGGGAGTTGTACCACTGAGAACATGAAGAGAATGAAGCTTTCTGTTGTGACAAGACCTGGAGGAATAGGAGGTGAAAAATGTTCCCTGAAAGAATTGAAAATTTCCTTCAGACACAGAGAAATCACTTCTATGTCAACCTTCTTCTCCTTTTCCCCTCATTGAATGTTAGTAGTTCCCCACATCTGTTTATCTCCTGTCTTTATCTTACCCTTTCAGCCACTCCATGCTCCCAGGCTTGACTTGTTGCTCCTTTGTAGGAAGAGAGCCTAAGGCACAAATTATTCTCCATCCTCAAATCACTGCTGCATTTGTAGATGTGGTCTCATGCCAATTCATCTCTTTCTATGGATATATGAAGTGTCTGGAAATGGCCTCCAATTCCAAAAGCTTTACTTGTGTGCTCTGCTCCCTAGACTACTCTTGCTCTTATCACCATGAAGAACTTCTGTTCTGCTTCCCTGAACTTTCCAGTCCCTGGAAGTCACTGTAGCCCTTTTTTCTTGGTTATCCAGACTCAAAAGATCACTGAGTTCTCTCATACAATGCCCACAGCTCCTCCTGCATTGCAGGATCTGGCCAAGACACCATTCCTAGGTGAAAGAGCACATCTGCTAAATTAAATATTTGATTAAATAATGGAACTCCTTGCCATGTGATTCTATAGAAGTGAAAGGTTTGTATATTGGCAAAAGATTTGAGCAAAATTCATGGAAGAAAAATCCACCAAGTCCTTTTAAACCCAAAGACATTATCAACAGCTCCAGAATCACCTGGACTTATGATTTCTGGTATTTGGAGAAATGTTTTAGAAAATCAGGACTATGTTTGTTTTGTTCCATGACTACCTAGTAGCTCTCTTAGATGAGTGCTGTGGGTGAAAGCAAGTATTGGTAAATTTGCAGCAGCCCTGAGCAGCTCCAGGTGCAATATCCACTTGCAGTCCCTTTTGCACTAATCCTGCCCAAATTCTTCTCTTGCTCTCTTTACCCCACTGACTTTCAATCTCTTCTATCAGTGAAGTTGAAATCTCTTGAAATCTCTTCAATCGGTGTGTTGCAAGAATCTTCTTTCCCTACAGCGTCCTTCCAGCTTTCTGCTTCTGCTTTTCTTCTTTCCTACCCACTCCATCTCTCCCCCACGTCGTGCTTAAAAGTTGGGGGAGAAAACAGTTCCTTATCATGTAAATCTGCAAAACCTCTTAGGGTTCGAGACGATTTACATCACAGAAGCCGTGCACCTTAAAGCAATCCCGACCCCTCCGGGGGGAGCTCACGGAGGAAGTTACTCATTTTGTGGTTCAGTCAGTTTGCCCAATGATTTCACATTTCAATCCACAGTTTGCTAACCTCTCCTTTGGAAACGCTGATGAAAAACTTGCGGAGTTCAGTTTGGGGTTTCGGGATTGTGGTCCCTGCAGGTGACTTTTACTTTCCAGGCTGTTTGGCTGCTCCTTTTCCCCGGGGGCCGTATTCCTGCCTCCCCAGAAGCCAGTTGTGCAACACAGGGTGCAGTGATTTACAGTCTGCCTTTGCACTGACTCACCCGGGGCTGGACTCCGGGTGCAGGACTCTCCAGGGAAGCCAATCCTTCCCTACAGTTGCAATGCCGCCGAGGGAGGGCTGATAAAAATCACGGCATTCTTCTTCCCTGCGATCCCTAAGGACAATGTGTTGGGAAGGAGCTCCTGAATGTATCGTTTACCAGTGAGCAAAGCAACTAACATAAAAGAGCCATGGAAGCCTCTGCCTGAAGCTCAGACTGAAGCTTGCTTCCACCCTGCTTTATTTTGGAGGCAATTAAATGTTAGCTTTTGATTTCTTGCTGTTCACGATGCTGGGGGATGAGGAGAGGGGTCAGTCAGTTAAATATAAACTTGAGTCCTCTTTATTCCCTTTTATTTTCTTTATGCTTTCATTTTGTTGCCTAATTTGTGGCAGGAGCTTTCTAGAACTGGATTTGTCCTATTATTTTCTCAGGGTTCAGACTGGATCTCTAAAACTTTCTCAGAGTAGCTAATACCTGTTGATGTTGATTCAAATCAACAAACTTATAAAATATGTTATCAGTTCATAATGGATATTCAGTTATATTTCTTCTTATAAACACAGGCAATTTCCCTTCAGATGATTAAAAAAATACTAATACAGACATCAGTAATTACATTTAGGTAAATTTTCACCTGAAATATCTTACAGCAGGAGTTCAGGATACAGGTTCTGTATCCTACTCATAGTGTGCATATTAGATCTATCAGAGAGTCCACCAGGAATTCAGCTACTAAACATTTGAGGAGTGTAATGTGGCATTAGGAGATCTTTTCAAGACTACCCAGTTCACAGGGAAGGTCTGGAACGCTTTGTTGGGGAAAATTGTGCTTGCTAAAAGCCTCCAAGGGTTCAAAGAATGACTGGACAAGTCCATGAGGAAAAAAAAAAATCTAAAAAGAGCTTTTAAATGCAAAGCAGCCAAGCCTGGTTCAGGGAATCCTTGCAGCTGGGGAGCTTCAGAAGTGTTGCTGTATTTGTTCTCTGTTCTTATTTTCCTCAAGGTCTATTCCCATTTAGAACTGTCACACTTCATTCCCATCCCTACAAAACCTGAGAGTGATACTTTACAAAGAAAGTTTAAAGAAGAGAAACTGAGGAGAAACAACCAATGACAGAGATAATAAATTAAATAATGGATCAAAGGGGACACTTCTTATGCAGCAACAATCACTCCCTGACAGTGTCCAAGTAGCTACAGCAGCAATCGAAGATGGGTGGGAATTCATGGAAAACACTGGTCTGACAAGGTGACTCTTCTGTGTCCATCCTGCTGAGCTCATTTTCACAAATATTTAATGGGATTCCAGACTTCAAACCCATTTTACTGGAGGGGAAATGTGGCTGTAGGACCTTGTGACTGAATAACCTATCTCAACCTCATGGCTCATAGATTGGTTTTTCCCTTAGTGTTTTTTTTTCCCTTCCACTTTTCCTAGAAGATGAGCTTTTGTCTGATACCACTTCAAAAGTGTTTAACTTTAGTTTAGTTAAGACTGACCTCATCCTATACTTGTCCAGCACCGGTTGCTGAGTTAAAGACCCCTTATTCTGAGCATATTAATATGTGATGTGCGTTACAGGCATCCCTTAGCCTAGAGCAGGAACCTCATTATTGGCAGGAAATGTCTATGGGCTTTCAGGGAGCCATTTTCAGAAGAAATGTTTGCCTGAAACTTATTATCTGCTTAATGTCTTTTTTGTCCATCTGCCTGTGTCCTGGGTTTGAAAGCACAGCTCTGAATGTAGGTCTTTATGTGGCCCTTTTGATGTGTGCTGCTGACCTGTGAGCCCCACCTCTTGCAATGAAGGCATCCCTGCACCTGCACTCTTGGCAGACCAGTTCTGTAGGTGAGGGAAAGCAAAGGGAAGGCACCAGACCCAGCTCCACTCCGGCAGATAAAAGCTGCTGGTTTATCCCAGCGTAGGTTCAGTGGGGCAGTTTTGCAGGCAATGGGGACATGAGCCATCTGGAAAGACCCATGGCTCTATTGCAAGGCTGGGAGAAGGATGAGTGTTGTTCCTTGCACTCAGTCGAGCCAGCACTGGAGAGGAGCTGTATGAGAGGGTGCTGGGGGATGCAGCTGGGCCATGCTGGCCTGAAGGCAGAACCTGTGGCTCTGGTGGACTGGGAACAAAAGGATGTGT
Source organism: Cinclus cinclus (assembly GCF_963662255.1). Classification (NCBI taxonomy): domain Eukaryota; kingdom Metazoa; phylum Chordata; class Aves; order Passeriformes; family Cinclidae; genus Cinclus; species Cinclus cinclus. The sequence continues at coordinate 23,249,852 of NC_085053.1, forward strand.
TGAGCATGGATAAATCAGGAAAGCAAGGCTACCTGCCTTCTCTTTCCACCCATGCTTGAGAGTCTGTAGCTGATCAAAATTATGAAAACTCCTGACTGAGGCCAAAGCAAAATGAGTGGAAACAGGGAAAGCAATGGAAGGCAGATGAGTCGTCTCTTTTGAGAGATGTCATAGTGTGGTGGTTCCCAACATGGAGTGCCAGCAGCTCTCCAGCAAGTTAAATTGGACAAGTCTCCCAAATCATAAATCTGAGTTTTGAATGGCTGTTAAGTGTTGCTGGGTGTGCAGATAATGTATTGCAGGTGAGGATGAGGTCCACATCTGACTGCTCTCTTCATATCTGGACACTGCAGTGCAGGCCATAAGAGGCTGTAGTGCCTGTCCACTACTACTTTAAAATTAGGATTCCTGTGTTGTTTCCCATTGTCCTCAGCTAACCCTATATGCAGAAAAAAGGTAGAGCTGTTCCAGGATACAGGTAGGAACAGCCTAAATGGAAAAGAAGCTGGGAAGCCAAACTAGAAATAGAGAGCTTTGGAATTTCAGCCAAGTTCCAGAGAAATCCCTGGCAAAAGGTTTGGTATTGGCTCCCTTAGAAGTTGAAGTTGAAAAGTCTGAAAAAATAATCCAGAATGTCTTGGTGCAGAACAAGGTGACAAAATGAAGGATGCATCACTCTGTAATTACCTCATCAAAGTGCTTTCAAATGGCTGTGGCCTTAGTTACACTTCCAGAGCTGAAGGAGAGATTAGGACATCTGCTTGCTTGAAATTTGTGCAACAGGAAGAGTCTCTGCCCTGCAAATCCACTATATAGGGACTGGACTTCTATATGAGGGCTGGGGCAAGGTCAGTCCAATACCAGACAATATTCTCCCAACCAGCAGGGGCAAAACCAAACCCTCTCATGGGAGAAGCTGAGTTGCACCACAGGGACCTGTGAGAAGGTACTGAAATTGAATCCCTGAGACTTTTGCTCATCAGCCTTAGAAAAACACTTGCGTTGGAAGGCTCCGCATTTAATTGCTGGGGAAACTTGATCAGAGCAGAAAGGAGATTCCCAGCCTCTGGCTAAACTGTTGGCTTTACTCAGTGGTTTCTATCAGCCATGTGCTTCTCAGAAAGTTCCTTTCAGGTGCATCTTTTGTGAAAGATTAAATGCCTCTGTGCAGATTACAGTGCTGGGGATTAATTGCCCCCTGAGGCAGAACAACTGATCTCTTAGGCCATGTGCACAGAATGCAAACCATGTACAATGCAGGAAGCAGAGAGGGTTTGCTACACAAAACTATTGGGAAGTATATTGTTTAAGGATAATCTAATCTCTTAAGGAAGAGAAATAGAGAAGCAACACAGAGTAAAGTCTGTCCTAGGCAATAAGAAATAAGTGGTCTTAGAAAGACACCCGAATTCCAGTTGTTGCAGGAATTTGGGCTTAATCCAACTCCACTAAAGTGGATTGAGAACTTGTGAATGTTGCATCGTTCTTGCTGCAAGAAGTGAAAAGCTGTTTTAAAAATGAGAGACGAGTAAAGGTTGGTGAAAATAAGAGAGAAGCCTGAACTAAGAAAGTTTTCAAAATTGAAGAGATTTGAAGGGTCTGGAATTGAGGATACCAGTTTGGACAGTTATCAAGAGAGAGTAATTGCCTCAATATTTTGGTCATAATCTTACTTCCAGGTCTGGTGTGCCTGCCCTCCCTTTCCCAGATTTATTTAGGTTTACTGAGAGCAGCTTCCTAGATCCCCATCTGTTAACTGGCCACATCCACTGTTGTGCAAGCCCTTGTGCAGCTCTATTTCAGCCTTGGTAGGTGCTTCAGGTGCCCTGTCTCATGGGGTGTATCAGGCTGTTGCTGGGGTGGGACTGCCTGAGCCCCTTTACCCCATCAGATGTGGAGGTGTACCCACAAAAGGCTCTCTCTGTAGGACAGAGATCCACGGGCAGGAAGATGGGAGCAGATGTGTTAGATGATATCAAGAGTTTACTCCCAGATTAAATAAACCACCGTGATAATATAGCAGGACTTGTGGCTCTGGCAGACAGCACACTTCTCACATGACACTGAGTCACTTTCGGGGCTTGTTTTCTTCGCGTTCATTTAGCTCTCATTTAGCGCTGCCGGTGAGTAAATAGTGAAATGGGATTCTCAGGGTGTGATCTTTACAAAGCCCACTGCAACACTTCCTCCGGAGAGCCCTGATTTGAGACAACTGCGGCTAGAGGGGGAGGAAGTGTCCTCTTTGAACTTTTCGGTGAAAAGCGCAGATTCAGTGACACCAAACTGTAAATTAATTTCATTTTCTCTTGTAGAAGGGGGAGGGGGGAAGAGAAGTCAAAACAGTTCTTTTTGTTTCCAAATTGAATGCTTGCGTTTTCCCTTGTGAAAAGACTTTTCATGTCAAAGATTATTTTTTATTTCTTGTTTGAAATCTTGCAATGGAAAAGAAAATATTTTAGCTGATTTTTTCCCCATTTCATCAGATACTTGAGAAAGTAATTTCAGATCAAGCCAACATTTTATTTCAATATTTAATTTGGAAGAGTCAAGAAAATGAAATACCCACCATTCCAACAGTTCAGATTAGAATGCAAATATTCTATTTCCGTGCAGCTCCCACTCCTCATCCCAGGTGTCCGGAGCCCTCTGCACAGTTACTGGGGAGGACAGGATAAGCACCTGGCCAGTTCACTGAAAAATGAGTGTCTGGTGCCCTCTACGGGTCCGTCAAACCTGTGGGCCTGAGTCTGACCCCCGAATACCAGTTTTTGTGTCTGAAAATCAGATTTATCCGATTGTGAATTAAACAGATAACCCCTCTGAACAAGAAAAATCTATGAATGATTTGCAAGTCCTTCTTGAAATAAAATTTTCAACTGAATTTTAAAAATGTGTCTTTTGCCCCAGAATGCATGATCATTATTTTTTTGGAAGACAAGAGCTAAAAAAAACCATAAAATATTAAATTGTTGTCTCTTAATCAGTTTTAATATGGCAAGAATGAAACGAGACAGGTCTCTCACAGGGAAACATAGGAGCAGGGTCTTTCTCAGGATATTCATCTTAAACTAGACCAGTACAGAAGGTGTGAAGTCCCTCTATATGCCTGCCTGAGCTGGCTTCTGTTCCTCGTTTGGGCAGAGCCAGTGACAAACCCAGCTTTCTGAGCAGGCTGTGCCCAAGGGCAGCCTTTTGTATTTAGCTGCTCCTGAGAACTGCTGCAGCCTGACAGGGTAGGAGCAGTTCTGCTTTGCAGTGAAACATGTGAGCTGAGAGATACCGAGGAACTCCTAAGGGTTTTTTTTTTTTTTTTTTTTGCAAATCAATTTACAGAGGTGCCAGAAATAACATGGAGTGGTGGCTGGCATGAGAGCAATTTTTGGGACTGAGACTTCCTGTGTAGTGCTGATAAAATAAACTCTACTTACCCCTCCCTGCTTCCGTACACCCATGCGGCTTGTTACAAAGTTCATCTCTCCCATCCCTTCTTTCTCATTTGTTTCCTCCTGTGAATATGGAGCTGGCATGGGAAATTTAATGGGCAGACTGGAAAACTGATGGTCTCTGTGCTCAGATCTGGCAAAGCCCAAATTATGAGCAAGTATAAAATCTTCTCTGTTCAGTTTTTGAGTTGCGGGTCTAAGACCTGTGAATCTCACTGGTTCCCAGCCACATTCAGGGTCTGTGGGTCAACCAGGCTCTTCCAAAATATGGGTTGTGGAAAGGTAATGAATAGGAGGCCAAGGGCAGAGCGCGGACCTGAACTTGGGCAGGAGAAGGGACAAGACAGTGACAGTGGTGGGCCCAGTGGTCTCTTGCAAGCAGAGGGTTCCCTGACTGGGCTCACGGTGGCTGCTCTTTCCTGACTGAGTTGTAGAAAAGCTTTCACTGCAAAGTGGCCCAAATCACCAAACTCTTGATGGCATCTAAGCTCTGTCAGCATGTGGGAATCCTGTTGAATTTCTGTGGCTGCAGCCCATCTTCATGTTGCCAGCAGCAACTTCCCATCATCCCATGCTTTGCCAGCACCAGTCCTGAATGGGACAGATTGTATATTCACCTAGAATTGAATTTTTTAAATTTGACAGAAAGCAAGAAAGGTGCATATAGAGTCAAACTTACAGGGCCTGATTGATTTGAAAAGAGAGGGAAGGGAAAAAAGTCTTAGGTGCGGTTTACCTTGTAAAGTATGTGTTTCCCTGCTGGTAAGGTATGTATATGAATTTCCCTCCAATTCAAAGCAAGCTCTGTTCATCTCAAGCTCCTGTGTTGCCAGGATGGGCACTTTAGGAGGGAGCAATCCATTCTGTGAGAGGGAGAAAGGAAGAGCGAGGTTGCCACATGCAGCTGACCAGAGACATTTCCCCATCGCAGGTTACTGGGTCAGATGGTGCAGCTCAGCACTGGGCTTCTTCTGCAATGCACACATCTCAGTGCCTGGAATGGTTTGCAGATGGTTTAATCAGATCCATCGTGTGTCACTGACTGGTAGATCCCACCTTCTGCTGACCTGAATCATATGAGAATTCACCACTTCCCATGGTAGTTTGTCCTAAAATTAATCATCCGCTCCCTTCAAAATGTGTCTTTTATTTCTCAGTTTCTGGCTTTGCCTTTCAGACACAGACTGTAACTATGCCTTTCTCTGCTGCCTGAAAGGGTCTATTGACCTGAGGTGTTTTCACTGGGTGAAGATTTTTTTTCCCTAGTTGTCTTGTCTCAATACATTTTGATAACCAATCAGGCTGTAAATTCATTGTTAAGAAGGGTTTTGTCTATCCCTTTACTTCTGGTATTGTGTTTTACCCTCCCAAAAAAACCCCTACAAATTGATAAATTATTCACACAAGAATTGGTCTTGGTATTGTACCAGGACCACACAAAGAGAGAATCATCTGCCTTCATGGCTGTCTGTTCCTCTGTTGATCTAGTCAGGTAAAAGTGATATATTAAGTTTCTTTCTGTTTTGTCAGTGCATCCTTTCTTGACTCTTCTACAGATCTCAAATAATTAAGCTTTGCCTAAAACATGGCTTTATTGATGTGTTGTAATGGCAGTTTGTATGTGGAATGTTGCATTGTGCACAGTCAAATACCAAATACATACCCAGAGTTTGCACATTGCCTTTGCCAACCATCTGTCCAGCTGATTGCAGGTTTGCTTATCAAACTCTCTTTTCCATAAAGCATTCTTGATTGGCATTAGTTTTATTTTCAGACTTCCGTTTTTTCTTTGCCTTTCAGCTGAATCATCTATCAACTTCTGCATTTTTTGCCTGTGCTGATTTCAGGCTCCCTGGATGAAAATTGGCAGGGTAAGCCACTTTTTCTCTCTGAAACTTTCCCTGTGTTTACCATGTCAGTCCTCTTGAATTTCTTAGCTTTTCAGGACATGCTAATCATGTACTGACATTTGGCTGAGTCTTTGGGAGTTTACATGTGCACATAGACCAGACATTAGGTGAATCCTCCTTCTCCATATTGCTGTGCTCCTTCTGAAGTGTTCCAAATCCAGAGTTAAACTACTTGCTAAATATTTTTTCTTCTCTCAGCTGTCTCTTATCAGCAATTTTACACTCTGTGGTCAGGTAACAGACAATTGTTAGAAATTCTGTTATCACAGTCTTTCTTAAGCATTTGTCTATGGCTTCCAATCTGCTAGCAGTAACTTTCCTGATATCTTTTGCCTCCTTTATCAGTTACCTGCAGTTCACAGCTTCTAACTGATATTTAATGCTGACATTATTTCTTCTAAACGTGGCTTCATTAGCTATTTCTATTACTACTGTTGTTTTTTTTTTTTTTTGTCTGAATTTGGATTTTAGCCCAAACTGGCCTTGTTCCTTGATTGGGAAATTAGTGGCTTGTTAAAATACAAATAAATAGAAAGGAGGAGGTGGTTAATGATGCAAAAATTGGCTGAAACAGTGATCCCCTTAAAAAATAAATCCTGTGCCAAGAAAAATATGTGGAGTCAGGTCAGAAAGACCCAGTCTCAATAACTTGTGTTAGGAGAATGTGAACATACAGAGATAAGAAGTTACTGCACATCCCAGGTTGCTTAGGGAATAGCTTAATAAACATAAGCCTTTGATGGGAGGCAGTGAAAGAACAGAGGAAAGCAGCACAGTCCATCTTCAAGTTCAAACAAAAGAATTGCAAATGTTGCAACTGCAACAACTAATATGTTCCAGACCTGCCATACCTGAAGTGGACCTTCTTCGTGGATTTTTACTTCTATTTTAATAATGCAAATCAGCAGTACAGGTTTATGAGAAGTTAATGTTGTCTGACAAACCTGTACTTTTTTTTAATCAGAGTATTTGGATTTTAGGGAAGTGTAAAATCACAGTGTCTTTTAATGAAACCTGCTTAGGTAATCAATGCAAAGTTGTCTTGGAGAAAGGTACTGCTGCTGGGCTGAAATGCTCTCTATGGGAGCAATGAAAACAAAAATCTTTAATATGCAAGCAGGTTTTTTAGTCGGTCACTGAATAGATCAGTATAGATTCAGGTTCTCAAATTGCAGAACTGGTTTTAAAAGAAACAAAAAATTGTTCAATATCATTATGTGTTCTTGGTCGTGAATTCTGCTGCAGTCTTCAGCTGGGAGATGGGATCATGGCTGGTAAAGACAGACATGTGCTACTAAAAATGAAAATAACACAGGAGGGAAAGAAGCAAGCAAGGAAGGAAGCAGGCTGTGGAGAAAATTTAGGAGGAAACATAGGGAAGATAAACCCATGCAGAAGCAAGTCTGGTGGAAGCATAAGGGTGTTTCTAGAGGGATTGTTCTGACACATAAAATGATCCAATGGGATGCAAAGAAAAGTCTCACAACTGAAATTTTGAGGCTGCTTGTCCAAAAGGCATCATCTTAGGGAGTAAGGAAGTAGTCAGCTCCTCTGATCTCAAAGGTTTTTTCTGAGCTTGACAATTCTGTGAGTCTGTTGTGGCTGTGTCTGGCACTGGGACCAAACACTGAGTTCTTAATATTGGCAAATTGGAGACGGTTCAGAGAAGATCAAGGGAAAAAAAAAAAAACCTATAAAAGGAGCAAATTTGTTTTACATGACTAATAGCCCATGCTGAGTCCAGCAGTTACTGTGTATTCATACCCTGACTGACTGAGACCACAGCCTGGGGCTGTCCTCTCCTCCTGAGTCCTTAGTTCCATGCACAGAAGACATTTGCAGGCCCATTTAGCTGTTCCTCTCTGTCCTGGGCCAGCGTTATAGCCAGTGAACCTCCAGTCCACAGCATTACAGAAATACAGGTATCAAAGGCTGTTCCATGGGAAGGTTTCCTGATAGCATGATGCATTCAGGGGATGGACGTTCCTGGAAATGAAAGGGTAAGGAGTAAATGCCATTATTAAAATGGCATGATAAGGATTCTGAGTTACCAGGAGAGGATGGTGGATCTGCTTCCTTTATTTCAGTAAGCTGTGCCTTGGCACTGCTCAATCTGCAGGTCCCTAGAGAGTCTGGTGGTTTATATTCCCTGACTTCTCTGCAAGGCTGGAGAGTCAGTATGGAGTAGCCTTATAGGCAGGAAACAAGACTGAGTTTTATAATCCCCCAAGACAGCAAATACTCATTCTGACCTGCACCTGCTTTCCTGATTTTGTTACATCTGTTCATACTGCACTTTATCGTGACTCTTAGGCTGGGACAGCTCAGGATGTTCTGTCCTAGCCAAAGTTGTCAACGTTGTGCCCCACAGCTGATGTCTGCCTTAAGCAGGGGTTTATAGGATTTCTTCAGAGGCTTTCAGCTCTGCTGTGTCACAGTGGGCCATCAGGGATGGCTTTGAATTTGCTGTTAACTGACACATGCCTAGATTTTCTGAAAAGCAGAGGAGGATTTGGCAGCACTCCGGGATCTCAGCTGTGGAGATCTCATCATGCCCTTCTGTGCCAGCCAAGACTCAGAGGCATTGCAAGAAGGATTGACCAGACCACTTGCCATGACAGCTATAAATTGTCCTGTCTTTTCAGGCAGACAAAAGAGCAGTGACAACTGTATTGTAGGCATTTTCTTTTGTGTTCAGTCGGATGTTGCCTTCATTCCAGACACACTGAATTCCTCTCCCCAGGGCTGTCCTGGCTGCTGCTCGGCACTCATGCCTTTCCAGGGCAACACACTGTCAGGGTAGCAGTTTCTTTACCCATGGCAGTACAACATTGTCAACTGCCTTTATATGCTTGCCACCAAGACCTTTCTTCCCCTGCTGCTGGCATTCAGCCTACTTAGCAACTAATAATGATCAGAACATTTCTGAGTGTGTCTACAACCAACAAATGATTGTTAGAAGATGACAGATTGCAGGCCAGCAGCTCTGTGATTTTTTTTGTCCCATGAGAATGGCTGCAATGGACCAGACCACAGTTCCATCAATTCCAGGATTCTGTTTCCAGTCGTGGCTCAGAGAAGAGAACTAGTAAAGGATATGAGAAAAAGGTTGAGTGCATAATACAGCTCCCCCTAATGCATTCCTGACCTCCAACTGTTGTCATTTTGATCTTGCTAAGTCAGGCACAGCCTGGTGGCAACCTCTGTGGATTTCTCTTCTATAAAGTTGTTTCCACCCTCCCTTTGAGTCTGTAATTCCCAGCGTCTGCAATGCCCTGTAGTTCATCTATCTTCTGTATGCAGAGAAACCTTTTTTGACATTTTTCTCTTTGCCTCTAATAATGACATTTACTGTCCTTTAGTGTTTGTAGTGTTGTACTCCGCTGGGTAACAAGTCAGTGACACACCAGCGATGTGCACCTGCACAGAAATCTACTCTGGGGTATCACTGTTTACCCCTCCAGATCACCCAGCCACAAGAAAAGACAACTGATTTCATATTAGCTAAGTGATATTTGCTGCCCATAATAGGTCTGCAAGACACTTGTGTAGCACTGTCCTAGTGACCACAGTCACTCTCCAGCTTTAGATATGATATTCACTCTTTGCTGATTCTTTCTGAAGTGTGCATCATTCTGAAAATAAATAAATCAGAAGGGCTTCCCAGGGTTGTGCTGGAACACCAGAAAGAGAACTGCAGAAGCCATTGTCTTTTTTTCTTTTTTTTTTTTTTTTTTTTTTTTGTGTAATCTTGAGGACACTTTGCAATTTCCTTTCCAACAAATAAGGGGAAATGAATGGGAATTATGAACATTGTGTTATACATTTCCTTGGTTGAAGCCTTCATGGCAAGAGATGGGACCTGTAAGTGCCATGCTCTTTTCAGTAGAAAATTTTCATCAACAGTTTTCTGTATCACTTTCCAGTCTTATCTTTAAAGAAAGAGAGTAACAGATGTTTACCTCGGCTGTGTGGACACTGGTGGATCTCTGCCAAGATGTATCTGCTGGGAATCTAGGCCAACTCTTTATCATTAGGCATCAGTTACTTGTGGCCTTGAATGAATAGGTCAAGCTAGAAATAGACCTTTTTCAGGGAGAAAACATGAACTTTTATTTAATGGCCTGTAGATGTATTGATGTATTCAGGGTGCCTTCACAAGGAGTTCAAGGAAGCACAGTATAACACAAGCAATAGAAGCAGTGGGAGGACTGACATTTATCTACAAATTCTGTCAAGTGACAATGAATGTATTTCTGTATGGGACTCATGGAAATACAGCTTGAGCTAGTCTACCTAATAATAATTTAGATGTGGACTGTGGAGCTCAATTCAAGGTACATTTACCGTGTGTTATTGCCTTTCATGATTACAGTGTAGCTGTACTCGTGTGTGTGTGTGTATTGGACCTATAATTTTTCTGGAAAGAAATACTTAATTGAATGAATTCTATTATTTTCTTTATAGGCAGCATGGTCATGGTTTTTTCAGATGTCATTTTCAGTCCTGAAGATCTTATTTGTTCTCTCAGCTGGATTGTTCCTAACAGTGAAGTATTTGAAATTTGAGCTGTGCTGTGATAAGTGTATGATATCACTTCTTTTCCCTGATTAAAGGACTATAATTCTCATTATTTGATTTCTGGAGTGCATAATATATTTATAATTCACTTTTAGGGTCAAAGTCTTAGCTATAAAATTATGAGGCTATGTTATCTTAAATATATAATAGACAGCCAGGAAATACCAGATGAATACAGCACTGACAACTAAAATAACAATAATTCTGTGAGTTTTAGGCCTCCTTTTAATCCAAAGCACTAGTCCAACATTTTGCTGAGATTTTTTTCAAAGCCATATGGGTCTCATTTTCTTCTCACATATCCTGCTCACATACAGATGCAACACCACTGAGTTCAGTGGAGTTGTGTTTTGATTTAAACAGGTGTCAGATCTCAGCCTAGAAAGGCACTTAAGCACGTGCTTAACTTGAAAGCAGGAATGTGCTAATACAACTCCTAATCTGACCTTGAAAATGTTGACTATCTGCTTGAATGCTTGCTATCATAAATGAGAATCAGAAAATAATTACTGTATTTCAACCACTCAAGAAATCAAATAATTGCTTTAAAATTGTTGCCATCAATCCATAAGGAAAACTGTTGTTTCAGCAAACAATAGTAATATTTGGAGTTAGTAAAACTGGTTTATATCAATTTAAAAAACACTCTTCAGGAAGAAGGAAATGTATTCAAATAGTGCAATTTCTTGAACGGCACGTTTTATCTTTTTTGATCTTTTAGAAATGACATTTCAGCTTGAACTTTAATGAAACTTGTAATTTTTTTAAAAAAAACACAACTGTTACTCTCTTTCTTTGGCAAATTAATTTACAACATGCTTCCAGAGATGACAGATTGTCATGGAAAGATTTTAAACTTAGCTGAGTAGTGAAAAATCACACAACTAGAACAAAGTACAACTAATAGGTGTCCTCTCCTGAGCATCTCCAAAATATTCAGCAATACCTTGCCAAATCCTGCATTTTGTTAGAAATTTGTAAGTTAGCCATTCAGATAGTGTCTTCCTTTTAGTTAATGCAATGTACAGGGTGCAGGCTAAAGGTATTGGGTGATTCAGTCTCCACATACCATTAGCTAATCCTCTGTGCCAATATGAATGGAAAATATTGAACAAATATAAAAATACTGCAATATGTCAATCTATAAAGCATAATTGAATTTCAATGTAGAATTCAGAACTGAGGTGGATTTTTCAAACAGAAAATCTATTAATTCAACCAACCAACCTTTGCTGTCTCATTTCTTCTTAAAAATTATGCTTAAGTTGAAATAATTTCTATAAAAATGTTTCCCATGTGTCTAAAAATTAAACATTAATGATTTTATGGGAACAGGGTTTTGGGAGGGTTGTTTGGTTATTTTGTTTTTTGTTTTAATCTTTTGGTTGTGAACTGCTCTGTGGATGAAGATGAGATGGTTTAATAAATTTTGGGTGATGAAGTTTAGGTTCAAGCTGGTAGCACCAGCCTGGTGTTCTGCAAAGATCTCTATGATGATCAGTTTCCTCACTTGTCTCTCTCCACTTGAATGTGTTTTGCTCCTTGTTTTGTTCCAAGGTTTCTGTGAACCCACATCCACGCCCAGCAGGATCTGAGGGGTGCCCTTGTGGAAGAAAGTCAGACAAGCAAGAGAGGCCATTTTACCTGAGTGCCATGTTCCATATTGGTGGGAGATGCTTGTACCAACAGTTTTATAAACATATACACAGGGAGGAGAGATTCTCTAAATTCTTCCTCTATCTTGGCTTAGGATGCCTTAGTTCTTGAGTTCTTAGTTCTTTAGTTCTTATCTCTTTGAAGGCTATATACCGCAATGTTCAGGCATCCTTCTTTCAAACCAATAGTGGATAGGCACTTGAATTTGCATATGCAAATCATGTCTGTGCAGAAATTCAAAGATTTCTTGTACATGTGAAAACAGATGAAGAAATACCAAATTGACTCAGCAAATCCTTGTTCCAGTTGGCCTGGTGCCAGCTGTTTCACTGCACTGTACAATATTTCATGCAATTCTGATTGTCCAATGAAAGAGCCTAGACTGAGCCCACAAAGCTGGACAACATAAAATGCAAGTTCAAAGTTTTGATAGAAGTGTTAGAAGCATGTTCAGAGACCTAGTTCATCATCTGAGACTTCATAACTCATAATGCCAGTTTATGGTCCTGACTATAATTCTCTGGAAAGAGCAAAATTAAAGCTCTGCTCTGGAAGAAACCAAACACCTTGAAGTCATGAACATCACTAAGGCTTTGCCTCGAGTTCTGTGAGGGAGGAAGCTCCTAGTGCTCCATAGTATTTTGTTGTGGGATGAAATATGAGGAAGAAGAGCAATTTAAATGCATCACCACATTCAGAGAGCTTGTTTAGTCTCTGAAGAGGGAGAAGCTAAAGGGAGCAATAATTTAAATATTTAACATCACTCACCAGAGCTCAGTGCTAGGAGGATAAAACTGTAGAATTATTACATGAGGAGTTGCCTTTTGCTGATGGGAATATCCCTGCTGCTCAAAAGGTTCCCCTAAATGAACACTGTAAAACCTTCTGGTTTACTGTGTTGGGTGCATTTTTAAGTTTCTAGAAGGCAATTTGCTGATTGGGGGATGGAGAGTGGATGCCTGATAGCCACTGCTGTGCTGTAGGGACCAGGTTGGACACATCTTTGCAGCAGGATGCCCTGATGGAATGCTGTTACCTGTGCTCCACAGGCTGGGGACCAGTGTCCAGGTGGGAGGTGACAAGTGGGCACAAAAGCAACTACAAACATTGCTATGTCTCAGTGCAAGCTTCTGTCTCAACTGCTGTGAACACAGCTGTGCTCATCTGGCCTCCAAAGTGCTCTTACGTGCAGCAATTCAGATCACAGGGAAGGGGGAAGCAGTTTGTGTACAGCCTCATGGCAGGATAGACTTTGGGTTTTGCACATCAGTCCTTGCTACATGAACATCTATCAATGGATATGTCCCTGCTTCTCTATCTTAAAGTCCAAATGACACCACACAAGGAATATTTTAGCTGTGACTCAATGCTGTCAGTACCTTTGGGACCTTCTGGTCTTTTCACCTTTGGCCTTCCCCAAAGGAAGGCAAGAAAGCATCTCCTTGTGCCAGGCGTTAACCTGGGAGCCTGACCGGAGGAGAACATGTCCCATTTGTGCAGTTCAGTGCAACAGGAAAACATCTGTCTGTCATGTCATGCAAGATAAGGTGATTTGTGAGTCTTCCTACTTCAGGTGGATTCAATTTTTGATCTTGGAAGGAGCCCAAGCTCGAGAAAACTGTGTGTAAACTCATCTGTCCAGCCTGCAGAGCAACTGAGTGCAACTCCATGCACTGAGCAACTGGCTGTTGCAGAGATCCTGTCTCTTGGATGCTTTCTGGAGGTGCATGAAGACTCCCAGCCCTTCCCCACCCTCCTCTCATTACTCACAATAACCAGATACCTCTGTTTGCCTGCAGTATCTAAAAGGAGATACCTCAATTAAACTGAATGTTTCCCATTGTTTAGGCTGATATGGAAGCTTCCATTGTTTCAACCTCACAGTGATTCATGTGTGCATTATTTTGTTTCTCATCATGGATTTGTTTGGTTGGGTTTTCTATCTACAGAAAACTTGCTTTAATTTTGTAATAGATCTCTGTTTTTAGGGGAACTATATGGAAAAAGTGAGTCAGAGTAAAGCCAGTTCCAACCCCAGCCTCACACACGGCAACCAGACAGGGATGAAGTGCTGCCATAAACTGCTGATGGCCAGAAGACCTTGCAGGTGAAGTGTTCAAGTGTGCTTTGCTCCCTGCTTTGGCCTGACGTAGCTTCTGTGCATGCCAATGATAGTTTTATCCCTGACTCCATGCCAGCAATTAGGCTGCTCTGTGGAATTGTGCAGGCTCATAATCCCAAAATGTGAGTTTCTGGACTGCAGCTGACAGTGAAACACTTGCATTCTTCCAAGTCGTGTCCCAGGGTTTCTTGAAGAGCAGCAGAAAAATGAGTGGGGAAAGGGAACAGGGGTGTGATGGGGGCAGCCAAACATCTCCTCTGGAGGATACAGGTTAGGTCTGAGATGTACTTGGGGCTCACTCAGAGGTAGAAACAGGAATAGGGAGTTGGACTTCAATGATCCTTGTGGGCCCCTTCCAACAGAGGATATCCTATAGATGTGTTTTCAGCTCTGCATAAAACCTGAATTCCTCTACTCAGAAAGGAGTTCTTAAAATGGAGGCCTGGAACTCATAACACCTTAATTCATCTAGAGATACCTTTCCTTCAATTGCTTAGTGGCCTGGCTTGCCATGCTGACAGGAGATAAGTGAAAGAGGACTACATGTGATATGTATGATTTTAGAAATGCAAATATCAAGATGCTTGGGCAACTTACATAATCAACAAGACAACATGATGTGGGAAGAAATTCAGCCAATACAGCAGAAGCTTGGATGATGTAGTACATTAGACCTTGTGTGTTGTCACTTGTGTGTGCACTCCCAAAGGAGGGGACTTTCCATTCCCTGTCACAAACCTCAGCCTCTCTCCTAAACACGCCAGACTGTGTGCCACATCTCTCAGGTGTGATTTTAGTATTTCTATACATAATATACTTGGCATGAAATCCCTTTCAGGGTTGGATGCATAGCAAAGGAGGGTGTGTTTGCTTGTTCAAGAGCAGGAAGATGATCTCTCTAAGAGGGGAGACTTCAGTGTAAAATGTGAATAGACCCCGTCTCTTCAGAGCAGGAACAATCTGTATCATCCCTTCAGAAAACGCATGACACAACAGGATCTCAGATTTACTGGGACCACAGCAAGTCAGCAATTGTATAGTCATGTTCAGGGGATACAGGTAACATGTTTTTTTAGCTCCACCCAATGTGCAATTGTAATTATCATTACTCCTTTGCAAATTTGTGTTGACAGATTTTAATTGGGACAGATTTTTCTGGCAAATCCCCATCATGTTGTAATTAATTAGTTTTCAGTATCTGCTCCAGTGCCAGAGGATTGGACCATGTCTGCCATGCTTCTGTGGTGAGTGAGAGAAAGGGAGATTTTCTGGTTTTGTCTCACTTTCTGCAGATGACAGGATTTCCCAAAAGAGCTCAGCATTGCTGACCTGAAAGACGAAGAACAAATACAATAAACCCCAGTACGTTCAGCTACTGAGAGCTACCTTCCCTGTGGTGCTCCCCTCTGAAAGCTCAAACCCTACCCGTAAAAGAGCAATACAGCAATACCCACTGATAAACCTTGAACTGTCTTTGCAGCTCCAGGTTCTGGGCCACTCTGGAGGTCTAAAGCACTCTCTAGCATCGTTTTCACCCATCAGAGAGAAGAGCATGGCACTTCCAGTACCAGAAATTGATGTCTCAGCATCACACTCCTTATCATGGTGCTGGCTTCAGCTTCAGGGGCTTGTGCATGGATAGATGCAGGGGAAGACCATATAGGTCAGCGATCTTCAGCCTGTGCAGTAGAAATATTGTGTGATGCAGGATGCCATGTGTGAAAGTTCTGAACATTCCTCATCCGTACTAGAAGTATTCAGGGTCTTGAGGAAGGAAAAGGTTGAAAGATTCTGTCTAATAGAATGGAAACAATACAGATCTCTGTTCCTGTTCCTCCCAAGCCTGAACAAAACTATTTCTGCAGCAATAATTTAAATTACATTTGGTTGTGGTAATGCTTAATCTAAGGAATGAGTAAAGATCTGTGATTATTTAGCATTTGCATTGTTTATTAATGTTGCCAATTATGGTGCCGATAAGAGACTTTA
This sequence comes from Cinclus cinclus, assembly GCF_963662255.1. Taxonomy (NCBI): domain Eukaryota; kingdom Metazoa; phylum Chordata; class Aves; order Passeriformes; family Cinclidae; genus Cinclus; species Cinclus cinclus. Next base: position 23,265,553 of record NC_085053.1, read on the forward strand.
CTAAGGGACCTTTCACTTTTCCTTTTTAATACACAGACCACAAAGGAAACCTTGTTTATAGCTTAGGAAACAGAGAAGTAGAAAAAAAGGGTGAGCAAAAAGGTGTTTGAAAATTTATTTCAAATGAAGGTTTAGTTGTCATTCTTCCATCAAAGGATCTCAGATCTTCTTTAAACTGCTGATAACTACACCATGACTTACCTTTTCTGTAGGTATTGTTAAGTCCTTGAGGAGCTGTGGTGAAGGCAGTGCAGGAATTTTCACTCAAGGTCATTCTATATGTGAGGAGCAGGGATGGACAGACTATTCTGTACCTGCTGCCTATTTTGGAGACGTATTCAGCTACCTTAGTAATGTGTGTGAGGGGAGAGAGAGGCAAAACACCTGTGAACTTCACCACAAGAAAGTATCCTGGCATCCTGGCACCCCAGGCAACACAAAATGAATTCTTGATCCTACACAAATTAGAATACCAAATCATGAAGTTTGATTTCTCTGTCATGTGTTCACTTCTTGCATCAGACTTTCTGATTTGTCTGAGCTTCTAAATCATTATTTTGTTTTGATTTTTAATGAACTTTCCCCACCCCCATCTCTCTCTTTCAATGTAGATTGAACATATTTGTGCAATGTTAGTCTAAGTTATAATGGGCAAATGTTACTGTCACAGTGGTATTATAAAATATGGGTTAGTTCATGTGGACATCTGAAAAAGTGGGCTTTGATTTCAGATCATTAACATCAGCTCCACTCATACCTCTGAAAATGAACAACTTGGAAATCAGGAACCTCAGCTTGTAGTGGCTTAGAATTTTACTTACCATTTGTTTTTTATGAGAAAACATGAGAAAATGTTCATTTCTGTCCAGATCCCCTGTAAAAATCTCAGAGGTAAAGAAGAAACAGTGCCAGTGCTGAAACATCTTCAAAGCTGAAATGTATGTTTGAAATTTTTAAAAAATCACAACACCCTAAATTCAGCCACTGGTTTTTAATAAGAACACTTAATACAACCTTTTTTCTTTTCAAATATTAAAAAAAAATATATGGTTTTGCAATGAAAAATGGCAGTTAGTTGTAGACAAGATTAGAAGCCATTTATGATGGCTGGGAGATGAGTCTTTGCAAGACCAGCAGAAGATCCTGCTGGAAGTGACTTGGCTATCCAAATTCCCAAGCATCCAAAGCCTTTATCAGAAGGGAGTAATTTATCACATTGGAAGATGAAGGGTAAATATCTCATTTCACCAGCACAATTCCTTCCCTTGTCCCCAAGAATTTATCGTTTTGCTAATTACATGCTTTAAATTAACATCTGCAATATAGAAAGGGATTATATGTGCATACAATCCAACAAAATCAGGTTTTCTGAAAAAAAAAATATCTGTTTTTACAAGGGCTTCATGTTTTGTGTTATGTGACTTCCATCTAAGAATCCCAGACATGTAGAAAACAGTTGTTTTACAGCTCTCTCCTGTATCCTCATTGCCCACATAACACCACTTTCTGCAAGTTATGCAAAGGATTCAGCACTCAGGGCAACAGCACAAATCCAGGTGTAATGTTTTTCTGCTCACCTGCAGATCACAGAACATCATGTTCCCTTTTTCAGAGGTGTCAGCCTGCTAAAAAATGGCTTTTCCTCAGCACAGGCTGATGCCTCTGTGTGCTGAAGGCTGAGACCTGCCCACAACATGTGGAGGGTGAAGCAAGTTGTCCCAGAGTTATTCTGATCTTTGTCTGCCTCAGGGAGTGTTGTGAAAGGGGCTTATTCTCACTTCTCCTCCAAGTGGGCTCCCCACCCATCCTCCTGACAGCTCAACTTGAAAGGGCTCACCCGCAGGAAACTATTATGATCATTCTTGTGGTTTATGCATTGATACAAAAATGTTTCATTGCAAAAAGAAAAAAAAAAATCAGTGGTAATTTTCATAATAACTTTTTTGTTCTCTTATATAAACTTGGGCAGGATCCCAATAAAGGTGGTTGACTATTTGATAATTAAAGGATCGATCTTTTTCAGCATAACAGATTTGTGAACATTGTGTAAATAAGCATTTAGGCAATTGAAGGATTGTGCTTCACAGCATAGGCAAACTCATGGACATCTGCATGGGATAAGGCCTAGATCAGCCAAGAGGAGTGTCAGAAATCAATGCAGAGCACTTTCTGCCTGGGCTGCACCGATGTCCAACACAGCTGGGGCATTTCGCAGAAATCTCCCTGGAACCAGGATAACGTTATCTCACCTCATCAAAAAAGCTGTGCATTGTTTGTGTTTTCCCAAGATTTTTCTGGGGTAATAGCAAGCCAGCAAGGTTAAGCTGGAAAACTGAGAACTTCTCCCAAGAGGAGAGAAGATGGGAGAATGTTTGGGAATGTGTTTGGTAGTGTTTGAAGTGCGGCAGTGGCATGGAATAAGAGACAGGATGCTCAGAGAGAGGGAAAAGATGGTCCTTTCACCAAGCACATTTGGCTTAAAAAAAAAAAAAGCTGATTCCAAATTGGATGTCTTTGGTCTAAGAATTGAGCTGGACCACTCCCAGGAATTTCCTTGAAAGATTCCCACTACCTCTGAGCCAGAGGTCAGAGAGATCCAGAGATCAGTCAGTACCTCACCCTTATTTCCTACTCCTTCTGTTAAGGAGTGAACTGGCTCTGAGACTGGACCCAGACCAGTTCAGGTGAGAGCTCAAAGGGTGTTTGACAGTGCTTTTAGCAGTATTAGACTGACAGGTACAGCAGGCCCAGTCAGATGGGAAATCACTAACTGGACTAACAAATTATCAGAAGTTCCTCGTAACCTCATTTCCCCCTTGTGATTTACTGTTGGTTGTTCCTTTTCTTCCCCCACCTGCAAAAATGGGGCTTTGCCCATTTATGTCTGAATCATTCCCTAGCAAACAATTTGGGAGTAGATTGGGGTTCCACTCAGGAGTAATGATGTTAGTCTGGAAGAAGTGTGCAACACCCATAGCCCACTTGTTTTCTGTTGACTTGAATCCTGATCTTTGCTTTGCCTCTGCTCCTCTTGGTGTACAGATCCCACAGGTGCTGGCACCAGGATGGCATTGGCATAAATGATCTACTGCTGACACCAAAAAGTGGGAGTGATCCCACACAGGTGACATGGGAGCTGCCCAGGAGGGCTGGGCAACATGGGAATTGACCTGATGGTTTCTGTGGAAATAAAATCTCCTGGCAGGAATTTGTGGTCCCTTCAGAGGCTGATCAAAGCATCATTTGAGTGATAAATGGGTGATAAATGAAACAGCCTGCAGCTGTCTTGCTGCTAGCCCTGTCCCCTTGCACACTGGCTGTCTTTTCCAAGGACTTCCAAGGAAAGGATGAAACAATCTGGTGATTTTCCTTTCTAGTAATATGCAATCGCTTTTATGTTTTGAGGTTAAAGTGACAGTGAGTAGAAAGTCTGTGTGAAACCTTTTTGTGTTAGTTTGCTCTTTTCAGAGCTGAACTCCCTCCTTTGATTAGGGAAAGAAAATGCTTAAGAAGTTTTGGGGTCAGGACTGAGCTTGGGGATAAACAGTTGAACCACAAGAAGGAGGAGCTCAACAACCACATTTGCATTGTAAGAGTGCTCAAAAGAGGCCCTGAGATTCAGCAGGTCACCCAGACCAGAGTCTTAAAAGAAAAGAAGCTTAAAAATCAGACAGAACCCTACAGCAAGGTCTCCTAAATGTCACGTGAATGTCCAGCATGCACAGACAGATACCATAAAATGTGAAAGTAAAGAAATAAATATTATCAATATGTTTATGGAGCCATTGTTGTGCTTGGCCAATTAAAAATGCTCACATCACACTTAGAATATTTTTTCCCCCTTCAGTTTTTTTTTCCCCCTTCAGTTGAGGAAATTTAATCCTTGAAAAGTGTATGCAAATTCAGTTTGGACTGTAAGTCACAACCTATTTTCATCAAACCAGTTGACGAGCCTCTGATATATATCTTACTGTTAACTTATTGATAAAACCCATACTGCTTGAGGTGGATTTTGTTTTCTTCTCTCCAAACCAAAGAGCTCCCTAGGAAAGTGTTGCCAGGTAAATTACTAACGTGTGTCCTACGGTGACAATTTCAGAAATGGTCCAATACCTGTTTTTCTTTTTTTTCTTCTCAGTAGGTTTGTCAAAAGATGACTTGAAGAGGTGGAGTCTGAGATAAAAGAGAATATAAATCAGATTATGAAAGTATATGCAGGGGTCTTTCCTTAACTGTTCCAATTCTGTAATATGTTTAATCCCAGGAGGTAACTTGATGGGTAAAACTTACATCATACTCAGAACCACTAATTTTGCCTGAATCCCATGTTGAAAAGAGGAATTATCCACTCTAAAACTTTATCCTCATCATCTGACTTGCATTTTAAGAGGTAATTCATCTTTTCCTTATTCTGCCTCCAACAAAGGTGTTACCTGTTGTGTAGTTTAAGGGTCTGTGTAGAGATGACTCAGAGCAATAAGCTCTTTCTCTTGCAATTCTTTAGAAAGGGGAATTTCTTGACACTCATCCCACCAATTAAAATTCCACTCCAGCATAATGTGGTAGGGCTCTGCCATCTTTATCTTTTCAGATTGGTTTTCTAAGAAAGTGAGAAATATGACATTACGTGCTCCATATGTCTGTTTTTCTTTGTCATCCCCTCCCGCCCCCCGCCTGCCCCAACAGTGCTAAAATCTGCTGATTTATTTTAACCACAAGTATAACAGTGGAGTCCTCCTTCCAAAAATATCAAGCTGCTAGAAATGTCATGGAAATCAGAGGCTGCATAACGTCAGACAATTTACAGTACAAACTTACTCTTGTTAGACAGCAAAGAGATTTAGCCTTAGATGTTCATCTGTAGGAAACCAGGCTTCACTAATTCTGCTGCTCCTAGAAGTACATGTTTGTATTATGGAGAACAATTATGCCCAGAGATCACATTTTGCTATCATGCTTATGTTTAAAAGTTAATTCCAACTGTCGACACTTCAATTTGCAGCCAGAAACCAGGAGTGCTAAGACTTCCTCTCAACATCAATCTACTCCAAATCCTGGTGGGTGTTTCTTCTTCATTTTTGGCTACAACACTGTGCAGGTTTTCATAGAACTTTTGTCATTCACAACCTCAGTCTAGTTCTGAAAGAACCATTTTGGTTTGTCATCCCCAGCTTTGGATAGCTAACTTCCTCCAGGAAGGCTTTTCAGTGCCTTTTCAGCAATAGCAGGGGAATTATGCACATTCTGTTTGGCTATTTGGCTTACTGGTCCTAGAGAACATGCAGAAACTTAGACTTATATGGCTCCAGTACTTTCATTAAGTTCCAAGTTTTAAAACCAAGTTATTTCAGCTATGTCTTCAAATGGAATCCTGCCAGGTTAAACATCCTATTGTGTGCCTGTGCAATCATGAACCTGTATTTGCTCTCCATCAGAAGTATTGTTGATAGGGAACCTAGTAGTGGGCATCAAGATGGATGAAACCATGGTACTACTAGGCTTTTCTTCAGTTACATCTCTGCTTCTAAAGGCTTTCACTCCAAAGAGTGGCTCCTGGCACTGCTGAGAGAAAAGTGGTTTTCATCCACCAAGCTCAAATCTATCCTTCTCCAAAGTCACCGGGCCTTGTCCAGTACTTCACAATAATTTCTTGGTCCCTTCTGAGCCATGTGTAACATCTCAATAACTTTGAGATACAATAATTCCTTTATATGATTATTTCAGGTAGTTCTGCATGAAAAAAGCTGCCAGTAACAGTCACCATGTTTTTTTCTTATTAAGGATGTTTCGTCTTGGGGCTTGGAATGAATGAAAGGTTTCCCTGGAGAGTGTTCAGGGAGCTGGACAGCATGCTCTTACTTTCTTAACGGCAGGGGTTGCTGCAACAAGCTGCTTCTGGAGATGTACTGAGATTTTTCTGAAGGACTTAGCTAGTCCAGTCCCGAAGGGATCTCAAGGGAAAGCACCACAGACAACTGAAGAATCAGGATCTGACAAAAAACCATGGAGCTCAGCTATTTGGCAGCATAGATGTTCCTACTGCTGTTATTTTCAAACCAAATCTGTTCTGTGTTGTGGAGCAGTGGGAGATGACTCTGGGCCTGCTGCTCCCGTTCACAGCAGGGCTGTCTCGTAAGTACAGCAAGGGGAATTTTAAGTGATCTGAAGGATTATTCAGTTAATTTTTGGTGAGGACAGCTGGGTGACTTAGGTCCTCTCAGCAGGGAGCAATGTATGATTTCACTCTGCTTGTAAGACAGGCACTTTGCACTTGTGGTGAGACTCTGCAGTGATCCTATGACTGTGCTTCCAAAAGACTGCAGAAAAATGGTAGGGAATACAAGATTTTCTGCAATAATGCAGGGCATGTACAGATGGGACTTCCACTGACATCAGGGCACAATATTCTTTGGGACCTGAGCTGAAATCAGATGCCACAATGGAGAAGTCTTGACCTATAAACTTCATCTTAGAACTGAAGAGGCCATTTGGTCCAAAGTGAACTGGAGTTCACAAAGGAATTGCACAGGATAATTGTACTTAGACACAATCAGGCTGTTGTCACTCAAAGCCACAGTGAGTGGACTTCTACCTCACAGACTTCTCATCCCCTCATACAATGAGCTGCCCTCTTCACCCCTTCTTAGGGGAGAGAGATCCTGGCAGTTGAATTTCCCTTTGATTGCATGTACAATGCAGTAAATTTCTATTAGAAAATTAGAGGCTAGATTTAGGACATAAGAATGCTCAGAACCAGCATGACTCCGTGGTGAATACAAATGCAGCATCATGCTAAAAAGTAGGGACCTGCTCCCTTGGTCCAAGTCAAGTCATGTTGTAACACACAGCTTGTTCTTATCTTTTATTTGGAGGTGTGGGGGTGACAAAACATACCTTGCTGTCTCACACAGCAACATGAATGCCCTGAGTGCTTACTGAACACTGATGCTATACATTAAAGCCAGCAAAACCCTTGCAGGAGAATTCCAGCCTCATGGGAAATATTATATACATGGATGTTTGAGAACTAGGGCTGAAGGGTTTAGTTTGATGTCTTAATTGGGACCTGATGCACAGCTGCCACTGGGTTTCTTTGCTCCCTAATGTTCATTTCTTTTGCTTGGCCGACACTCTGCAGACAAGCAAGCCTTCAAAAGCTGAGGAAATGTGTTCTAGGTGAGGGTCTAACAGGTTACATCCCAGAAACCTCTGAAGGATATGCACAGTTAATCAGACTTTCCCACTGAGCTATTAGTAGTCTAAAGTCAGGCGGAGTTTTCTTTGGATGAGACATACATTTCTGTCCCTTTCCTGATCTCCAGGCCCAGTCCAAGAACACTTGGGTAACCTTTTCTCCTTTTACAGACTCCCGTGACCTGCAGGAGATTTATAGCTGCTGCAGAGAAGCGGGTGCCAAAATGACCATGGCATATTGGAAAATTCCATTCCACTGAGAGAGTGCAGATTTTTTAGGAGATGGTCAGAGCTGGTCCAGGACTTTGAAGAAAGCACAATCAACTTGAATGCCAATTTCTTTATTTCTTTATTTTTTTCCCCCTCCTTTTTCCTGAAAGCCTAGGAATTGATTTTCAGAGTTCCTTATGTCTACATGACAATGATATGGGAAGGAATACAGAGAATTCCTTGTGTTTGCCATTAGTAGAAAATTGTTTGCATGATGAATAATCAATATCTGTCATATGAGAACGGGTTTTTTAAGGCTGGCCTTCAATCTTCCTTCAAAATGCTTCCCCAGATTCACCACTGAGCCCGGCACCATGTGGATGTCTGAATGATAAATATGGAGCGTGGAAATTCACCTGCTCCAAAGTCATTGTGTCTAAGTGACAAGTAAGTGCAAAAAGAGACATTGTCAGACATGATAAACCTTCAAAATGGAAAAGAAAAGCAAGGAATTTAGGGGAAAATGTCTCTGCCTATGAGTTAGACTTACCCTAGAGAGATTCTCTGCCTGCAGACTCAACATCTGGCTGCTCTAAAATGTTGGTTTGGGGCCATTTTAGAAGTTGTCATCCTCACATTGTGTATTCCTTATTTCCACAGAAACATTCTTCTGTCTTGACTATTTTGGTTTTACTGCTTCCTGGGGTCATATTTTCCCATATGACTTGTGGCCTGGTCTCCTCCTGGTTCCTCAGTGACAAAAAGGAGATCAGAGCTTGGGCATACACCAAGTCTCCCCACAGTACTCTTGGCTTTGTGTCCCTTGGAGCAGTTTCATTCACTCAAGAGGTAGTGATATTTGCTTTTGCCTTTGCTACCACAAAAAAAAATGACCACCACAGAGTCAGCTTCTTCTCCAAAAGAACCAGACTGTTTTATGAAATCCTAGAAATATGGACCTGAAAATGCCAGCTGGCTTAATCAGCTGAAGTTTTCTCTAAATTTATTTTGTTCTTCTATACCATATCTATAATAATGTGTCCAGCCTCATTCTCTGTTTCTTGGCATCCTGTTGTAATGGGAAAAAGAAATTTACCAGAACACACTCTCCAAAGCATGGAATTTCTTTTAAATTTATTCTTTTAATAAAGTTGGAGATAAAAAATTTGGGGAAACAATGGTGAAACATGTCCAAAATGTCAAACCATGGAGCAGGCTGAGATGTTGAGATCCAGCTGTGAAATTCCACAATGGATCTCCTCTCAGAGATCTGCCAGAGAGGAGCTGGGCTGTGCTACTTACAGCTTCAAGTTAACTCTACACTGTAATTTGGCACAAAAGGAGAAATGCCCCTTTTTCTTGCATTTCCAGCATTTTCCCAGCAGGGACCAATGGCCAGTAGCCAGGTTTCAAAGTGAGCTATGATTGATGGGTGAATATGTAATTGGGAAAACATCTTGCTGCTTCCTCATGTCTAATTCCCACTGCTTGTGAAGGCTGTATCCCAAAGTATTGCTGGGAATAAACAAATGAGTTTCCCTTCTTGGACATGTTGATGCTTATGAGATGGACAGTTCAATGTGAAATCACTTCATGCTCATTAAGGGTTGATTTGACATTTGTATACAGAGGTACATAAGCAGAGCTTCCCAAATAATCAGAATTCATAAAGGCTCATTGTTAGCAGGGCAAAATAATGGCTTCCAGAGATCAGATCTGCTGTGGATGGAGATCCATGTAAGTCCTGGATGGTCGTCCTGGTGTCACTGACAGTGGGTCTTTTTGGATTCCTGCTGTGGCTAACTCCCCAGGGAGGTCACATCCTCCACACAGAATCCAGGGGTTTGTTTGAATATTGTTTGCCAGTGACAGAAAGTGGTAATAGGTAAAGGATAGTTCTGTTTCATTTTGTAATTTTTTTTTTTTTAGTGTGTGGTTAAGGCTTCTGTAAGGTTGGGCACTATTTTATACATCAGGATTCTACAGGGGATGGCATCAGCATGGATGAGTGAAGTACCTGAACATCTGAATGAATGGTAAAAGACAGAACCCAGAAGTAATGAAGACTTCCTTTATGTCCATCTATTTTTTGAGGGCAGTTGGTTGATGGGTTCTTTCTTGCTAAAAGGAAAAATTTGGATGATTTCCCCCTAATCATGACATCTTCCATTACTTTAAATGAAATGTCAAGACCATATGAATAAATGAAAAAATATGCCAGTGTCAGGAAGAAGCTATTAAGGGTTTCCCCCCCCCCACCCCATTCTGATTTCACTATTTCTTCACTGAGTATTTGGGCATGCAATTCCTTTTTGACCTTCAGATTCATTGAGTGCCAATGATTAGTTGCAAAGCAAGAAAATGTTCGGATAGCCAGTGTTTTGCAGATGTTATCCATTGTTGGTGATGCTGTCTTGAGGTTAACTGCAAAATAATAAAAAAAGCAACCTCAGAGAGAGTCAGAGAGCCCTTGGGAATGGTAATGCAGTACAGAGCCTTTCACCCCGAGGTCAGCAGGTCAAACCCATTCCAGATCAGGAGTGACCAGCAGTGATTACATGTCTGCTTTCATAGTCACAGAGAGGATTTGCAAAATGTTATTTTTATTAGTGCTACTGGAAGGCCATTCAGGCATCTATATTACAAATCCTGCTGGTGTGTGTGACAAAATGGCAGTGAAAGAATACTTTATAAATGCCCACAAATATGGGCTTATTTGCAGTACAAAAATCATCAGAGTTGTCATCATTTGCCCTTTTGTGGGCCAGCACAGTAGAAAGATCAAGGATGCAATTTTCTACAATTAAGGACTTTATTCTTGCCCTTGGGGTCAAACTCAGAACATTCATGGGTCCTGCCACAAAGCTAAGCCATTCTTCCTGGGTATTTCATTAGATATATTTATCATCAAAAAAGTGTCCAAGCATCTTAAATCAATGCAAATTAAACTGCACGCAAATGGAAAGAGCAAATGCAATAAATGGATTAAAAGGGAAAAACAAGAAATAGCAATTTAAAAAAATGAAAAAGCTCATAACATAAGAAAAACTCATCAGTCTCTCTAAGTCTATTAGGGACAGTGCTGAAACACACACTCACCTTCCATGAGAAGCATAGCTGCAGGCAGTACATTAGACATGTGGAAGGAGTATTGCATGAAGTCAAAGAAAATCTAAGATTCCCTTCCTCTGCCATAAATCATAGTGTGTGGGGATTTTTTTTTCCAAGGAAAGGTGGAAGATTGATTTTTGCAGTGTAGGGCTGCATAAATTATCTTCTGATTTTCAAGCAATGGCTTCATCTCTGAATTGTGTGACACCCATTATGCTGTTGTTTTCAACACGGGCAGTAATACCTAAACCTACCCCATCTCGTGACTCTGCTCTCTTCTCTTGTGCTCCATCCCTTCTCTCTGATTTCTACTTTTCAAGCAATTTCTCCTAAGCAACTTCTGTTCTTACTTTACAACTGAAATTTGAAGCTGTGAATGATATTAACTTCTCTGAGGTGGCAGATGAATGAAATTCATCCCCACCATGGCCATTTAGGAGGTCAAATATTTTGGTCCCATTAAACATACCCACACCATACGAGGCAACACTACACAGATATACTGAGTACAGTGCTGGTATTCTGATAGGTGATGTGATTGGATAAGACTAATTAATCCATCTAGAAGCTAAGCATGATCCTGGCTTTGCACCACAGTGGGATCTGGTTTTGGGGATTGTGCACTGCTCATTACCTACAGGAAAACCACAAGATGAGGGAGAAATTAGTATGAAGGAAGAAAACATAAAAAAAAATAAAGGCAGAGGTGAAGAGGTGAGTTTCAGGAGGAAAAGAAGTGTGATTGCCAGAGCACAAATAATGTGGAAATCATAGGCTGCACTGAACCAGGAATTAGGAAGTCCATTGGACTTTCTTCCTAAAATATGGAGTGCTGATGGGCCATGCTGTATGGTCAGTCCCCTTTTGAAAGCATTACTGTAGGGCCCAGAACTGAAGTAATGTTGTCAGTTTTATAGCAACTTCTACACCACTGTTTGTGAGCTTTTCCTATAGTACATCTTGACCAAATATTGAACATAAACTTCCAGGTTTTGTGAAACCTGTGATGGAATTGTTTTCTAACAATTTTTATTGGGAAGAAAAAGAAACTGTCTTTCTCCATCTCAAGGGTTAAAGTAACTCTTGAATACAGTGGTGCTCTAACAGTAGGGACCTTGAGTCTATGCCTAAACCACCTGCCTTTATTAATTATTCTCATCTATCACATCTATGAGGACAACCTGTAGGTTTTTGGTACAGACTGATATGATTAATGGGCATCTCCAACCTAATTGGTGTAGCTCTCCTGAGTTAATTTCATCCACTTTTCCACCTCTGAATAAGCCCCACTGGTAGCCAAGCTGCACTGTGGCCTGCAGTTTGCACTAGGCAATAGTATGAAACATATAGGGACTTTCAGGTGCTTTCTGTCAAAGTTGGCTTTCTTTGAATCCACACCAGCAAGGAGCTGGCTATGCCACAGCAATGGTATAAAATAAATTGTTTAAGAGTAATGTATTTCCCTTCCTGGTCTTAAATGAATTGGGTTTCTTCAGATCTCCAGGATCTGCCGGGAAACTGGGCAGAATCCGGTGTGCAGGCACAGGAGAGCCTTGCACTCAGTGTTTAGTCTGACATTTCTCTCTTCCTGCTTCCTGGTCCACCCAACCTGCAGCTCTGCTGAATCAGCCGTGGGAACATTGCCCTTTCTCTCAAGCTCTGCTAGACAGTGCTGCCTCTTAAAATTTGGCGGGACAAAGTGGTAATGCCCATGTGGCTGTTTCACTGCTCCAGCCTCAGCTTTGCTTAACTTCCCTCCCTCTGCTGCAGAACGGGCAGCTGTTTTTTAAAATCTGGAGTTTAAAGAAGCACAGACAAGGTGAAAACAAGATTACAAGGTCACAGAGGTGCGGGGAGTTGACCCCATCTGAGAATGGAGGCAGTATGAGTTCAGAGTAAGTGTGGCTGGTGCTCTGGGCTGCTGACCCTGCTCTGGGAGCTGTGTGACACAGGGCTGCCCAGGAACACCCTTTCAGCGATTTCCCTTGCCAGCTCTCAGGAGCCCGTGCTATGAAGACTCACATGTTCTCCTACTGGATGTTACTCAGCCCCTGGTTCTCTGCTTTCTGATAGAGGGCTCTTATCTAGTAAATGTGGGAAGCAAAATCTTTTGGAGATCTGCTTCTTTGTGGCTGTTTATTTTAATAGGTGGGGGTTTTAGCTTAGAACAGGATCTGCCCTGTAATGGAATGGTTGTGTTTGGTTTTTTTGTTTGTTTGTTTGTTTGTTTTGTTTTGTGTTTTTTTTGTTTGTTTGCTTGCTTGCTTTTTTTTTTTGTTTTTTTCTTTTCCTGTGAGGCTTAGAGCAAGGAATATTTGAAAACCCCTTAGCATGGAAACATGCTCTGCTTGGATGAAAAAATCTCATGAAAACATTTCTGTTTACACGGGAGGTGGGGGACAAGGGTAAGCCTTAATTTGTATCTCAGCTAATGATATGTATCTGATTCATCTGATAATGATTCATGTATCTGAACTGAGAATTACATGTTAAGTGATGACAATTTGCTGTGGTGACTTTCTCCACAGTAGCACATTCTCCCTTATCTGTCTGCTGGATTAAACTCTTCTCAAGGAGAAGAATTCAGTTTAGGAGAACAGCAATTCTCCAAGAAATTGAACTCATGTTTTTCCTTTAAACTTCATGAGGTCTGCAGAAAGAAGTTCCTCTGAGCCCAGCATGGAGAAGATATCATTAGAGAAATGAAAATTTGTGGACATGCTACAATAAAACTATATTGCATAACCATAAACCTCCATGCTGCCATTTCTGTTCAAAAGCTTGTCCCCTATGCTAAAACTCATTAAAAGAGAAGATATTAAATTAAATTGAAAATTCTTTCCATTATTCTGGTTATGCACTGCTCTTCCCATTCTGATTACACTAATCTTGCTTCAGAAGGGGGTTAGAGAAATTCTTGATATAAGAGAGGTGTAGTTGAGGTCAGTGTGACCTGATGAGTTCCTTCCCCTGCCCAATAAACATTCATTTTATGGTCAGAGGGAGCTAAGCCTTGGGTCGATCCCAAAGATGCAAATGGAAACAGTGTCCCAGCCCCTCAGGCTGGGCCCTTGAGAGTTTTTTGGTTTTTAAAAGCAACAGAACTTGTTTAGCAGTTTCTGGCTTTGAGAGCACTTGGCTGTTGGTGATTAATTTCTCTGGGCAACCTGAGATCTCTACTATAAATTTCTGTTCATGAATGGGTACAGCTGGCATCTACTGAGTGTAATTCAGGATTGTAAACTAACTATTTTACTGATACAGGTGTTCTTTTGAAAGCTTCCCAATGTTTTAAAAGACCTTCTTGACTGTGAACTTGAGTAGGCAATATTATAGCCTTCTCTTCTGCTCTAATATATCTGGTAGAGATAGCTCCATTTCTCCTCACTGCAAATTGGTGAACATCTTCTCCTTTGAAAGAAAACTGCCTTAGGTGGTCTTTTTTGTGTATTTGGGTGACGAGCTCTCCATATTTTTACCTTTTCCCAAACACATATTTTTTTTTATATTTTGGGTTATTATTTCTCTGAACTATGCCGATGTTGAGGGACAGGGCTTTTCAGCTTTTAAGGATTTCATTTTTCCCCCTTCTATCCCCAAATATTTGGATAAATTGGACCTGAAACTATTTTCCTTTTTTTTTTTTTTAATGCACCAGAAGTTCCCTAGATCTTCAAGTGTTGTGGGAAATTACCATCTCTCTATTTTCTGAGCAAATGGCAGCAGCAGTTGTCTGAGAGATGAGAGATGTCTCATTTTACAGAGCAGCTTCTCTGGGGCTCTCCTGATCCCCTGTCTGTAGGACAGAGCCATTAACGGGAAGGTTACAGCCAAGGATCAGCACATTGAAGGTCTCCAGCCTCAGCAGAGACCCCCAGGAATCTGGGCAGATTTCCATTGGACGCTTGCCTTGGAATCAATAAAATTTCATTAAACCAATGCAGTTCCAAATGTAGCATATAAGGCTCAATGGAAAAAAAAAATAAAATTGCTGGCTCTCATAGTTTTCCCAGTACAATTCTCTGGCCTGTACTTTCTATTTCTACTGCCTCCTTGGCCTTCATAGTAAAATTAGCTATTGCAGACAACAGTTGTAAACAAAAGGACAGCTAAACCATTACCCCAAAAGCCACTAACTACTGCAGTGAACTTAAGTAATTCACAAATAATTTCAAAAAAAAATATAACTTTAACAAATTATTCCATAGTTTTCAATTATCCATTGCAGATTTCTCTGCACTACTATTTTTAGGGAAGATCAGCCTATGATAGTTTTGTTTTTATGACTTACAGTGCTAAAAGTGGTTGTGGAATATGCTGTCTTCAAAGGATGACTACTGCTTTGGGAGATTCCATCACAATCCCTATTTGTGTCAGCCACCTTAGACAAACCACTGAGGCCATAAATGTTAATAGCAGAAATTCAGGTATAGAAGGATGTGAGAGGTATGAGAAGAACCACACCGGTCTGAATAAAGAGAACATTCTTTACAGAGGGGAGGGAAAGGCTTGGCTCTTCTCTGAGCCAACATCTATTTTCCCAAAATAGATTATCTGATCTATAAACTATCTAAATTTTCTCTTGTATTAACAACATGGAATAACTGCTTTACAGCAACCACACAATCAAAACTGCTTACTAAATTCCATGACTGGAAGCTGTAACTTGTTAAAGTCAGTCTAAAAGTAAAATGCAGAACTTCTGTTTTGCAGGTAATTGCAGAACTGGAATAATGTATCTGAAAGCATTGGGAATTGTCTCTAGTTTGGTGTATGGATGCTAGGATTGCAGTGTTTTGGGTTTTTTTTTCTCTCAATTCAGATAAAAATTATAGTTATAGTGCAAGAAATCTTGAATGACATGGGATTTTTACTTGGCTGGTGCTTTGTAGAAAGGGCGAATTAGAACAGTCTCTTCTAAACCAAAGATTTAAAGTCTATGAAATGCTCGCGGCAGCCATGTTATGCAAACTGTTGATTCTTACATTTACCAAACCCTGGAGGAATTCAGTCATAACATTTCCTCACCTATCTGCTGAAAGGATCACTATGATCACACCAAGAGAGGTATACAGGGATAAAATAAGAAAGAAGATATAATGAATAAAGAGAAGCAGTAATTACTTTCCCCGTGAGTTTAACTGAATAAAAGGGTTTTTTAAATTTTTTTTACCAGTGGATTTTTTTTTACAAATAGACTTAAAATATTTCTTTTTAGTTTTGCGGCTCCAACAGCTGCAGCTGAAACCAGAAATCAGCAAAGCCCCTTGTTTTTATTGGCACTGAAGTGGCTTGTTGAAAATGGATTGGATTACGGGGATCAATCAGCAGCAGGTCGAGGATGCAGAGGGAACTCTGCCAATGCAGCGGGCTGCCAGGAGCAGTGAAAATCCTTGGGCTAGTGGCAAGTCCTAATGTACTGGAAAATCCATTGTTTTATAAAGAGCTTTGGAAATAGGAAGAAGATTGAGTTGCAGAAGAATGCAGAAATAACAATAATACTATCCCGAGTTTCTGTTGTTCCTTTGCACATGACTGAAAGGAAAACAAACTCCATGGAGATGCTGCCTGAGTGTAAGTCTAGGCAGTGCCAAGAGAGGATCAGAAATAGGACAGATGCTAAATCATGACCTTCCCTTTGTCATAATTTAGGAAACAGAACATTTCTGAATTTCAATAGCGGTCAATTAGAAATTTGCAAGCTGCTGTACGGTTCTGTCCTGGACAGTTCTGGATTCTCCCAGAATGGTGTTGATTGTTGTTGCTTTCTGTTAAATGAGCTGAATAATCTTGTCATTGTTCTGGAGATAGTCAGTTCAAAAAATATTAAGCCTTGGTTAATGTTGGGATGAGCTGACACTCCTTTGTGTCCCCAGTTACACAGTAGATTCATTACACAACTCGCTGGGAATATTACTAAACAGGCCAAAATCAGAGTAATTAATAACTTCTGCATTCGGCTGTGATGGTTCTGTCATATACTAATTATCCTCCTCATTAAGCAGAGGATGCCTCATAGCCATCTGAATTCTTAACCCACACATGGCAGGGAGATGGTCATGAATCTTGCCTGGCCTTGTTGACTAAGGAATCAGATTTTCTAGATGAAAGATAGCTTTTTGCTGACCTACACTCCTGAGTATTTGGGAATATTGACCTCCAGCTGGATGCTGAATAGAACAGTAGTTTGCAATTCCAAGAAATGTTTGCAGCATGTGGCTTGTTCACTTGAACTTTGGTCACATGGCAAGGTAACACAGATGTTTTTCCCAAATATCATCATTATTAAAAACAGGTAGCTCTGGTAGAAGCATAGAGGAGGAATGGATCTATCTGATGACAACAGCTATTGCTGTCTCAGTGGCAGGATATGGTTCCCATGAGACTGTGTGTCAGATATCATACTGATTCTATGCTTGAATTTGGCCAAACATCTAGCATGAAAGGATTAGAAAATCCACTTAACTAGCATAGTTTATAACAATAATGAAAGTTCTCCAAACTTGGAAGCCTAATGAAAATCTGCATAACAATCTAAGAAAAGCTGAACAGTGGAAAAAGTGAACATTCTCCCTCTTTTTGTGTTGAGCTCTGGTACTCTTGGTGGGACTGACTCTTAGATCAGTGGAAGAGCTGCAGTTCCCCTTAGAGACATGTTCTCCTTCTCTTCTTGCAGGAGACCAGATTTTACATTGTAATATCAGGCAGAGAAGCGAAAGTTTCAGAGATTTGTTAATTCTGGTTTGAAATACCTAATTCTTTGTGAAAGAATTTGAGAAGCAAGGTTTTTAGGGACAAATGGAATCTTTTACTTCACAATTTCATATCCATGTTGACTCTTAATATCTGTAGAATGTAAGATTTTTTTAAAAATCAAAAAAAACATGTTACTTTGAAAGAAAGATGTGGACTCTTACTCTCTCAGATCTGAAGGCTTCTGAACATATTCCTCTCCAGAATAAAATTCCATTAGACTAGAAGACAGTTTTTGTTCCTTTCCTTACTTTTTCTATGACCCGGCTGCTTTTTTATGCTATATTTGGGACACAGATATTAGATGATGTGGGGAAGGAATGTCTATTTCTAGTTGCTCACTGGAATGCCTGAAACACTTCTAAATATTTTTGGACAGTAAAATAATATAATGTAGTTCAGACATCTTGGGATAGAAGGATTAGAGTAGAAGGGACTATTTCTATTTTCTGTAATGTCAGTTTTCTAAGGCTGTGATATCAGTGTCTCTCTCAAAATCCAAAATATACACTGGACTGTGTTCTGTTGCTTGCTAAGTGGAGGATAACCAGAAATTTTTTTTTTTTGTCAAAGTTTTGTGGTAATGCTGCCAGAAAGCAGGGCATTGTAAGGGATCTGTGTGCTGGTTTTGGAGGACTGTCTCTCAGACCATATTTCATTTGAACTGCCTTCTCATCCCAAATGCTCAGGGACATTTTCTGGAAAGGACTCACTTCCAAACAGTGAAGTACCTCACATACCCTCCTATGATGAAGTGCAGAAACAGGCAACTGTCCCTGCTGCCAGGATTGACTCATCATTTATTTTTCATATTCATAATACACTGTGGGTATCACTCACCGTCAGAGAATGGACCAGGACCTCAAAGCTCAAAGCAAAAATCTTAGGCTAATTAGGCTGGCAGAAGTGCTAATTTGTTGTCCCTCAGCAAGGAGTTAGGAATACAAAGCATATTTTATTGTAGGCCCTGAGTGAGTCACCTGTCAGGGTGCAGGCAAACAGTCAAGCCTTATTTACACCTACTGATGCAAAAAACATCATGTACCTGTATCCCATTTAGAAAGCTGTAACTAGTGTATGTGGATTCCATCAGTTACTATTCCCTTTGCATTTCAGGCCTGAATAGCTGAAGGGCAGAGTGATCTGGCAATACTGCTGAAAAAGTCTGTGAACATGTGAAATACATATACATACTATTTTAATTTTGCAAACAAAGGCCACTCTATGTTTAAAAATTTAATTCACAGAGCAAAGCTTCAGATGGAAACACAACTTGTCTATGTGTGGTGGACAAATGGTGTTTTAAGTGACTCTTCAATGGCTCCCATGACATCCTCTGAAACAATCAGAGGCACAATAAACTGGTGATTTAGATGAAGAAGCTTCTTGTTGAAGAAATAGATCAATAGGATTTAATGGAAAAAGTTACTAATTTTTACTTCAGAGTCAACACTGATGATGTGACTGGAAACTTGATAGTCCCTAGGTTGGATTCTCAAGCATCTGACATATTCACATGCAAGATATTCATCTTTGCTCTGACACAGGTCCTCCTTTCTGCATTTCCCCCTTCTCTCCTAGGACTCAGGTTTAGCCAGCAGAAATCTACCTAACTTACATTTCATATTTATCTTGCTCCACAGCAAGTCAGCTTTGTTTACAGTGGTCCATTGACAAAATAACTTTACCAGGGCATTTGCCAAAGAATAAAGATCTTGGAGATTTCATGGTGGTGAAGACTTTGCGTGACAGGGATGTGCCCACAATTTTTCAGATTCTTTCCTAGGTGATGGAAGCCTCTGGTTTTCAAATAGAATGGAAATAAAGTACAACTATGTCTATGTCTGAGTCCCCTGCATGCACCTCCTGTGCTCTTCTCAGCACTAAAAGGCAGTCACTCATTTTGGGATTTCCCCCCTGCAGCAAAACTGTATGTCAGCTGTGAAGAGATCCTCGTGTCCAAAAGAATGTGATGCTGCACTTCTTGCAAGAGCTTCTGGAGGGGAGAACAGTCTCTGCTGTTTGCCCTTTGAGGTTTAACTGATATATCAAGCAACCTGTATATGTTTTAGGGATTTTTCCTAGCATTAATTTGTCTGCTAAATTTCTGTAGAAGCCATGAACAAACACATGGTGATTCTGTATGTTGCTGTGGATCTGGGTGATACTGCATACCTGTAGAGAAGTCAGAGACCCTGTGTCCTTAGCAGGATTTCCTACATGGCAGGCTGAAACAGGAAAAGTCCATGGCCTGGGTGTCTTTCCCATATTTTTCCCCTTGAAAAATTAAAAACATTGAAGTAGTAAGGTCAGATGGGATGATCACACAGGAGCTGAGGATATGAAGAGTTCAGTTTACAGTCCCTACCCTGAACTGAGCATGTCCAGCAAGAATGACAAGAGTTTTGTTGCTGTTCCCTGCAAGTGAGCTTTGCTGGTTCTTTTTCACTCAGCAGCTAAGGGAATTCTGAGGTTCCTGGATTTTACATTTTAAGATATATGCTTTAACTGTTCGCTCATATAAAGCACAAACCTGGATGGAAAGAAAAACATTGCAATCTCTTATTTACTCTGTTAATTGTTTCAGACAGCCAGCAGAGAACTCATGTAGAGGGAGAACCAATCTAAATCACTTTTATGAGCAGAGATTGTCGGTAGGGAATTTTGGTTTTACTGTGCTGCAGTTGGATGTTTGGTATCAGGCTTCCTAAATGGATTTAATCTCAGATTATGTTTCTCTGTGGAGCCATTTGGGTCACTTTGTAATTGCCCAGCTTTCCACACTTCAGGTGATGAGAAGGACGTGCACAGGAACAGTATTCTTGTGCTCATTTTGTTAAAAGAGGGACCTTTCCAGAGATGGAGGAGGTGCCAGTTTGCCAGGACTGGGGTTAGGAAGAAAGACCAGAGTACAGAAAACCATACATTTTTAGAAGTCCTGAGAGTGATCCCTGGGAACAGGGGTATGCACTATGAACTTGTGTTTCCTCTGGATGTATCACTGTGGCCTGGTTGGCTTCATTACAACTGTGACTTCCTCTCTTAAAACCATCACTCCTAAGGCATGAACAGAAGTGATAGAACATAAAGCAAAATTTTGGCTGACTGTGATCATCTAGCCTTAAGATTTATTCCTGGGAAAGGATGTCAGCAAGTGGGACTGCAACCAGAAGTAACATCCAGGTACCTGCTTTGCAATGTAGCTTTATTCCTGTGGCTTAGAAACTTTGCTGAATCCGGAAGTAGTTTTCAGGATAACAAACAAAAAACATCAGAGAAAAAAACCCAAAAATATAAAATCTGAAATAACAACGGAAAAAAACAAAGCAGAGTTTGGATCATGATTTCCAGTAAAACATACAAAGAACATGGAAGTTCAGTTGTACAGGCAAAAAATAAGAAGAGATAAATTCTTTTGGTTCCATAAGTCATTTAGAAGCTGCATATGGAGTTTTATTTTTATAAAAAAACCCCTTTAAGGATCTAGCTCTCTAAATGTTCAGATTTTCTTTTCTTTTTCTAGTGTCCCGTGGTGCCCATGAACATGAGAAATGGTTAGGGAGGGTTTAAGCCAAGCACCAGTGATGTTAGATTTGTTTTCACATAGACTAAAATAGACTAAGGAAGAGAACTAAACAAACTTGCCCTTTCCAGAAGTAGGAAGGCTCCTCCTTGATGTTAAATAGTGGTGTGTATGGACATCATGAAATTCATTTGAGTGTAATGGGATGAAGAATAAAACCCAGGAGCTGATGTTGGAGGGTATTCTATCAACTTGCTCCTGTCATTCACCTGGCTGTACACACAATTTTCAAGGGTAAACATCCCCAAAAGGGTTTGGGCAAGTTAGCAGGGGAGAATTTCAGCACAGACTGTTAAACATGATGTATCCAAAGGCAGCTTTTGCTTAAGAAGACCATGAACTGCTGTTTTCTGAGGGCTGGAAGGGCAGAAGGAAAACATTATAGTAGTTGGCTTTTTCTACCTTGCTTGAGCACTGGCTACTGGTTGCTATAACGGCAGAGCACTGGCCCAAAGGACCTCCTTTTGTGACTCAGTATAGTGACTCATATCCTCTGTGTTTGGCCTCTATAAGATTTTCTGGCTGACTTAGCAGGCTGGGTATTTTTAAGAAAGAAAGCATATATGGGCATATTGCCACTTGTTTAACAGGAATAAGGAAAAAAATCCTCAGTTAATTTAATTCCAGTTTTTTCTAAGTGAAAGTTTTCTGTTGCTGACTCTGAATACTTTCAAATTAAATTTGTTGGGCTTGAATATTAGAAAAATTAACATGAAAGAAAATTGATGTCTGAGATGGATTAAATATATTTTTTGTTGTCAGCCTTCTCAGAAAAGCTAAAACAGTTATCACTCTCTTGTCACCTATGTGAATAAGCAATATTTAGGTAGCATATGTTATATAATTAAACACATTAATAGAATTTTATACATTAATATATATTAAAGCATATTGCATGTGTTTAAAATACATGCATTTGTGTGATTAGGTAAATCAAAAGGTTAACTGCATAGTTTATTCCCGTGTAAAGAGTGTTCTCACACCAGATAGAACTTCAGCTTTCAGCAAGGCTTTCCCTGCTGTTATGCTGCAGGCCTTACAATACTTCTGATGAGTGATCTGTATTTTTGGAGGGAAGGTTTCTGAGTCTTGTCCTTAGCAGTTTGTAGATGTTACATTACCACTGAGCTGTGGAGAAGAGCTCCATGGAAGGCTGTTTGCAGGGTAGGATAACCAGTGACTGTCCAGTGAGTCTGTAAACCAGGAGCTGAGGGGCAGTGCAAGGGACAGGATCTCTCCATACATGCTGTATTCCACTCTTCACTGAACATCCACTGTCAAACGCAGCTTGTGCTCGGTGCACTTTTGCTTTGACCTGCTATGGCTGTCTCTGTGTTCTGCTGCAATCCATGAAAAGCATAATTGCAAATGAGGTAGTGTTGTTCCTAAACAGTTCTTGGAATGGCAAACCTGTCAGCAATTTTTAGAGCAAAATTTTTACAGAAACCTTTTGAATTTCATTCTGTTTTGGAAGAAAATGAGTCCCCAGGTCAGTCTGTGAGGTCACTCAATCACTCAGCACTTGGATGAGGAGAGCCTTCCAGAGCACATTGTGAAAAGCACTAGCAGAAAACTGGCTACTCATTTGTGTTTCACACCTCTTTAATTACCCACCTGTGTTCCTTTTATTATCAAAGCTTGAGTAGGATTGCTCATAAAACAGAGGCCAAGAGGAAATTGCTCAGATTGCATCAGCAGCATAAAGTGGAATAACTTAATATCAGAACACTCTGCCCCTTTCATTTTCATTTTAATTTTCCTTTTCCTTTGTCCCTTCCATGTCACTGTGGATTCTGCCCACCCAACACCTACAATATTCTGAGCAGCACATACCTGTTGGTTTTTCTCAGTCCAACAAGTAGACTTCATACAAATCACCATTTCAGTCTCGGGAGTGACTGCAAAACTGGTGAGAGGTCTCTTCAGCTGCAAGGAACCGCCCCATGTAACCATCATCAGTCAAGCTGCTCTGGGAGAGAGATTTGAGCAAAAGCACATCTTGGATTAGGAGGTGTAGGGTCAGGAGTGGCTTCATTCTTAGCAGTTTATTTCTGGAAGTGGAAGAGTTTGTAAGACCTGTAGTGTTTCCAAGCAGTGTGTGTAACCTGGGTGTGTGAATGCATGCAGCTGCTCCTTGCAATACCAAACCCGATGCAGCTGTATCTCAAGTACGTAGCAATGAAATAACTCTTTCCCCACTGTGCATGTTCTACTTGGTTCAGGGAATTTTTTGGGTGCTTCTCTTCCCTCATCTGGAGGATTCACTTTGTGTTGCTTTCATGCATCCTTTTTCCCATTTCCATTTATCTGGAACTTTACGCCAACTTTTTGGTGTCTTCATTGAGGGAAAACCCCTGACATGGAGAGCTTGCTTCATGATCTGTGTTGAAAACAGATTGTGCCATGAACATCACTTTCATTGACGTCTTATGAGTTTGTCATTCAAGGGTGGCACACTAATGTGGATTTTCCAGTGGGTAAGGTGGAAATATCCATGCAGGCCCTCTATGAATAATTTGCCAGTGACCTCTGTTCAAGAAATAGGCAAGAACTTATTTCTTCACTCTTCCACATCTGTACTAAATTTGGTTGGACCTCAACATTATTGAGAAATGCTGTCATGGAATTCTTGCCATGTTCAGCGACATACAACAATGACAGGCTCACAAGTTTGATTTCTTTTCATAACCAAGCTAGAAGTAAAACCTTCTTACATTTTTGCTGACTTGTCCTTTATCCAGCTTCCTTTCTGAAAGTCATGTTTTGTTTATTCTATGTTTGTTTGGAAGTGCAGGGGTGCCTCAGTTTTCACCAAGATGGCATTCCAGTTCTCTATGCTGATTGCACATTTAACCCACCTTGTCCAGACCTTTTTACCATCCTGTTTCTCTTCCTCATACCAGAAGTTTTATCCCAGGAGCTGCAGGACCTGACATTTGCATTTCTTCCAAGTAGCATAAAATACATGGTTTCTGTGTTTGATGGAGGGAGACACAAGAGATATAAAAATATCTTGTTTAACAATTCTTAACCCAGAAACAGTAACATGATCACACCATCTGTGTTTATGACAGGATAAAAACAAGCACCTTTAGGGTATAATAGTTGTTCATGAATCTGTATCTGGATGTTAAGGGAAAGATTTTTTCTTAAAAAAAAAAAAAAGGTCAAACCATGCTTTACTGTCATAGAAACAGAAAGTGGTGATGAGCTTGAAGCTTTAGTTAGCAGCAGAAACATAAGGTTGTTGCCTCTTTGGGTTTTGCTCCTGTTTTTCTTGCCCAGACTGCTGTATCCGGTAGTAGGTCAGGGAGGGAACACAGAAGTTCAGGCTATGCCTTCACTGAAGGAAAACATCGTGTTCCTCCTCGAGGTTCACTGTCATGAGGCACCTGGCCTGAGGTGAAAACCTAGTGGAGACAAGTTTGTTGTGTGAACAAGTGTGAGCAGGCCACAATAAAGGTTATGGGGAGAAGCCAACATTTACTTCTCACCACATACTTTTACAACTGCTGCTCCATCTCCTCTAATTTTGTAATTTTGTTTCCCATGCCATCAAACTCAACAAGACATGAGCCTCTTCTCTCAGTGAAAAAAACCTCTCTGGCTGTGGCAAAACACTTGTGCAACATAAATCCATGCAATTCTTTCCTTTGATATTACTTTTGCTTTTGGTAAAGCCAATGCTTTTTCTTCTCAGCTGACATCCTTGCAAAATTATCTGAGGTACAATCTAAGCCTGAAAATGATGACTGATTTTTAGCACAATGACATAAATGCCAGATTGTATTATTCTAGGTAGCTGAAAAGGTCAGCTTTCATGATTTTTAATTGTATGGTTGTACAGATTCCTTACACTTGAAGTAAGTCGAACAACTGTTGTGAACAGTTTGACTTGGTGATCTTAAAAGTTTTTTCCAACTTAAATGATTCTATCATTTTATGAAAGACAGAACAAAGGGTCTGGTAAATTGTGAAGGACAAAGCTCCAGTAATGGAGGGTGGAGATAAGAATTTGACTCTGCGCAGGTTTTGGCAGGTTAGTGTCATTTTATCCATGAAGGGTAAAGGAAGAAAATCACAAACATGCAGCAACAGGGGAAAACTGTTTTCTCCCTCAGACTCGTTCTGTGCTATTCTTCTTGTCCATTTTAACCTCCCACTTTCTTGAAACAAAAATGATGGAAACAGATAAGAAGTGGCTTCAATTAAGGCTGATTCTTTCTTCACCTTAAAGAGGAATCCAGGAAGCTCCCACAGCCTTCTTTCTCTCTTTGAAGCATAAACTTATCATCCTCCTGCCATTAAAATATAATGGGCTAGCAGTGGGTGTGCTGGGATTTGACACCCAGTGGGGAACCACACCTAATCCTGCACCATCACCTGATCCGATTTGGCTTATTTTCCCAAGACACTGCCCCATCTTCACCATTCAAAGCAGAAGAGGGGGAGATACAGATAATTATTGCAGAGGACTTAGTCCAAGCCAGCCAGTCTCCACATAGGTGTCACAGAAGATGGTTTCAAACATGACCACATAAGCAGGAGGGACTGCCTGCAGACCCCCATGAGGAGGAGAGAGGGATGGGGGATTTTATCAGGTGTTTGGATGCATTTGATCACAGGGTGCCTTTATCTTCCCCACACAGTGGGTTGTGTTGACTCACCAGTCACTTAGTGGAGTGGAAACAGCTTACAGGTCATGGCAACAAACAAATAAAGATGGGAGCCAGAGAGACAGAAGACATCGGCTCCAGCATCATTTGCCTTATCTCTGTCACTTGACTGTGTGCAGAGCACTTTGGGTCTGGTCTGTCAGCCCTGTACAAAGCAGGGGGTTGGCTGCCATGGAGCTGTGGGAGCAGGATGAAAGGATGTGGGGGGAAGATGGGCTTTATGCTTTCAGCAGAGGCTGTGGTTTCCTTAGGAAACAGACAGCTGTTATTGCCTCTACAAAACCATTTCCCAACGACAGTGTCTCAAATGATCTTGTCTGATTGCTTTTCCACATGAGCCATGAACAACAGCAGAGCAGGGATTCACCTTCAGTCAGTCTTCTCTTCAGCAGTGGAAATGGAAATGGAAATGAGCTTGTGTTGTCATGCCGTGCACGCATGCACTCTAAGTGTCTCTTCTGGCACAGCAAAACAAAACATAACACAGTGCTCACAAAGGGCAGTCCATGAAGTGCTTCCTGTAGAAAAAAGGCTGTTCCCTCTCTTTACCTGCTGTGTGGTGGGCAATGTGTTTGACAGCCCCATCTAGGGGAAAAAATCTCAAATATTACTCAGGAGTTAATCTTCACAGGAACACATCTGCTTCACTGCTCCTGACCTGCTGGTGTCTTGTCCCATCATCCAGATGCTTGTTCTAGTGGCTGCAAGAGGCTCACATAGGGATGGGACTGCAGACATTCCCTAGAGGTGTGAGAGTAAGAATGAAGAAGATATGAGGATTTTTGGCTGTTTTCCCCTCTCCCTGGTTCTTCTGCTTTTGCTTAATTTTCCTGGCCTAGCCCTGAATGATTTGGAACATTTTTCCCCACTAAAATGGACTTAATTCATCTGAGCTGTAGATTAATAGCTCCAGTCATTGCAATCATCCGTCACTACTTGTTCATAGATGGTGAAAGGAAGGGTAGAGACAGGTAATTGCAGATACTTGGCATACCTGGGCTTTTCCCAGGCCTGTTTCTTCTGTCTCTTTTTCTCTCTGTGTCCAGTCAAAACTAAGGCTGTCCCGTTCACTCAACACAGCCTCAATTTT